>NC_134829.1:15724579-16098447 GCF_004210375.1 Tachypleus tridentatus
AGAACTTGACATTCACAGGAAATGTATGTGAGGTAACAGCTCTTTGTTGTGCAGAGACGTAAGTATTGTATTTGAACAAATATTTTCTCTTTATATATATCAAACACCATTTTTTATGACATTTAAAGCAATGAACTAAAATAACCACTTTTTAAAAAAAATATTAAATTGTAAACCCTTTGATACCTCTTGTTCCAAATGCTTGTTCACAAGCAGGAATGCCTGATATGGTTTGTAGACGTAACAACTCTTTTTAAAAAAGAAGCTTCTGTTAATAACAGGGCCTATTTCATTATAATACTCTCGAGAATCCAGTTTAACCTCAAGCAACTGACCTGCAAAGAAACAATGTAGGAACAATTTTTACTCTATTTATAATACAAGTAGATTGTAAAACCAAATAAATCAATACAAGAGATTATATTAGGTACTTCAACAGTTTCATTAAAAATTCAGCAAATGGTTATATCATAATACAGCAATTTTTTAACTAAACAACTTGCATGTTAATAGGTAAAAAGGTTGTTCTAATAAATTTATGGAATAAAATATGATATTTAAGTTTATTCTGTTACTAGTTATTGTCGGGTTGCACACTTCATATGTTGATAGTTTAATTGGAAGATTTCTTTAAATTATAAATCCAGAATAAAAAAAAAAGATGTCTACTGACTTTGAATTCAGGAAATGTTACCTGAAAAATTTCTGTTTGGGATAGTGTTGAGACCATTTTATGGGAAAAGATCCTTCAAATAAACACAATAAAGGGATAATGGATTTATTTCTGAATAAAAGTTCATCTCTTCACAGTGCGACATGACCATGTACAACATTCAAGGTAGAAGTACATTCAAATTGAAAATATATTCAATTAAACAATTTGATTTTTGATACTAGTTCTATATGGTTCTAGCTGTAACTAATTTCATCTACTATAGAAAGTAAGACAATATAGGATGATATGAGAAATGTTATGAAGGGGTGGGAGATTGGACCTCCATCCTCTATATAAATGAATGTCATTGTGTGTATATTTATTCTTTGTACATTTTCATACTTCTTGACAAAGCAGCACACTTTGTTTGTTTTTAATTTTGCCCAAAGCTACATGGATGCTATCTGAGCTAGCTGTCCCTAATTTAGCAGTATAAAACCAAAGGGATGGCAGCTAGTTATCAACAATGTTTGGGCTACTCTCTTACCAATGAACAGTGGGATTGACTGTAAAATTACAATGCCCTCATGGCTGAAAGAGAGAGCTTGTTTGGTATGAAGGGAGTTTGAACTTGCGACCCATACAAATCAAGCACCCTAACCACCTGACCATGCTGGGCACTGGGACAGTAATACAGGATGACACAAGGAAGACGAGGTTGGCCTACCGTTTAATTTCTTATTGACAGAATTCTTGAAATTAGTATGCCTTTTCTATATTGGTATCAATATGTATTTTTATTGGTATTTTTAATGTTTATTATGCTAAGAAAAAACAGAAGCATACCTACCTTTCCTTTGATCCAAAGAAATTTTTTATTTACCCATCAAACAGATAAGTACTCCAACTAGTTCAAAATATAATGGTGCTTCTGATGTTTTATTAATGTTAGAGTTTTAATTCTTTGATACTTGGTACTTACAGATTTTTTATTCTGTTTGGATTTTTCTCTATTAACAAACAAACTACAGGTATGTATATTATCATATTAGTAAATATAATACGTATCTAGATGTTAATGCCATGATACAATCAGGGAGTTTACTAGCAGTTTGTTACAAAGTTTGTGTAATTAATTATCTATTTATCTAATAATGTATTATTTTGGTATTTCATACTTTCCAGTGCTTTGTCAAATTCTCAGGCTTGATTAATTAAATGGCAGCTGGCAAGAGAAGTAAAATTAAAAAGTTAATATCTGTTTCTCTATTTTATTATTGTTAATATGTTATGTTACTTTGTATGTATTGCTTGATGAAAGAAGTGAAGAGAACATGTAGTACTCAATAATCATCTTCCTTTATTGAATCATTAACTTTTTACCAAAAAATACTTTATTAAAAATTATGAATTTTTTCTGTACAAAAAAATTATTATGTTTATTGAAAACTTGCTAATTTTCATGAAGATATATATATATTGTACCTTATCACACAATGTATCATTACAATTATATGTTGGCTTCCCATTATGGTACTGGAATCATATTGGTGTATTGCCACAACTTTAATAAAAACATAAAATTCACACAGAAAAATAAGAAAATGGTTGTATAAACTTCCTAATCATGAACCTAATAAAAAAAGAAACATTTATTTTGAAGATTCAACATAAAAATGCTCAAGATAGGACTTGTGTAAACTGGTTTAGTGCTCACAAAAATTAGAAATATGAACATTAAAAAGATATATAATAACAGCGCTAAGACTATGCATCAAATAAAATGTAAAAATAAAATACAAAACAAAAAATGAGTACCCTCAAAGCATAACTGATTACACAACCAAGATAATTATAAACCAATAATAAATGTACACATAAAAGAACTGACCAAAACACCCCAAAAGAGCAAGAAAAGTTAATATTTTCTTGAGCTGAAAAATGTATATTTCCAATAGGTACTCACCTCCTTCTGTCAAAAGCTATATTGATCCTAGACTGCTCTCTTAGCACTGCTAACATTTTTCACTAAAAACACACCATTTTGAATTTGGTGATCATGTGACTGCCCTTCAACAATCATTCAGTGCCCTTTATACACTTTTTTACTATTTTAAAACAATCTTTACTTTCAAGAATAGACAGTTAGAAACCAAAAACTCTGACATGTCAGTGGGAGAAGAGGGGCCAGAAGTGGATGATATGAGGTAAGTTCCTCCTAGAAATACATTTTCAGTGTAAGAAAATATTACCTTCTGAAACTGTCTTACCTTCTCTCACACATAGCTAGAGTCCTACAATGAAAAGGTGGAGAGGTTGAAATACATTATTTTCAATAATTTGGCCAAATATTATCTGCATGGGTAAACACATCCAGAGAAAACACCACTGGATGTGTTGTATTATTCCATGTGTGGCCCATCCAGGCAAAAAAAAAAAAAAACATCTAGTGGAATTACTTTGCATAAAATATGAGATGAACAAGTTTAATCCACATAAGCAAAATCAGGGGCAAACACTTTAGATGCATACGGTTAAGCCAAGTGCAGTCTATTTTGGCAGAAAGCATCTAGTGGAAGCACCTTGCACAAGATATTTTTAGTTCACAAGTGCAATCTGTACCCTGGATCTTGAATATATCTTACTATATAATAATTGTTTGGTATAGCAGTGATTGCCTTCTCACCAACTAGATAAACACAGTATGTAATGTCTAATTTTGTTTGTTTTAAAAAACCTACTCAGAAGGAAACCTCTGTCCACCATTCCAGTAACTGGCAAGGCCTTCAATGATCCACTAAAAGAAATGAAGGCAATATGTGATGGGGAGTCTGCAGTTCACTGTTCTGGAGGAATCATTGGTCAGTAGAAGTGGACATAAATTTACATTTGCTTTAATTAGGAAGTCCATGAGTGATAGTTCTTTATATATGAAACAGTGATGAAAAACATACACATACACATGCACCACAAGCAGCCAGTGGTCTTATAGAAACATCCCCCATCTCAACAATAACCATTATAGAAGTATACAAATTTAGTGGTAATACAATATGAAGCATGCCTGGCCAGGCAACACCTACCACCAGGTGGGATCCTGAAATATGATGTATATCAAGTAAATAAGATACAAATTGATAAAATGTTGGCTTAACCCAGTAAAAAATGAAGAGATGTGTACTACTGCCACAGGAGGAAAACAATATCTGCATAAGGAAGACAACTAAGTCATGCAGATAATGTGAGACAAATGTATTGTGGATCATCCACATACTAGCCTGGATGATCTTCTCCAAAGGATGGCAGATTTAAGCAGCTAAATACATAATTAAAGGATGAATATGGAGTGAAGAAACATTATGTAGATTGTAACCTCCCATTGACAAGTTATCATATACCACTCATATTAGTTGACAAACCAAACCAGTAAGAGAAACTAGTGATAGATCAGGGGAAACAGAAACATTCCACAGAACTAACAGACGAGAATGAAAACCATGAAAGGAGGCAGTACAAGCCACATAGTACTGTAGGGAACAAACTGGGCAAAGTTGATCCAGATCCAAATGGGAGTACAAGTAGGAAATGAAAGGTAAGAAATTAGGAAACCTTCCCAGGCAGTCCGTTTCTTAAGAAGGATGTACAAAACATTAATGGCATAAATACTGGAACAAAGAGACTACATGCCAGGAAGAGGAGAAAGCAGGTCAAAAGGGAAAGATGGTACAAGAAACATATTGCAAAAGGTTTAGAGGAAGAACCAGACATGGTTATGAAGGGTCACACTGAAATCCCAATCCAGCAGGACAAAGGTATGAGGTGGATGAAGCAGCTGAATAGAATGTAAAAAGAGGGAACTAACAGAGGATAAGAAAGCATTCTAGAAACAAGAGAATTCAAAAGTGTTTAACAGAGCAGCTCTAGAACTAGCAACAGTTGTTATGGACAAACTGTGGTAAAACAGTTAGGTGAAGAATGGAACAGATGAAGAAGAGTAAGATGAGTTTGAAGGAAGAGCAACACCTCTGGTACACAGATAAAGAGGAAGATAAAAGTGTACAGGTAAGAAAAAACTTTACATGAAGAAAGAGTTTTTGAACTGAGGCAAGGTACCAGATAATAAGCTACACGATAAGATGGAGCTCAAAGAAATATATCCAATCAAAACTTTCAAAGAAGTGACATGAACATGAAAACTAGCAGGACATGATAAGGAGTGGTATGTATAAGGGAAACTAATATGGAGAAGAGTATGATCAAAGGGTAAGCATAAAGATGAAGATCCTTCCAATTTTGACTGAATGAATACATCTCTTGAGCTGAGTGGTGTGAAACTGGAGACCAAAAGGATAAATGTTTGGCATTCCAGTGAGTGGTATCTATATATGATGTTTACAGTTAAGAAAACACCCTTGGAAATACCTGAAGATTGAAGAACCCCACTGTGTGATGAACCTGGTTGAGAGAAGATAAGTGATTGGCTACAAGATACATAATTTCCAGTTAGGCATGTCAGGACCATCATGTATTAATTGTTGGCTCAGTACAGAAGATATAGAGCTTGAAAACACAAAGAAGAGATCTGAATTTGGCTACACCTTTCTTCAGTGATATACTGACCTTAGTGAAATTGTCAGAATGAGCCAGAATCACTTGCCCTGTATGACTAGGAGGAAATGAAATAGAGCACAACAAACTGCTAAAAGTTCTTGGATATTGATACAGAGAGTACCCTCTTAGATGGATCATTGACTAGAAATCTCTAAAAAATTGAAGAAGACCCCCAACATACCAAGGAAGCTGTGAATAGATGAGACTGAAGACAAAGCGGAGGAATGGGAATCCAACCGTGGTCAAGTCCCTGCCAAGCCTCAAAGTGTGGTTGGCCCTGATCATAAGGATGGCCCAAGGGATCATGGGAGAAGTCATACCACTCAAGAAGCATCCACTGAAGGGAACACATGTGCCAGACACAAGAAAATGAGAGTTTTGAAAGTAACCCAAATTCCCAAAAGAGATAGAACCCACTATGCAGAAAGAGAAAGAGAAGGTAGAGCTTTTGTCACTGTCTGTTCCGTATCCTGGAGCTAAAGTGGAGAAGATTGGGTCTGACTAAGATGGGAATTGAAGATACTACATGGCATAATAAAAGACTTCTCCAACTTAATGAGAAAATCCTACCTGATTAACTTTCTGAAGAAGTAAACAGGTTTGATTGATGAACAAAACATGGGAAAAGACAAGCAGAAGCCAGTCATCCAAGAAAAGGAGAGTCCAAAAAGTCCAACAAGTGAAAATGATGGACAAAAAGCATACCACTCTACAAAACACACATAGATGAAGAAAGACCAAATGGCAGCACCAAGAACAGGAAGACATGACCTGTGTGGGCAAACTGAAGAAAACATGACATCGGAGCAGTTAGGAAATTAATATAAGCAAGCATCCATCAAGAAGATTTAGTCATCAATAGTAACCAGGGAAAAACAAACCAAAGTAAGAGCCGAAACAACATGAAGAAGCAAGGTGGCTCCAGATATGAATTAAATCAGGACAGATATAAGATAAGTCTCTAATCTCCTGTATTTTAAAAGAGAATATTTAGATGGGAGTAAAAACCCCATTTGAGTAGGTATCACCCATGTGACAGCCTCATTGTATAGTAGGTTGTGAACTGACTAAACAAGATGCCTGGAAGAGAAATGATCCTAACAAGGAGCAAAAAATACCTGGGAAGTGGATAGTAGGGAGTGGTAATGAAGGCAAAAACTTTCATCCAGAACCCAAAAATCCCATGATATTGTTGCAAAGTGTAACCAAAAAGACATATAATCTAAACACTCAAACAGAAAGTACTCTTTACTAACATACTAAAGAAACCAAGAAATTTGTAAGTCTATAAATTACATAAATATAATACTTGCAAAACTATGAAATTTGACCTAAAATATAAAACAATAAGCAACATCTAAAGTTCAAAACCACTAAAGGAACTTAAAAGATAAAAGACATAAATATTAAACTTCTAAAAAACACTCAAATAACCAATAAGACAAAGTAAATGGAAGTAAAATCCACACTGAACAAAAATGAGAATGAAAAGGCACTCAATTAAGAATAACAATATTGAACTCAAAACTAATTCCCAAATACATGTGACTAGTAAAGAAAAAGAAATGTAGAAACTAACTAACAAACAGTAAAAGAAAGTATAATTAAAAAATCAACACACCCACAAAATTGGCTAGTTTTAATTACCTAAATTTCTGTGCAAAACCCATATATGTGTGTGTGTGTGTGTGCATATAGTGAAAGTTAAACAAAAACAAAGTAATAATCAAACTCTAAATGCAAATTTAAACTAAAGTAACTAAAATGGTAAAAGAATTATAAAAACCTAACATAAAATACTGAGCACAGGAGATATGAAATATGTAAACTGTCACAAGGCAAACAGGTCAATCCCTAAAAGTTCATACAAACTTGCTAAACATGGGTATACCTACAGAGAATGAGGAATATATGCTGAACAACTTACCACAGATGTCCTGGAAAAAAGAACAGTACCTAACCTAAGAGATTACGTGAAAATGAGGTAACAGGTGGAAGGTGCAGAAAAAGAAATATCTACTTGGGAGTTGTATCTTTCTTCACAAAAAATTGTAAAGAAAAGGATGAAATAATTGGCTGAATACAAGACATGAATTCCCAGTAAACTAAAGCCTCTACTTTCCCAGCAGACATGAGTGATCTTGAAACCTATTGCAGGAATTTCATCATCTGTTATATTAAATCTCAAAGTCATATGAACAAATTAGAACTCAGAAATATTTTGATAACAAAGAAGTAGAAACAACAGAAATCAAACAGAAGAAGTTGAAACTGGTATAAATTTGTGATCAAATACAATCAGAATTTTATAGTCACATGGAGAGCTAGTTAAAACACATGACTATATACTTGGAAGTCAATCAAGAATATGAGGATTGTTCTAGAATTGTATAGGAAACTAGCTGCACTAGTATAGAAGGTGCAGTATGATCAGCACATGTTCTGAAATAGTGTGAGACAGATGGAAAATGAAAGCCTGATGCATGTTTAACAAAAAATTTTTAGCAATACTTAGAGGCCAGTTCAGTATCAAGAAAGCTGTGAATGACAGAAGGTAAGACTGTTTTGGAAGAAACATTATTTTAAGAATCAATACCATCTGTAGTTGTTATTAGTAAAAAATTAACTTTATTATGGTACAAGTTAAGAAAAAAAACAACATAAAAACTAAAACCACAACTAAATTAGGATTTAACATTAAAAGATTTCTACCAAATTTATATAATAATGAGAAATACCATAAAGGCACACTGTATTAAACTGAATATTCTGAGTTTCTATACAGGAGAAACAAGTAGGAAAGTAATGACTAGATGTAAGGAACATAAAAAATGAAAAGAGGCAAATGTAGATGAACATATGACTGAAAAAAGAAGAGAAATTTTAAAATATTGAAGTGCTGAATATAAAGTAAAACCCAAACAAACAAAATTATCGAGAACCACTATGAATCAAACAATTAAAACACTGATAAACATCAGGAGCATTATTATATTTGTATTAATTACCCCTAAAACTGGAGGGAACTACTTTCAAGAACTAAATTATCTAATTGGATGTATTTACAATTTGAATGTGTTTGTACCTGAAATGCTGTATATGTTCATGTTTCATTCAAAGTTCTGATCAACTTATTTTAAAAAACGATGTTGAATTTGGACAAGAATAGAGCTGAGTAGTTTGAAATATTTGGTAATCAGTTAGCACATACTCTTTTCACCCCTCATACAACAGAATAAAAAAAACATATGTCCAGTTAATAACTTTTTCAAAATTTGCATTATTCTAACATGAAATTACTCCAATTTAATCTCTGTAATGCACGTGTGTATCGACAACATGTTAATATTGAAAATCAATTACCTTATAACACCAAAATGTTTATATTTTATTTGACAATCAATGTTTCACCTTAAAGCTTCTTCTACAGTAATCACTGGTTATGTTTTGGTAAATGCTCTTGAATAACCTGTAAAGTGAAACAATAAGTGTCTAATTAAATACAAACAACATTTTGGCATTATAAGGTAATTGATATCTAATATTAATATGAAAATACTCTTCCTATCTCAACTCACTTTGTTTTTTTAATTTTGCAAGTAATTATAAACTTATCCTTCACTTCATGTGAAAGACTTCTTGGAATAGGTTTCTTTCAGAAGCAGTAAAGCATGGAAAACTGAAGGAATTCAAAAGGAGAATTAATGAATACTTAAACATCAGACTTAGATATAAAATCTGATAAAAGGTTAAAATTAAAGTAAAATTATTAAAATTCATAAAAGGAAATTAAGGTAAAACAAAACAAAGTTTAATTCTTGGATTTAATGCTATTTACGTTTTTACAACTTGTATTACGACTTTTTGTAGCACAATTGTAATTATCATAACTTGCCAGGATGACTAATGGGTAAGTTCAAACATCAGCATTAGTCACCTGAAGTTGGCCTTTCCAGTCCTGGTTTTGAGTTATTTGACATTATGGCCATTTTCAGAAAGTAAACTAATACAAGTTTTAAAAGACTTGTAGCAAAATTTTAATTATTATAACTTGCAAGGATGACTAATGGGTAGTCCAAACAACAGTGTTAGATACATAAAGTTGGCCTTTCTAGTCCTGGTTTCAAGTTATTTGATGTTAAGGCCATTTTCTAATTTCAAATTGAACTAGATGTACTTTGATTCCTAAAAGGTATTAAAAATTAAAAAAAAGGTACAATTTATAAATTAAAAATTAAATAGCATTAAAAAGATTAATGGCCTTTAAAAAAGCTAAAACATTTGTAAGGTGGACAGCACAACCATCATCAATAACACTATCTAACATTATAGATAAAACTTGGGACAAACTTGTTTAAAATGGTGCCATCATTGAGAGTCATAATGATGGCAAGACAGTAAAATGTAGCTTACTGTGAACTGAGTGTCACACAGACCACACATTGATGCATCAGTCCCAGATAAAAAAAAAATGATGAGTTAAGAAACTGTGATCAATGCTTAGTCCAGTTTGGACAAATTCCTCTTTCTGATCCTTACAGAAGCAAGTCCAATAGAGGGTTTTATTTGGAAAAGCTTGTTTTCATGTTGCTCACTCCAACTGGCATGGAGCCACACCTTCAATACAGGACCACAGTCCATGTATGGAACAGGCACAGCAGTGATGGTGCCAAAGCTGACCGATTTAGCTGAGGTGTTAGCGAGCCCATTCTCGTGAAAACCAACGTGGCCTGGTATCCAAAAAAACTGGATAGAAGTAAATGTTAAAGAGAAATGAGTCAGTTGGTTTTGAATATCTGAAAGAATATGGTGAGAACTAAGTTGAAGAGATTCCAGGGCCAGTGGGGAACAAAGCGAGTAAGTATAAATAGTGCAATTTGAGTACTGCTTAGCTTCTATGTGATCCAGAGCAAGAGAAATATCAGCAAGTTCAGCAGTGAACACAGAAGCTGTGGAGGGGATTCTGCATGCAACCACTGAACCATAACAAACCATGGCAGAGCCTACACAGTCACCTGATTTTGAACCAGCTGTATAAATAGGAATGGAAGGATAGTTTGAAACATGTTCAACAAATAACAGACAGTACTTCCAATTGGGAGTGTCTGCTTTTCTCAGATGACTTAAAGAAAGGTCACATTTGGGTATTGTAAAAAGCCATGGGGGGGATGGGCTGACCAGTGGATACAGCAATGTTACCCAAGGACAAACCCAATTCATCCAACTGTGCCTGGATATAAAGGTCAAAAGGAGCAATGGCAGATTGTTTGTTCTGAAAAAGTATGGCCCACTGAGGAAGGAAAATACATCCCCAAGTGGGATGCTGTGGTAAGGATCGAAGTTTTGAAGCATACAGTAAAGAAAGTTGCAAACGGTGGAGGTGTAGAGTAGTTTATGAGACTCTGTGTATAAGCTCTAGAGTGGGGAAGTGCAGAGCTGAAGTCCCTGATGATGAAAGGGGTCCACAGCATCTTCAAGGCTGAGGTCTTGCAAAACCATAGACCAGTGACCCATAATCTAATTTTGATCAAGTAGAGTACAATATATCTTTAGCATAGAACATCGATCCATTCCTAAGAGGGTAGAAGATGTTCAGTGCTCTTGTACATTTGACTTGCAGCTGCTTGATGTGTGGCATAAAGGTCAGCTTATGGTTAAAGATAAGTCCCAAGAACTTTGTCATAGAGACCACAGGTAAAACAACTTCACCGATACGGAGTTCAGGATCAGGGTGAATACTCCATTGGCAGCAAAAGTGCATGCAAATGGTTTTAGAGAGAGAGAAGTTAAAACCGTTTACTGTGGTTCACTTCAGTAAATGACTGAGGGCAGTGGGTAGTTGCAGCTCAGCATACCTCATGTTCAATGATTTACATGAGATATGAAAGTTGTTGACATAGAGCCATTTTGCAACAGTAAGAGGGAGTTGTTCAGTGATGGCATTTATCTTTATACTGAAAAGTGTGACACTCAAAACACAGCCCTGAGGGACTCCAATTTCCTGTAGAAAAGAATGAGAAAGTGGCAAATACACTTGGAACTACTTGTCCATTAAAATTTTTTAAAATAAGAACAAGCAAATGACCACATAACCCACATAAATGGAAGTGTCGCAAAATGCCATACTTCCACGTAGTATCATAAACCTTCTCAATGTCAAAGAATATTGATACAAGATGTTTTTGTTTGAAATAGGTTTCTCTGATTGACATTTCAAGTCAAATCAGGTGGTCCATGGTGGAGCTCTGTCATCAAAACCCACACTGGGTGGGAGAGAGGAAGTTGTTTGATTCAACAAACCATACAAGGTAAGAATTAACCATTCTCTCTAAGGTCTTAAAGAGACAGCTCATCAAAGCAATTGGACAGTAGTTTAAAGAAATTTTGGGATCCTTCCCAGGCTTAGAAAAAGGTAGAACAATAGCTTGGTGCCAGGCATCATGAAAATATTCTCCTTCCAGATCCAGTTAAAAAAATTCAGAAGAATAGCAGAAGAAGCAGGAGATAGATGGCACATCATTTCGTTGTGTACATCATTTGGTCCAACCAATGTACTGCCAGACCGATGAAGGGCCAGTTTGAGTTCCACCAGTGTAGAGGGATGGTTATAGTCATACAGACAACCATCTCAAAAGAGGTGATTGCTCTGCCCAAGTCTTGATGGCTAAGAAGGTGGAGGATGAAGCAGAAGTACTAGATACCTGGCAAAACTCTGAGTATCAGCTACTTCCTGGCCATCAGAGAGAAAAATTGAGGGGGGACAGAATTATATTGCTCACTGACCTTTTGAATCTTGTCCCACATGGTTTTAGAATTGGTGATAAAATATATGCTGGTTGTGAACTTAATCGAAGTTTCCTTTTGGCTTTGACATCTTACCCATTGAACATGTGCATGGGCCTGCTGGATAGCAATGCAGTTCAAGAGTATGGGATATCTATGAAAAGTATCCCACGGCTATTTTAGAGCCTTCCCTGCCATGTGGCAGGCAAGATTCCACCATGGATGAGGATATCATGGAAAATGTTTTGAGGTTTTAGGAATACACTGAGCAGCTGCCTGTATAATACAATCAGTTACTGCTGCCACACAGTTGTCTATTGATGGCAGGATCAAGTTCTGCAAGAGCAGTGAAAGAGGGCCAGTTTGCCTGATCCAGTTTCTACCAGGGCATGTGGGACAGGTGGCATTGACCACGGCCAGTTTCTCTCAAGATTATAGGAAAATGATCACTGCCTCATAAATTATTGTCAACCCTTCACGAAAAATGGGAAAATAATGAAGGGAAGCAAACTGAGAGATCAATAGCAGTAAAGGACTGATTAGGTGTATGAAAATAAGTTGAAGAACCAGTATTGAAAAGAGAAAGGTTGTGATCAGAGAGCATACACTCTACAGAGTGACCCCTCTCTTCAGTAACAGCACTTTCCAAGAGGGGATGATGTCCATTAAAAGTCCCCCAGGATTAAAGAGGGAGACTGCAACTGTTCAATGATAGCATCAAGGTCTGATTGATCATATGTCTCTCCAGGTGACAGGTTGAGAGAACAAACAGTAATGATATGACCCAAGGAAATACAGATGGCTCCAGCCTCCAAGAGTGTGTTGAGTGACAGAAATACGGTGGGCACATGCTGATCAACCAACAGTGCCACCCCTCCATGCACTTGTCCATCACATAGCCTGTCATTTCTGTACAGAGAAACCTTTATCAGCAGGTTTCCTGTACGGAAAGACATACAAGATGGTAGGAAGCAATCTGCGCTTTGATGTCACCCAGATTAGAATGTAAGCCTCGACAGTTCCATTGTATCAAGGTGGCCATTTTTATTTATGTGTTGGAGAACTGGGTGGAAAACCTTTCTGTTTACAACCACATCGTTTTTCTTTATTGTCTTTTTTAAAGGGATGTTTATTGACCTCCATGGATCCTGCCCCAGGTCGATTAAGCAGGTCTTTGTTGCTGGAAGAGGATCCCAGCAACTGAGGGCATGAGCAAATGATCATTTTCCATCTTGGGGTAGTAGAAGATGTACCCAAGGAAATGCCTGTGCCTGGAACCAAAAGAAGTGGATGTTGGGTTTGCTGGAACGAATGTCAGGGATAGAGATAGGTGCTGACATTGATTCATCAACTTTTTTAACCATGGAGGTCAGAAGACTTTTCATATGGTTTGAGAATGATTCTTTTGGAGGCACAGAGAGATCTGTCTGCACTCCCACTGTAGTAGTGGAATGAAGTGCAGCAGCATACGTCTGAGATGAAGTGGTGGACAGCAACTTTCGAGCTTCAGGGTAAGTAGTGTTTTGAATTGTCTTCAAACACTGCACCTCTTTTTCTTCCAACCATTTAGGGCAAGAATGAAAGTAGGGTGGGTGACAGCCATTGCAATTGATGCAATGAGAGTTTGTTTCACACAGGCATCGTGTTCCTTGCCACTGCAACAAGCATACATCAAGGAATCAAGGCATGATGTCTTCGAATGACCTAGCCACTGACACTGGAAACATCTGATAGGATTTAGAATGTATGCCCATACTTTGCAATTAAGATGACCTGCCTTGATGGTGGCAGGTAGATGCAGTGATGTAAATGTTTAAATGAGGACACTGGTTGGCATCATTATTCCATCTTTGAGAGTGAAAAGATGCCTCACTGCAGAAACTCCTTGGGTGTAGAAACCAGCGAGAATCTCCAACTTGGAGATGTTCTATGGGGTGTAACCTCAATAGTTATATCCCCAATCACCTTTGAATGTAAGAGGAGTTCACTGTGTTTAAATGTGGATATTTCTACCAATATGCCACCAGAGTGAAGCTTTTCGACTGACTTTGGAGAGTCAGCACATCCCTCTAGTCCCTTCTGAATAAAAAAAGGGGAGACATTTGCCCTAAAGCTTTGTCTGAAAGAGAATGCAATATAAGAAAATGAGGTACAGGTGTTACAGATGTTGAAGATTGCTGCTCAGAATAGGTAAGACATGATCACTTACCTATGGACTCTTTTTCACTATTTTATTTAAGGTTTTATTTGGAGGATCCATAATAGAAAAAGAATGTTTTGATGCCCACTGACCCCACCCATCATAAAGCCTTACAAGGGGATGCACTACCATGCCAAACAAGAACTCCACAACAATGCCAGGGTTTCATGAGCACTATACCCAAACACTAGCATCAGATACAATGCCCCCAACACCTGTTGAAAACATCCAACATTGGTATTTGGTTGACCCTAGCCCAAGTGGACCAGCTGATTGACCCTAGGGAGACACCAAAAGGCTGCAGACCTACAAGAATTCAAGGCCAAAGTAGTATGTTAGGGTGGGACCTCTCAACCAACAGGATCCTTTCCTCCCCTTCACAGGTCATCATGCACGGCAAACATGCGAGTGGATGCTTAGATTCCAGAAGAGGTAAGCTGAAAGAACAAAATCTTCCCTGGGAGGTTCCCTCACCATGCACAGGAATCCACACCAAGGGGAGCCCAAAAAGACCAATGGACTGATTCTATGGCAGCCACACGATAGACCTCTTGTCTACATGAATCTAAGACTTCAGTGATGTGTTGTAACTGCTTCAGACACAACTCAAATATCATGGTCCTATCTTCCTCTTCATGGGTCTCTACACAGACAAACATGTGGATGGATGTACAGATCCCAGAGGAGATAAACTGAAATTACAGAACCTTCTCTGGACGGTCTTCTCACCATGTATGAGAGCCCACCTCAAGGAGCACATAACTGAAGGAACAAAGAAAGGTAGGGAAGAATGAGTGGTGTATGTGGCTCTGGCTGAGACAAATGGACTACAAAAGTTGTAAGGGTAAAGTCAGTGGATTGACATTACCGATGGCTCAATTTTGTCAAGGACTGGATCAAAGATATGCAGCCTCAGAAGAAGGAGCACAACTTGAGACAGAAAATCCAAGAAATCTGAATCATGACTAAGAGAATTCCAGGATGAAAATGAGAATGATCAGCAAAATCTAGAGGTAGAAAAATATTAACAAAGTCTTTGTCAGCCAGCAGATTCAATAGTTTCAGTTTGATGCTGTGGCTAAGTTTGAGGAGAAAGGATTGACTCTGTAATATTTGACCTCCCAATGTATGAAAGCAGATAAATGCAAGGTCAGAATCAATCAAATATAATATTTGCCAAACTCTCCAGAAGATATCTGGCCTGTCCTTTTGATTTTATTCCATCACCAGTACATGGAAAATCAGCTGCACTATCTGATTGTATCAGATCCACCAACATAATCTTACTGTACACCACAGGATTAAAGGTTCACATTTCATACCTGGTTTATAAGACAACCTTCAGTTTTGAGGGATTTTTTAAAACTTCAAATATTGTCTTATATGTCATTATGTATGGTACTAATCGCAACGATGGGGGAGCGCAAGGCCTGTGGGATGCGTAAAAAAAAGGTCTGCACATAAAGGGCAGCACTGAATGACAATAGCTAATATTGTGAGTGGAGGTAAGTACCACATTGGAATAGTGGATATGGATTATCATAATTTAAATGTAATGCTTAACACAGGTAAGAACCAATAATGTGACTGAAGAAATGTATCTTGGCATAGTGGTAAATAAGTCATTCAAGCCTGTGAGGCACTGCTTTGTTGTTAGGAAGTAAGCTAATAAAGTTTTAAAAAGCCTTGACAGATATGTTGATTTCAATTTAAGAGAGAGAATTATCTCTTTATATAAGTTATTAGTCAAACATCACTCATCATATTACATACAGTTTTTGTCTACTTATTTAAGATAGGATATTACTTCTTTGAAAGAGTTTAAAAGAGTTACTAAAATGATTCTGAGGATGAGAAGATTATCTTATGAGGATACATTAAGATCTGTTAAGCTTTTTTATCTTGAGCACAGAAAGGCATGATGATATCTTATTTAAACTTACAAGATCAGTTGTGGGATCAACAAGATAAAACCTCCAATTTCTTTGTGTTAATTTCTAAAAATAATAGGATGAGAAACACAAGTTTAAGATTTGGAGAAGGCAGACATACTCCAGTTAAGAGCTTTATCTACCCAACAGAATGATTTAGTTATGGAAGAGTTGCTGAAAAACATTGGTGAAGACCACCACCATACAAAAGCTTAGGAGAAGAATTGGCAATTTCCTGAATAAACAAAGGGTAAGTTTTACCTTTTCTTGTGGCTGAGTGATGTATGTGTTCCATATTGTTTGTGTTATATTTTTGATGATTAAACTCAAAGTCCAGATCAAACAGTCTTAGTAATAATGTAGCATTAAGATAAAGTTATTACTCCTATACCTCTTCTTTCAGATGTTTGTTAGACAAATAAACATTTCATATAGATTCTTATATCATTAAAATTCAGAATCATTCAAAAAAGTATTAAATGTATATATATATACAGACAGAAAGAACTAGAAAAAACACTAATGTTAACATAAACTTCAATATTTTACCCTTCTCACACAGTCTGCCAGTAACACTTTCTCAAGAAAATCACTTACTGCCTTCCTTAATACCGGATCTCTTAGGGATGGTAAATGACCAAGCAGGTGAGATGGATTGATTTCCATTCATAGCTAGAATTTCAGGAGATTTTAAGGTTTTGCATGTTCCAGTGGATGTGCAACATCCATGACTCAGTTCTTGTAACTCCTCATCATCTGTTACCATGGGACTGGACTGACTGCTGACACAACAAACTGACTTTTCTGATATTGACTCCTTGCTTATTGTTTCATCCTCTTCCTTCCGATACTGTCACATATATGAAATTAATGTAATAACTATGTTGAAATACTAAGTTTAATTCAAATAAATATGCAAAGAAATGTCCCTTGTTGAAGATTCTTAGCAATACTTATCATTTATTTGAAATATAATAATAGCTCACGGAAAAAATCAGTAGAATTTATACATGTGTAAATGTGTGTGTGTGTGTAAATTGCTGAATGTTGTGACATATAAACACAGTTTGTACTAAACCTACTAACTGGTTTTGATGTTATATTAGAATTATATTTTACATTGTTTTGTTTCTTTACATACATAGCTCAAAAACATTCTTGGTTTTATGCATATGGTTGGTTTGTGTTGTCCAGTTACCACATTCATGCTATTGACATTTATCTACCTGTAGCATTCCTCATAAAATATCTGTATCATTATATAGCACACTGTATTTATGTTTTCTTTGATATATAATTAGTGTGTTAAGTAACTGAGACCCTTTGAGCTTGTCAATGACTTAACACATTCAGGCATGTATTCATATATTCTCTTAATTTATATTTTACAGATGAAAAAGGGTAGCATATTTCTGTAACTTTCAAACAGTTACAATGTAACTCAAAACCACTTTTAAAATGAAAATGACATCTACAAAACTACAAAAAGATATTCCAAAATTTGTGGTTTATTTCTAATATTCTCATTAGAATTCTTTGATCAACCATTTGGCTCTGATAATTATTAATTCAAGAAGCCAAATTATTGCTCAAACCCCTTTGTATACTATATACTGCTTTAAACAGAATATAACCCACTTGTTTTGAACCATAGACTTTACTGTTTTCAAAGCTGAGGTTCATTAATAAATCTTTAGACCAATTGGTATGATGTCATAAAAGGAATAATAGTGTTTTCAAGAGATTTATATCTATGCTTTTAGATTACAAGAAAAATTTTAAAGGTTATAAATATCTTGTTTACAGGTTAATCTCCACAGAAACATGTCACAGTTAATGGGTTTTTGGAGTGGTATATCCCAGCCTCTGCACTGAGGCGTGTGTTTTGTTTACAAGGCATATGCTTAGTTACACTGAAATCAATGTCAAAACAGAAGAGAATAAAAGGTTTTTGCCATAAACAGCAATAATAAGTTATATTTACTATGTTTTCTTTGTGTATAGTAGCTAATCTAAGAATCTAGTGACAAAGTTTTTACTAGCTTTGATCAAGAGTGATTAAGAATGAGAGAGAGAGAGAAGCTTGCATATCTTTGACTTCCTTAGGAACCCTGAAGAAAAACCTTGTCTGGTCATGGAGATTTACCTATTTTTAACCTTTCAATCTTGCCATTTGCCACAAAAGGATTAATATTTACATTTTTGAGACTATGGCTGACAAAGTCCTTTTCAATAAGGGAAGCATACTGAAAAAGTATGTTTTTGCTAGTAATTTTAGTATCAACACTAAATTTAGAAATACAAAATATAATGTAGTATTGCCCAACAATGCAAATAAAATTATTTATCTATACAATAACAAGGGTCTAAAACAGACACACTTTACAAATTTCCCAGGCATAAAAATTCTTATTTAGTATCACTATTTTTCTAACCCCTGAAACAATTCCTATATCCTTCTTGACTTTATAAACAATCCTATAAGCATCAAAATTGCAAAGCAATTACATGCAAGTCACCTTATTTGAAACTTCCTGAAAAACATATAATCTATTTCAGAAAATTATTTTTAAAATATGTTATGTTTATTCATTATTTGTTTAAAGCTTTCAAGTAACAAGTTGTTTTACCATGCCATTATACTGCTGCATGTTATCTTTTCAATGTTTTAACTTAGTTGTTATCTAGAAGGTGTATGATGACAAGATAAAGTAGTCCTTGTATTTATGACTATTAGTGAGAGAGAGGCTTTGCAATGAGTCTAGACAGAGGACTACATACGAAAATCAGAGTTCAGGTTTCAGTTAGTGAAGTATATGGATCAGTATTACTGAATGCATAAACTGTTACTAAACAAATTAGACAAAAAATTGTACAAGTTTCTTTGTATATTAGTCAAAGTACCATTTTTGATTAAATTTTGTTTAAAGTAAATGTCATTTGTGAACTTAAGTCTACAACTATGTATACGCAATAGTAGTTTGCAGGTTACGGAAGAAATAAAATTAATTTGTTATAATTATGTGGACTGGATTTATTCTTATTTGCACTAAATAAGTTAAAAGAATCAACCTTATGAAAGATGATATTAGAATAGTATATTTTCACAAAAGGTACTGCAAAGCATTGATATTGTATAGTGAAGCTGTGATAAAACTGTATTGATACATTGCTCAATATGATACAATTTACGTTATCTTCATGAAATTTGGAAGGCTTTCAGTAAACATTATAAGACTTTTATACAGAACAAATAAGAATTTATAATAAAGTATTTTTTTCTAAAATTAAATGATTAAATAAAGGAAGAAGAGCACTGATTACTACATGTTGTCTTCATTTTTTTAATCAAATACTTTACATGTAAAGTAACATAAATTAATAACAAAATAGATAGAAAGATACTTAATTCTTTTTATTTTACTTCTCTTATCAGCTGCCTTTTAGTTGGTCAAACCAGAGAAACTGAAAGAGCACTGTAAAGTTTGAAGTACTTAATAAGACAATGTTAGTAGTACAGATAATAAATTACAAACAAAGACATCAAACTTTATAACAAACCATTTATAAAGCTTCTATATGTACATATGTATTGTATCATGGCATCAGTATCTAAATATATATTGCATTACAGCATCAGTAACTAAACATGTGTATCATATCAACTACTATGATGTGATTTGTATCCTTAGTTTTTACTAAGTCATTCCACAGTAAATGGAATACATTATTTCAAGTATCTTAGCACATGCTCTTTGTTTATTTATTTACATTGATTATTTTTCATTGTTTTGTTTAACTAGAATACTAAATAATTTTATTATCCACATTCTACTTTCTATACTGTTGTTTATATTTTGTCTGTAATTTAGAAAATCTTTAAATTGCGGATATAAAATTAAGTAGCTGAATACTTTGTGAAAAGAAAGTTCCGAACGTAATCTAGCAAAGTGTAATTTCAATGTAATCTAAAATCAAATGGCATACCTCACGCTTGGAGCTGGATCTTGCCTCTTCATAACTACTTCTTCTATTATCCACTGACTGGTCTTGTATCTGCATAGGCGATGGTCTTTGTATCTTACATGATTCTTCATTATTTACATTATAATTAAGTTTTTCAAATATGTTAAACCTATTTGACTTTATCTTGGAATTCATAATGTTAGTGTTAGTCAAGAGGTGAAAATAATGTAAAACTCGAATTGTATAATACAACTTGAATTACTCGTGTACTCAGCTAGTTCTTTATAGTAGTAGCATTAAAAAGGCAGGAACCGGGTGTTGTCATTTTCTGATTCGTTCTCACAAAAGCACCAAAACAAGTTTCACTAAGAAGTAAACATTTGCCACACAATTTATAAATATAATTTAACTGGACTTTGAAGCTGACAAAAAAGATACTATTAGTATTATGTTACTGGGTTAGTGTATAAACAACACAGCATGACAAGTTGCATCACATATTGAGATTTGAACTGAATACGTCAGTAACAACGAAATGCAAATATACTTTCAATCTACATACGCCGAAAACTATGTCAAGATCTGCCGTAACTCACGTAAGTCTGCAAGAAAATTTTATAAACATACTTGTAACGACTTACACCGGTCACATCTTTTCTCCATTACTTTCAACATGAGAACCGATACGATGTAAATAAACAACCGCAGTATACCTTACTACGCACAATTTACACCGCAACATGCACTGTTAGTGACATCTAGTGTTTTCTTTCACTGTTTAGCTGCTATAATGTACATTGAAGTACTTTTCTCATATTTAAAAGTTCGTTACCTCTAATTTCAGGTAAAACGTTATTCCTACGACATTTTGTTACTGTATCTTTATTAAAGCGCTATAATGCAGAGACTGAGTAACAATAATTCAAAATTATAACTTACAATCTTTCAGGTGTGAAAGTATTGTATTGGGTTGAGGAATAATTCGTGAGCGTTTTTTCAAGTTAAAAAAATATATTCATAAATGAAACGCTTTCGCAAAATATTTCATGTCATTTGGTAGATAATTTTTTGCTCTAATAAATGGTGTGTTTGATTTTCATATGTCTTTAATTTTTGCTTTCATTTTCAGCTCATTAAGTAGAATGTCAAGTGGACAAAATCGAGCATTTTCGACACCATCTGCTTTTCGCATTTAATTTCTGGCAATTTCGTTTAAAACAATGCATACTATATACCTAAATATTACATGAAATAAAGTATCATAATAAATGTTTTGGGTGTAATGTGTTCATGCATTGAAGTATTGTATAGTCTTGCATGTAATGCTTGAATGAAATTATTTAAAAACGCTCACGAATTATTCCTCAACCTAATAAAATAGCATTTATCCTATATTATTCCAGTCGCACAGCAGTGTGTATGCAGACTTAACACAATAGAAACTGGGTTTCGATACCCGTAATAGACAGATAACACAGTGTGTTTTAACTTAAAACAAGTGAAATACGCTGTTCTATGTTTTTAAAAACAATCTTACAATTTAGTATTGTTTAAAGAGCACGTAAATGCTTTATAGTCTGACAAACTATTGTTAAAATCATACTAATAAACAAATACTTGTACGATGCATTAATTCAGTAAAAAAGAAGGTAATTCAAATTAAAGCCTGTTAGGAGTTTGTTTGTTGGTAAAAGCAAAGATACATAATGAGTTGTTTTTCCTTTATTTAACGTAGATATAGAAACTCAATTTTTAGTGTTATGGTTCTAGACTTACCGCTGAAAGACTAGGAGTGTATATTATGGGGTATGACGCATTATTGGTCGATAAAACATTTTTGTTATAGCATACACACATGTGCGTTTCTTAAAAGAAGGAGTTTTCATCTATGCAAAAAAATATTGTAAGCTGTAATTAGAATATTTTAACATAAGCGTGATTTTTATTTATAGAGCTAGCTAGCTAAGTTAAGGTACAATATAACTGTGAATCAGTGAAGACACTAGCAAACAAGAAATTTGTAAGTATTCAATAAATGATTGAGCTTAATGTTAAGTATGAGAATAACCGTATCTATTCAGTTAGGTGAACTACTGAGAAATTTCTGTCAAAACGTCTATAAGTGTAGCATACCATTAACTCTAAATTTCTAACTAAATGTTTTTGTGAACCCAGGTTTATAACTTGAATTTATGATATGGAGGCATATCATGGGTTTCCTTTATCTTAGAGTGACTTAAACATCTTCAAATTGATAACTATCTAGTTTCAAAAATGTCATGAGTGTAACACATTGCCCAAAAAGCTGCTAATATTGCTTTATTCTAGTTGCTTCATTATTTCGTTGATTTAATAGCTGACACCTCGGACCACTACGCAAAATATTTGAAAGGAAGCTTCTAATTTATAAGATAAAAGCTAATATATTGTGAAAAGTTTTTTTTTTATAGCAAAGCCACACTGGGCTATCTGCTGAGGCTACCGAGGGGAATCGAATCCCTGGTTTGTGCGTTTTAAATCCTTAGACTTACCGCTGTACTAGCGGAGGGCATTGTGAAAAGTACAGTCAGCATATAAAGCTTGCTAACGCTGCTAGGGTCTCGGAGCATTAATCTGTTTCAAGCTAAAGTGCTAATTTTTCATTAGAAGAATGGACTATGTAAAAAACGTTAAATACTATAAACAGTTGTGCCATATGCATATAAGCATAATTTTTTTTTTACATTACAAAAATATACTCTTCAAAAAAAGAAACGCAAAAGAGATATTTTTGTTATTTTAAAGAGAAATATATGTAATAACGTTACAAGCTCAGAGTATGTGATGTTACACGTGTTAAGGCACTGATTGTCAGACCAAAATGACAATAAAAGTTGTGCACTTTGAAAACGGGGGAAAACATCGGATTTTTCGCCAAAACGCATGCGTGTCCAATAAATTTGTTTGAGAGATCTGCATGTTCTGCAAGTGCAACATGTGCAAAATCCCTATAAAAGTGACGGGTTTCCATAGCTCAGTGTTAAGCCACCGACACGCAATACAGTTACGCCAAGACTTACTGAAGCACAACGCAACAACGCCATTGGTCGCATTAGAAGCAGGCGAATCTCGATCAGATGTTGCCAGAGCTGTGAATGTCCACCCAAGCACGATCATAAGGCTATGGAATCGTCACCAACGACATGGATCAACTCGTGACCGTCCACGATCTGGCAGACCTCGTGTGACCACGCCCGCACAAGATCGCTACATCCGGTTACGTCACCTTCGGGATAGGACCACCATTGCGACGTCTACAGCCTCAACCATACCAGGGCTGCGTAGGATTTCCGATCAGACCGTACGCAACCGTCTACGAGATATTTAGGCCCCATGTGCAACCCATCATGGTGAACGTCAACGACGTTTTTCAACATGACAACGCCCGTCCTTGTCACAACATGACACAGCCCGACTCACCACTGTCTTCTTGAGACACCACAACATCAACGTTCTTCCCTGGCCCTCCAGATCACCAGATTTAAAACCCATCGAACATCTTTGGGACGAGTTGGACCGACGTCTGCGACGACGACAACCTCAACTGCAGACACTACCTCTGCTTGCAGCAGCTTTGCAGGCTGAGTGGACAGCCATTCCACAGGATGTGATTCGCCATCTCATCGCTTCCATGGGCAGGAGATGCCAAGCAGTTATTGATGCTCACGGGGGCATACTCGTTATTGACGTTGAGTGACGTTAAACTTCAACTAGTGAGCGTGGATTTCGCCTTTGCAGACATTGGATGTTCAGCAGTGAATGTGCAAAGTTTCACACATGTCATACAGAACTACCTGAAATAAACTTGTTAACAATTTGTCTCATATTTTGCCTTTTGCGTTTCTTTTTTTGAAGAGTATAGTTGAGTTCAGCCGATCCCCCTTTTGTACGTGCGTGCATCTCATCCTCTCGTAACGATATTTGAGCATTAGATGAAAGCGTTCCAGTTAAATTGTTTAGATCTGGAATATCGTTTATTTGCTGGTTATGACATCTATTGAAAATGACAGCCAACTGATATTAACAGGGGAGGAAAGTCACAAGGTGATGTTGTTCGCTGGGAGAAGAAAGAGTGTTAACATTCTAGAATTGAAATTATTAATTAAGTTATCCATAATTTCTCTTTGGAGGGTTATCACGCTTTGTTTGAAACATTAAATATTAAAAGGCAGGAGTGGAAAGACTAAACACTAGCTAAAGTAATAAAAAAAGAACTATATTTTTTCACAGTGGTTATGCTCAGTGCTTTTTTAATGTATAAATAAATATTTTGTTCCTTTGATTAAAATGATCCAGTTTCGTTATTCACACACTAAAGAGCAACCTCATTCTAACTGTCTTTCTCTGACAAAAGTCTTCACAAATTTAATTTGTGGTCTCTTGTGTTATTGTGGTCTCACCTGAGAATGCCACAAATAAACAGAAAAAAAGGAAAATTAGATTTTGTGACCGGATTTATTGAGGTTATCTTGTTCCTGTAGTGAGGTAGAAAATGTACAAAACCAAATCCAATCTCTTGTAAATTGCTTTTACTCTAATATTTCCTTGGAGACAATGACATTCTTGAGGTATAGAAGTACTTGTGGATAAGAGAGAGAGTCTGTTTGCAGATAGAGGAGGTTCAGTGGAAGATTAAGAGAGAGAGTCTGCTTGCAGATTGAGGAGATTCAGTGGAAGATTAAGAGAGATAGTCTGTTTGCAGATTGAGGAGGTTCAGTGGAAGATTAAGAGAGAGAGTCTGTTTGCAGATAGAGGAGGTTCAGTGGAAGATTAAGAGAGAGAGTCTGTTTGCAGATAGAGGAGGTTCAGTGGAAGATTAAGAGAGAGAGTCTGTTTGCAGATTGAGGAAGAGGGGAGTTTCCTTATGGACATAGGAATTTTTGAATGTTGCAAAGGTCAACACATCATTTAGCCTTTAACTGTTAATTAGGTGAGATATACTAACATGTGATGTGTCTAGACTATGTGAGGAGGCAGTGACAGAGAAGTGAGGATGATTGAGGTATAATAGAATAGTGGGGTGCTCAGGCCCAAACCACCAGTGGACATGGCACTGGTAGAGAATTTCAACAGTTAGAGTTATCTCTCATGTTGGTGAAGCAGTAGGTACACATATGTGAAGATCGTGACCCGTGGCCTAGAAAGGTATTGAGAGACATGAAGAGGTTCTCCATCAATTTGATGATAGCGCCTGACAACTGAGTCATGGAAAGCTATGTAATGAGCCACCACAAGCAGTTCATTGTCTAACTATGGACATGAGTGACTATCCAACGAGGTAGCAAAGTGCCAGTAAGCAGCCTTCAACAAAAGCTAAGAATACAAGATTAGTGCAGGAGAAAAGCTTTTTCCTGTCACACACGATCTGGTGAATAAGGCCAAACACACAATGCATTTGACCTGGAAGGGGGCTGGAAAAGAGAATGTGGATCAGTTCCTGAAAAGTTTAAGCAGGACACTACTTAGAATAGATGGATTTCAGATCAGGTTATTCAGTAGCTGGTTCAGTGTTTAGGTGGCTAAGCTCTAGATGTCAAACACTTAAATGGTAGATAGCTGAACAGTTGAGAATTATCGAGTTTGAACTGTTTGATGATTATATCTTGTCTAAAATACGACAGTCTATCAGTTTGAGTTTAATGCTGGAATGACAGGTAGCACTGATATGGACGATCTGCATGGGAAAGCATACTTCTCAGTTGTCTATCCAGATTACACAGACACCTTTCTAGAACATTTTCATGGAATATTCTCCAATAAATTATGGAGCTATATCTGGGGATGAGGATCATTTTAACTTCAGAGAAGACGTGTCAATTGAAACATGCTTTGAAGTGATAACGTCAAATTGGCCACTGGAAAGAAAAAGCCTGCAGCAGCAGCTGCAGTGGAAACTTAGTTGTAAAAGTATACAATAAAGATTTCTTCATCACGCTGGGCTAAATTCATTTGAGACAGTATCAGCCAGCCATCTCTACAGAATGGGATGGGAATGGGGAGGGGCAATCATTTGAGCTCCAGTGAATATGTTTAAGTATTATTATGTCGGATGAGCATAGCATTAAATTTATTATGTTGTATATTACGATTTCAAATATCCTGAAACCGAGTAAACTTGTAATTCAAATTCATAAAGTAATTAAATGTCGATATGTATCAAATTTATAATATTTGCCAACTAGATTAATACACACAATTTTCTTTCTTAACTCAAATATTTTTAATATACAAAGAACAATACAATTGGTTATTACAAATAATGGTTTACATACAAGAGTTTTACAAACTTACAAATAATACTGAGTCTTTTATCCATTTTAGAATAGAATATTTTATCGACGGTTTTCAGAGAGAAAATTAATTCTATATTGACGGAAAAGCTAGCTAGCTCTATTTTTGTCCAGCCTTAAGCAGTTTAAAAGTTCACCTTTCACCGAGGAAGATATGTAATGTCCTCGTAGAAATATTAACGTCTGAAGTTAAACGGTTCGTAATGCTGGAAATCTATAAACGTTTCTGGTCAAACATTTGTAGTTTTCCGATTAATAACGTTTATCACAATTATAGCTTCTGAGGTTTATAATATACTGATTGTAGTAAACCAACATTATATCACTGTCTTCCAGTGTATTACGATTTATCAGCTTTAAGGCGAGGTTCTCAAAATTTCGGTTGGCAACAATGTTCGAAAATATGCAAGTGCTTTCATAAAACAGTCTGTCGTTGATATTGGTAAATCCGTTACATCACCTTCGTTATAGAAGTATTTGGCATTAGACAATTTTTAACTGAGGTGCTCTCTCTCTCTCTCTCTATATATATATATATACATTGCAAACGGGCCCGACATGGCCATGCGTGTTAAGGCGTCCGACTCGTAATCCGAGGGTCGAGGGTTTGAATTCCGGTCACACCAAACATGCTTGCCATTTCAGCCGTGGGGGCGTTATAATGTTCGGTCAATCTCACTATTCGTTGGTAAAAGAGTAGCCCAAGAGTTGGCGGTAGATGGTGATGACTAGTTACCTTTCCTCTAGTCTTACAGTGCTAAATTAGGGACGGCTAGCGCAGATAGCCCTTGAGTAGCTTTGCGCGAAATTCTAAAAACAAGCAAATATATTGCAAATAATACATTAAATATAATACAACTTCAATGATCACGACAGTACATACCACAATCAATACAAATAACCTTGTGCTTATAAATTTACATAATATGTGAAAGTACCTAAACATAAATGTAAACACAATCAATAATCATAATATTCAAGTGTTTTTCGAAAGCTGAGCTAAGTTTCAAAGTAGTAACAGGAAATTTATGGGTAGGTTTTCCATCCAATTTACATGCATGACAAGATTTACAAAACTGAGAAACATCCAAACAAATGTCTCATTAGTTTGTCTCATTCCTTGTTTAAACCTACATGACCATGGCAAGTTTGCCATCAAGATCTGTGAGAACAACGATTTGATAAATTATAATCCAGTCTTCTGAAGATGGCACATTTGGTGGTCTTCATTTTCTTACAAGCACACCGTTTTTGAAAAAGTAACAATTTGGAACTTTCTACAGTTCATCTTTTAAATAGTGATATTTTTCTTGCTCGGCGATCAGTTTACTTTTGACAAACGGAACTTTACCAGGCGAACCAGATCTCTCAAATCCATCATTGTCACTCACCAAAGAATTGTCAGTAGGACAATTATTCACAAGATCCCTGTTGGATCCAAAAATGTCTGAAACAGATCTATTATATCATCCTATGAATACATGTAAATCATTTGCTTTTGGCTTAGTTTTTAGTCTGAAATCGAGTCACAACACACGAAAGAAACATGCCTGGATTCTCCTCAACAACAACATCATCCTTAGATAAAACACTGATCGGATCGCTAACCATTTTGAATTAGGCAACAACTTTCCTACCAGCCAAATCGTTTCCCAACAATAATGATACGCTTTTATTTGGCAGAATAGCCCTTACTTCAGCCACAAGTGATTCTGTAACTAAGTTTGATGCTAAATAAATATTATGAAGAGGAACATTAACAAAGCCACCATCAATATCCTGAAGAATAACAGACTCACTAATGGAAGAACACTAATTTAAAAGAAATATGCCTTCTGATAACAACAGTATCACGTAGAATACGTGGAGGTATGGCATTAGCAGTTTCATTTGTCAGAGACAGAACCAACAGATACAAAAGCTCTAAATTCCTTCCTAACTATATCAGCCTTTTATCAGTGGCCAAATCAACAACATAGAGCGATCTGGTGAAACTATGTTCATATGTGGACATAAACGTACTGGGTGTTGCCTCATTTTGCTTTTTGCTTTTTCAAACACCAACAAGCGTACATAACATGACCAGGATTTTACATCATAAAGAATAGTTGTTTCCTGTAGTGTTTCAACTTTCTTTCCATCCAGGTAAGTTTTGAGGTTGTCACTTGTACAGTATTTAAATTCTTCAGTTAGACATAATTGTCTTAGTTTAGCGTGAAACTGTTGCCAATATGCATAGAATTATACAATCAATCAAACAAAATATTTTTTGTGGGTGAATTCCATTTAAATTTGATTATCTTGCTATACCCTTGAGTTACATGAATAAAATCGTTACAGTGAGCAGAGCTATGCAGACTCTTCCATAGTGCACTTGCTACTACCACACCCACCTAAACACAAGATATCTTCTACTACAGTCATGGCCAATCTCTCCATCCGGTCATTCTTTGGTATAAGAAGAGCAAAGTGTTTGCTTTACCTGTGAACAACTAGTGTGCTAGCAGAGGAAATGCCCATGCCTTGTAGCACCATAAGAATGCTAAGGCAACTGACTCCTGCTAATAGCCTACTTGTTGCTCCCAACCACAAAGTCCTCACTTTGCTGAGAAAATTAGCAAATATATCCTACCAGCCTTTGGCAGATGAATGTCTAAATGTTTATAAAGACTTCCATTGTTTTAATACCCTAGATCGTATTCAGATTCTGGCCAGTGAAGCTGCGAGATAATAATTAAGCTAAAGTGGAGATAGCTTGTATGAATTCAATTTCATTCCATCTTATCTGTATAATACAAGCCACCTTTGAGAGACTGGAAGAGCTTACACCCAAACAACTGAAAGGCAAGATAAATATACATCGGGTCTATGCTCATGGTGTGTTTTTAGTTGCATTTTCAAAATAATGTCTAAGAACCTGATAATGATATTCCAGTTCTAGGAAAAGGCAAATTAGAAACTGAAGCATGGAAAGTATTGTCTCATGTAAACAGAGATAGAATTCCTTGACCACATTGTGGGGAAGAAATAGAGTCTTGATGGATCCAGTGAAACAATGGATGTTAAAGACTAGACTGGAGTAAGATGAAACAAAAGATTTGCGAATTTATTATTTTCGCATTATGCTATTACTGATTTGTGACTAATTGTTCAACAATATCAACACATCATCAGCTTTCATGTGACCAAACATTCCAATCCCTAATAGTTGCTTTAGTGGATTGTCTGGTTCTAACCTATTACCATCAGAAATGTTAGTTATTTTTTGGATACTGATGATGGAAACAGAATTGGAGCAAATGCAGATAATTCACAATGAATAAATGTTTACTGTAGTTGTCTTTATAAATACATCTTCCACTGCTTATATGTTGGGAGGTTTACCATGTGGGAGAAACCATATTTTACTGGAATCATCGATAAATTTAGAATTATGAAAGAGAAGGTAGCATCTTGGACAACAACATCACAATGATGCTACTTTGTCATAGTTCATTACCTGGGCCTGTAATATGAAAACATGGATGAACTGTCTTGCTATGCATTGATAACTTGTTCTGTATGGAAGTTAAATCTACCACAGTATCAACCACGGCAACTGCAAGTCATAAACAAGACGAAACCACTCCAGTCCAACAAGAACAAGCCTATCGAGCACTATTTAAGGAGCATAGCACATAAGCTGTAGTAATTGTAAAAATAATGACAAATGAGAGGAGGTAAACTGTAACATTGTTACAAACCTAAGAGTATGGTGCCCCAGAACTTTGAAGTGAGAGATAATCTAGACTTTATACAACACCAGGACCAAAGAGTATCAAAGTATGACTCACTATTAAGCTAAAACCCTATGATCACTCTTCTGGTCTTGAATTAGTCAATATGTTCAGTGTTAGTGTAAACACTTTATGATGTGGGCCACCGAAAGGAAGATCTGGTTGAGACAGAGAAAATTATAATAAAGAATCTTTAGTCTCCTGTACAGAAAATAGCTCTGTATATCACTGTTCAACTTCTGGATACTCCACGGGGCATCGTTATATACTCATGGTTATTTAGTTCTTTATAAAATGGGCTGAAGTATATTCACTTATTGGTATACTAGTAAACACTATACTAGCATATACTTTAGCTGAAAACTGGAGAGCATAGTTTGGAGCACTCGGAGAGATCCTGATATACCAGGAAATAACTTAAATAGCTAGCCCTTCACCAAGACGTGTATGGTATTAGGTATGGAGAAGAATTTACTTTACATTATCACCCTCAGTCCAATGGTTTGGCAGAAGTGGTAAAACTGGCATCAAGTGGATGCTTGCAAAGTTTGTTAAGCCTGATACAGTCAAATATGATAATTACTTACCATCCATAAAGACAGTATACATGTTAATGGAACAAAAATCAATAGCTGTTTGACAAATCTGCTCATGTTTGGATGGAAATTGTATTTTCTCTTGGACGTAATATACGATCTAAGACGATGAAAATAAGTTCCCAGTACTCCAAGAACCTGTAGAATGGCTGAGATTAAAAATAGCTAATGCACATGAGTTTGACAGACAGCAACTCAGGAAGGCAGTGCAGTAGCAGAAGTGGTGCTACAACCATTCAACGAAGGAACACGTGTTACAATGTGGTGAGTGAGTGTGTTTATGAAACATGCCAGCAACATGGAACCAAAGTAACTAGTCGACATCTGGTACCTCGTCGAGCTGGTTCTCTCAAGTACGCTATACAGCAGATGTGAAATAATCTGGAATCTGTTGATAAGTTGCGTTCATACATCACAGTGAATCTCTAGTGCAATGGCTTGGCCAGGAATATGGAGAAGTGATTGTTAAGTCAGGTGTGTTTTTGAGTTATTTTGACCTACCTGGGAGTGAGTAGGAAGTAAACAATATCTATTTGGCAGTTGTTTTCGATAAAGAGAGATGAGGAAATAAATAAAAAAATCATCGACAATAGTTAGAAAGAGAACTTAATCCAAATGTTGGAAACCGGAAGCTCGTGTCAGCCCTACCCAACAAAGAAGATGCCAACATTAGCTTCCCAGTAACTATAAGTGAGATTGCTTGATTGATAGCTGTTCATATTCAAGTGATCCTTAGATTGAGTATCTGATAACTGAAAGGGAGTATTATTTCTTGTTCTTAGAGCTATACAGTAGAAAGCTCTGGCATAGTGCATAGTTTGCATGTGATGACTGCTATTTGATCTCAAGAAGCTAGGACGGTCAGATACTATGAAAATTTTGATGAAATGTGTTACAGTTCCTAGTTTTCCAAGTTCATAGAATGCGTTTTATAATGCAAACTGTTGTTCAACGTTTCAAGGAAATCACTCCAAAATGCTAGTGTAATAGTAAAAATTCTTTAGCTTATACCACTGAGTGTTTACTGGATTTTACATTGATATCTGCAGAGGATATACTGGATTTAGCCAACAAGGGCATCTAGCCTTTTTTTTAAATCTTTTTTTATCAAAGAACAGCACTGACAAAATAAACTCTTTTCCTTGGTAAATTTACTTTTTGTCTAAAAACCTCAGTTTCTCCCAATTTCATTTGTGAATCTTTAAATTAAAATTAGTTGAGTCTGACAGGTCTTAAATAGTTATATCATCGTTAATGAGTATAGCTATAACATGTAACCTAGATATTACTAAGGTTGGCCATGTGGTAATTATAGACAAGCTGTTTTAAACTAATATGGTAATTAAAAATGTAATTGTGTCATATGTAGAAAGCAATGGGCATATATAAGTGAACATTCGTGTACAGTAACGTGTGAGTCAGAAAAATTACACCAAGTCTTTCATAAACGGTTTAAACAAAAAATGAAGGAATCACACTCAGAAAGTAATAATAAAGAGAGACAAGGAAATAAATTAGAAAACATTGATAACATTCAGAGAAAAAACTTGATCCAGATGCCTAGAATTAATGAATGGGAGATAAGCTGTGATTGAATCACCTGGAGGATATTACTGGTAAATACAGTACAATAGGAATGTGTTCAGTCACTTTTTGTTTGTTTTGTTGCTGTACTCACCATGGTGTCAAAACCCGTGTTTTAACATTATAAGTTCATAGACTTAATACTGTGCTCCTGTGGTCCTCAATCATACAGTTTCACCTAATAAGTTCTTTACATAGTTCCATTACAAAATATATTTCTGTAATTTTCATTAATGCTCATGAATTCTTTTGGTGTTTCTCTAGCATGTGAAAGCATTTTTTATTTGAGTAGACTTTCACAGAACAATTTTTCCCGTAATCATATGACGTTTAAAGATTCTGGATACAGTGCACCGGGAGTACCATACTGTTATAGTAATGTTCCTTTACTTCAAACCAATTTTGGATAGTCGAACAATTGTACACCCTATGACTTCTCGTATGTAACGAGACATGACTCTATACATCAGAGAAGTTATTTGAACAAATATTTGATGTGTTTCAGAAACGATTATACCAAACAGCACGCCCTTTTATACAAAACAGGAATGTATGTGTGTTTTGATGAAAAAAAATATCCAAAACAACTCATACAGATAAGAATAACAATTGATACATGTTTGTCCAACCATGTCGGTTACTACTCGCGTATTAACTCAATAACTACTGCATGCATGCAGACAGTAACATCAGTATACAATAGTGTGTATACGTTTTTGCCAAGACTGTACATGTTAGGTCTATGGACATTCATTAAACCAGTAATTCCTTCAAAGTTTTAACTGGACATTACGACCACTTTTATTCCGACATACTTGGTTGATCTTTTGACAAAGTATAATTTAATGAACTTTTAAATTTGAACTCTGATTTTTCGATAATTAAGAACAAGTTTCGGTGCTGGTTAGTCTCTTTCTCTTTTATTCATACTAATCACATTTAAAACCATCACCAGGCACTATTAACCCTTTTCATTCAATATGGACTCTACCAGTTCACCAATGTATGAAGCCACAAAGCTCCTTTGGGAGGCAAAATACCTTTTCACTATGAGAATACCAAAGGAATTGTGGATCCAGTGTCACTAACTCCAACCTAATGTATATCATCCACGAGTTCATGGATGAAGATCTGTTATGGGCGAGCGCACTGTATCAGTGATTGGGTTGGTTCTTTAATTCTCAGCAATGACAGGATCATTATCAATCATGAAAAGGAATTAGTTATGAGTACAATTGAGTCCATGTAGAAGCTAATGGCAGCAGCCACGTCCATTATAGTAGAGGTGACTTGCCTTAAGACCAACAACCAGTTTTCATTGACACTCCCAACTGCACCCTGAATGAAGGTAGGGAAATAAGCTGAGGAGTGAAATGGACTGAAGACATGCCATAACTACATGGCAATACTACCAAATGTGTTAGTACCACCAAAGGGTGCACCATATACATAAAGTTAAAAAGATGTTCTAAGAGTTAGATGTGTCTCAAAAGATGCCCAGGCATGGAGGGAATTAGTATGGAATGTGATTTATGGTTCCGATGAGCACAAAAGTCACTGGACCAGCTGTCACTGGAGAAATATCAATGTCAAAAGAAACATACATAGACACTGCAGTGGTTAATGAAAGGCTGCTAACATTATTCCTTCAAAGGTTAAGTGGAACTCCATAAAAACCGCAGAAAAGGAGATAAAACATTGTTTGACATTAGAACATGGTTCGAATCCTGTCACACCAAACATGCTCGCCTTTTCAGCCGTAGGGGCGTTATGATGTAACGGTCAATCCAACTATTCGTTGGTAAAAGAGTAGCCCAAGAGCTGGCGGTGGTTGATGATAACTAGCTGCCTTTCCTCTAGTCTTACACTGCTAAATTAGAGATGGCTAGCGCAGGTATGCCTCGTGTTGCTTGGTGCGAAATTCAAAACCAATCAAACAATTCATTATAGTTTTTCTTTTTTTGTATTTTTATTTCATTTATTTTGCCAAAAGAATTTCGTTTGGTTAGGTTTTGTTGTGTTTATAGTTTATATGCTTTTATGATGCAGTTGTAATTTAGTTTGTCACTTTCTGATATATTTTAAGTGAACCACATGGATACAGAATCGTGTATTTTACATGCTATTATAATCAGCATGAAACCATGAAGGCATATATATAAAAAGAACAACAAAATTTTAAGGAAAAGTAGGGATTATTGGTTATTTTAAAACATTAAAAAATATATCCAGGTAGTATCACTTTACTTCTTTGTGTAATTTTTGCTACAGCATTTATTTTGTTTTGGATGCTTCTTATAAGAATTCTAAGAAAAAACAACGACCCCTACTTTTCATTAAAATTATAACTTTATTTCTCATTTATTTGTCAGTTTTAATATATTCGTGAAATAGACACATCGTCTATGAACTTTTAGTTTAGCCATGAGAGTTGATTATAACTTAAAAATGAAAAACCCTCTCTGAGCTTGAGTATAAGAAACAGAAGAGAACACACAGTACGGTTCTCGGCTGAAGAATCTACATAGATAATAAACACAGTTTGATACACCAAATTTACAATCCTGTAATAAATAAGGTTAGTTTGTTACGAAATAAACTTTTATGTTTACAGCCTCGAGCCAAAGAGCAAGTATCACCATGCTAATGACATAGAAACACTGAAAAAAGCGCCATAGAAGGTTTATTAAAACTAAAAGGGTAAAACTGTCAACTCTGAGCTATAATTTAATGAAATAATTTCATCGTAAAAAATGCAGTGTTAAAGTATATGGATAGTGCATTTCCAAATTAACTGAAATCTGTTTATAGTAGCTGATACAAGATACAAACACCACAATTTGAAATATAAAATATATTGTTGAGTGATGTTATTTTTAGTACGATTATACAGTTCCGTTTGGTTTATTATGTTAAAGTATGTTTATTAAATACATGTTGCGTTTGGTGTGGTTTCAAGCCAGGGTTAGATTAGCTCAATACAATGATTGCACCGCAAGTCTAGTTGTAGAGCAGCACACATTTTGAGATTTCCGGCACAAAATCAGCATTAAATATGTGCTACGTTTCATATGGATCAAATCTGGTTTGTAGCTGGACTAGTGGCTCAATCTTGTTTTGCGTATTCAGCATTGACCTTTCTAATCTTATTTTTATTTCTGCAGTAACGTTCTTTTCCCTGAGACAAAGACCTTTCAAGGTTATGGACATAGAATTTTCTCTTTTTTTTTTCTAGTTTCGTTTTCTTGAGAGGCATATTTTATAAATAACACTATTTCAAAAATGAAAATAAATGTCAATAGTTATACTTAATTTGCAAATAATGCAGAGGTAAATCGTATAACTTATCATTCTTGTTTTCAGTGTTTGAGCAACGCTGTGTCAGACTTCAGCAGTGGCAACATTTATTTTTACTGTTGTGCAGTTATAAAGGTTTGATCATAGTTAGAACCTAGATTTAGAGCATTTGCATTGAGCACATTTTTGTTTTTCCGTCTAGCTGTAACAGCGGCAGACTGACCAAATAACGTTTGTACATTAGCAATCGTGCACTTGCACGTGATATGAGGGCAGGTTGTTACTTGACATTTCACAGAGTGTGCTCGTAATCACAGAATGTGGCTACCAATGTATTATTAAGTAATTAGTAGTGTTGCATAAAGGTTATTGTTATTATTAAAGTTACAAGTAAGACTAGGAAAAACACTTTTAGCCGAGGCAGCGTAATTCAGTTATGTGAATTGAGCTATGCGTTTATTAGTCAGTCAGTTAGATTAATACATTTTTAGTTTTGTGAAATTTTTGTTTTGTTGTACTGAATTGTTCAAGTGCTTTGGTGGCGTGTTTCTCTGCATTAGTTTGTTTATTACTCAACAGTGTGTGTATAGTGATCATAAAGTTTTGTTTGTATGTTGTTTGCAATGTGTTTGAGATTTAAATTTGTATTTTACAAATTGCACATCTGGGCTATTCCTACTATATATACTACCATAATTATAGTGCTACACAATTTGTTGATAGTAAGATTAGTAGGAATCAAAGGAAACTGAGATCATTATTTTCCATTTTATCAAGCACAGTCTAACTGTAGGATGTCTGTTACATATTGTGGGATAACTGCTTTATTAATACACAGTGAGGACAGTTTATGTTAGAAGATTTAGTACCTAAAGCAATGATAATTAACATGCTGTCAATAAACTGTGAATTATGAAAACATTCATAAGATGAAAGGGAAATCTAATCCTTATTACGTGATGTGTTACATTATAATATACATAAGTATATCGTATGACAGCTGTTTAATTACAGTACAAACTTGGGAGCCGATGCTTAAAGATGTAATAGTGATTAGATATTGGTAAATATTTTATAGGATAGACGTGTACTTTACCATTCCAATTTGGTTGTCTTAATTTCAAGGCAAAATATTCCAAAATCATTTTGTCATGAAGTGTGATACTAAAATCGTTGCAGTTTGGTAAATTTCCACAACACTGTATTACATGGTTAGTTACTGCTGTTGTCCAAATACTCCTCAATGATACTAATGAAGTTGGAGAAGCAGAGGTTAATTTTAGGTATTCTCATCAAAGAATAAAATAGAAGAAATATTTTATTGGTTTAAGAACTTATTTTATAAGTTATAGCACTTAAAAATGGTTTTATTATAGACTGTTTTAAGAAACTAACGGTAGAAATGTCTGGACCAACAATATTTTCGATATACAAATATCTCATCAGTAAATCAAGAGATCTTACATCTACAGAATTTCTAGCAATCTAATATTTACAAAGCATAAAGACACTATTGGTGACAACCTCTAAAAGAAATGTAATGAAAATTTAAATAAACAAAATTACTTTAATAAGATACAAGATATTTTACAAGGTATTAGTAAATTGAAAAACAACAACAAAAACTGAAGCCTTATACAGAATTGTAGAAATATATACTAAAGTTTAAAGTTGATAAAATATTATCTTTAAAATTATATAACGAGATGAGTACCTAGTGCCAAAAATACATGTAAAGATTTGTTCGTTTGGAGTTAACCATAAAGCTACATTAGGGGTTATCTGGGTTTTGCCCACTATGACTATCGACACAAAGCATAGCCTTATTTGTATTTTGTTTTGGCGCAAGCTATTGAAGGGGCTATCGAACTCCGACGTTTGATGTTACAAGTCCATAAACTTACCCTTGACCCACTGGCTTCGTTGTATTAGGCAAGTTGTTTTTATTATGCGCTTTTAATCAAAATTTAGCGAATTTTTATCCAGGTTTTGAAGAAATAGATAATAAGTAAACTTACATTAATAACTGGTTTCAAGTTTGTAAATGTAATGAAAAATGTACATTTCACAGCAGTGTTTTGTTGTTGGGCCCGGCATGGCCAAGTGTGTTAAGGCGTGCGACTTGTAATCTGAGAGTCATGGGTTCGCATCCCTGTCGCGCCAGACATGCTCGCCCTCCCAGTCGTGGGGGCGTTATAATGTTACGGTTAATCCCACTATTCGTTGGTAAAAGAGTAGCCCAAGAGTTGGCGGTGGGTGGTGATGACTAGCTGCCTTCCCTCTAGTCTTACACTGCTAAATTAGGGACGGCAAGCACAGATAACCCTCGAGTAGCTTTGTGCGAAATTCCAACACAAACAAACAAACAAGTTTTTTGTTGTTTTTTGTACAAGGTTTGATACTTGATAAAATTATTTATGGTTGTCTTCAATTTACAAACGAAAATAGAGATAATGTGAACTGGTTTACTAGACAGCAGTTCATAAAAGCTATTAGAATTCGTTACTAAGAAGTTATAATTTCAGTTGAACAGAGTGTACGAAGAAGTAGATGGATTAGCGACAAGCTGGAGTTTAGTTTCTGTTTGTCTTTTCTTGTATTATTACGAAACAATATGGTTAAACAACTGCCAGAATAGTTTCAAACCCCTATACCGTAAAATATACGTAGGCGTTAGCTTTTAAGTTTTTTCAAGCTCAACAACAAGTTTAAAAGTTTTATGTTTATTTAAATAAATAACAAAACAACGTAAAATTTACCATTGAGTGTTATCATGATAGCAAATTATTATCTTTAGATGTATTCGTACACGTCAGTCGTGGTACTTTTCCAACCAGTTTTGGGCCCGGCGTGGCCAAGCGTGTTAAGGCGTGTGACTCGTAATCTGTGGGTCGCGGGTTCGCATTCCTGTCGCACCAAACATGCTCGCCCTTTCAGCCATGGGAGCGTTATAATGTGACGGTCAATCCCACTATTCGTTGGTAAAAGAGTAGCCCAAGAGTTGGCGGTGGGTGGTGCTGACTATCTGCCTTCCCTCTAGTCTTACACTGCTAAATTAGGGACGGCTAACGCCCTCGAGTAGCTTTGCGCGAAATTCAAAACAAACAAACAAACAAACAAACCAGAACCAGTTTATTGTATATCTACATTCACTGGACTGTAAACTCTTTTTTTTTTATTTAGGCATTTTGTATTTGAATGCATACAGCTTATAAAATACAAAGTCAGTGCTGTGTTTGTAAAGTAATTAAAATAGTTAAGAAATATGCCTAAACTACTGATGTATAAGATTAGATGAACAGAGAACCGAAATAATCCATCATACTAATCCAAACGGTGTAATCAAAAATGAAAAGCAGTAGACTTATCTAGTAAGAAGCGTAAGATACAGACACGCTTTGAATGCTTGGTTGTTGGCGGCAAGTATTAAAACTCAGATATGTTGCTCCCATATCTCTAGACAACAAGATGGTGGCACCGTCTCCTCTAAGCGTTCATAAACAAATAAAAAAATTCGCACACAAAACCCTAACATAAAAACACCGGTGTTTGAGATGGGGTTCGAAGGGTAACAGGCCCATTTTCCAAATACCTTTCTCTTTACAATGTATACAGCTATGGTGAGATTGATCATCCTTACTTTCCTATTTCTAATTTCAAGTTGTGTGGTTTAATGAATTATATAAAGCTTTCCACTCACGCACACGTGTTATTCCTTTAATTATATAAACGTTTTGATGAAAGTGCGGTTTTCATATTGCACCTGATGAAGAAAAGTCCACCTTTCGAAAGCGCTCTCGTTATAAGGTTTTCTACTTTAGTTTTAAACTCTAGTTAGTTGTAACATATTTTTCCTAGATCGATTCATGCAACGATATGATGTTACTTGTAGCATTTGTTTTATCCTCGGCATAGCGGCTTATAGAATGGCTCTGGGTTGTTGTTTAATAGTTTTTCATGTACAAACTTTTAACTCATAGCTTCGTCATCTCTACACTTATTTTAGATCTAATTACATTTTCGGACTCAGGAGCTAAATTCCTTTTGATTGGTGTATTTGACAGCGTTCATTAATAAGTTAAACTTGTCTTAGAAGATGCTAATAAATTTACGAAAATAAAGGTAAATAATTTCTATATAGAACTGAGAATTCAATCGTAGAACTATTTGCTACAGTTATAAAAACAGAGGGAATCCTCAATAGCTGCGGCATTTCAAATTATTTTAGACAGAATTTGAGTAAATTAATGCATGAGACCATCTTTTGTTTATCAGATACATTTTTGTGTACAGTCATACTAGCATGCAGCGCATGTATACCTGATTTTATTACTTATCAGGATCTCTACCAGCTTACCTTCAAACTGAAATTCGTTTAGGCAGGATTAGAGTAAATTAATCTATGAGGCACTGGGCGTGATAGAATACATAAATAAAAAAAATTGATCTTCTGAGTCCAAAACTGTAAATTGATCTTAAATCGGTCAAGAGGTGATGGAGATGTGTGATAAAAGTTTGCACATGAAAAAACTCAGAGCCATTCTATTAGCCACTATGTCGCAACTGATAGTAACAAAATAGTTTTAGAATTGTACAAAGAAATTATACCTATTTATTGACATATATTCTTTATTTGTTCTATTGAATGGATATTTTATATTATAAGTGTTTTTAATCATACGTTAGTGAAGTTTCTATCTTTATTTTAAAATAATATGTAAGAACTAAATACAGTAATAGATATACTTAAGGTCGTAAATGGTATGGAGAAAAATTATTCATTAGTAATATTTTTGTATGACCTCAAGTCCAGAAAATAATTTTTAAACAACTTTTTACGGTATTTTAAAACCTGTATACTGTTACAGGCATACAGACTGCAGTTTTACATTATAAAAACCCAGTGATAGTCTGAAAGGTCTTATGATTTTATAGACAAACACAATTGAATTTCAAACTGGTAATAAGGTATCTTCTTTAAACATACCGACATATAATAATCGTGTCATTTTTGTAAGTAGGTTGTTATAAATATGTATCACAGAACTGTTATATCAATGTCAATATTGTTTTATTGGAGTCTTAAAAATGAATTAAAATTCTAATATATAAAGCATATCAAGCCGTAGTGGAACACAAATAAAAACCGAGACCGTTAACTTAAATATTTGTATGTAATTAGCCATATACATCTTTGAAATATGTAGTGGTCCCTTAGAACCTTGTAATTAGTAATGTAAAACATAACATATAATTTTTGTTACCATACTTAAGGAATATCTCACTTGTAATTGAGAAAATAAGGATTAGTACAACATATGCTAACGTGAAATCGAAATATGTATTTAAAATTGAAAGTCGAACATGTTTTTCTTAATTATGCAGATACATTTTCTGGAAGTTTGGTCAGTCATGTATCAATACACATAGTCATGTATCAATACACAGCTTGTAAAGAAATGTTAGATACATTTTCTGGATGTTTGGTCAGTCATGTATCAATACACATAGTCATGTATCAATACACAGCTTGTAAAGAAATGTTAGAGTGTTATGAATAGTTACGAAAGAACACTGATTTTCATATTTCCCTTTATGGATAGAATGAAAGATTGCTATGGATTTTGGAACATTTTGCCATAAAACTAAGAGAAGTAGTTTTAAACGGCCAAAGAGCAAATATGTTTCTTTAAAATTAATATTTTAAGTAACATTTATTTCTCTTGAAAACTGTATTGGGCCTGTGTCAATCCTGAGGGTGACATTTATTTCTCTTGAAAACTGTATTGGGCCTGTGTCAATCCTGAGCGTGACATTTATTTCTCTTGAAAACTGTATTGGGCCTGTGTCAATCCTGAGCGTGTATCATAGCGAATGGTAGAAATATTAGTTAATCCTCACTGAAGAAATTCTGAGTTAAATGTTTGGCTATGTTCTCCCTTATTTATATTCAGTGATGCTGAAAGCTTATTTTGTCGATCCATAGATGGCAGAAAAATACTAGAAATACAGATATGTAGCTGAGGCAAACGGAAATATCAACCAAGTTTGCTATAGTTAAATGTAAGTCCTAAGAAAGCATTTAAAACACAATAAATATGGGTTCGACGTCCTTAAAGTTTCTAGAGACTTGAGTAAAAGAATTGTAATAGCATATAAGCACCATATAGTTGTGGTTGTGGGTTGTTGTTTGGTGGCCCGGCATGGCCAAGCGTGTTAAGCCGTGCGACTCGTAATCTGAGGGTCGCGGGTTCGCATTCCCTTCGCGCCAAACATGCTCGCCCTTTCAGCCGTTGGGGCGTTATATTGTGACGGTCAATCCCACTATTCGTTGGTAAAAGAGTAGCCCAAGAGTTGGCGGTAGATGGTGATGACTAGCTGCCTTCTCTCTAGTCTTACACTACTAAATTAGGGACGGCTAACACAGATAGCCCTCGAGTAGCTTTGTGCAAAATTCAAAAACAAACAAATTTGTTGCTTGGTTCAGTTAATTAATCAGAGAGTTAAACAAACATTTTGATAGTTCAATATATATATATATGTAGGTAAAAACGGCTGGTATAGGTTGAGAATTTTTTTTTATGTAGAGGAGCGAACAACATTTCGACCTTCTTCGGTCTTCGTCAGGTTCACAAAGAAAGAAAGAGAAAACTGACTGATAGCTGACCACATGTTTGAAAGGGGTTGTGTAATTTCGTGTAGGAATATAGAGTGCGCGCTTTGATGTTTGATCTAATCTAATCTTAATCAACTTAATCATAAAGCCTTAATGGCCAGTTTCGATGTTATATCCCTCTTTACAGAAGTCCCAAACTTTGAAGCCTGCAAGATAGCTTTAGAACTCTATATCCGAGACCCTAACCAATCAATAGACATTTCCAGCAACCAATTAGCAACCCTTATGGAATTTATCACGATGAAGACAAACTTCATGTTCAACAACCACAACTATGTACAAACAAATGTCCTAAGCATGGGTAACTCAGTATCACCAGTTGTAGCCAATGTTTTTATGACACAAGTTGAAACACAAGCAATTTACACAGCATTACATCCACCACTATACTGGTACAGATATGTAGATGACACACGGTTGCAGGATTCAGATCTACAGAACACACACTTAATTTTTTCAATCCCATTAACGCTATATATTCCAACATCAACTTCACATGTGAACAAGAAGAAATCAATCAAATATAATTTCTTAACCTCAATATTACAAGAACCGATACACAATTCAAAAAAGAAATCCACAGAAAAATCACCCATCCTGGACTATACATTCCTTGGGATTCAGCACATGAAACAAAACAAAAACTCAACACACTAAGAAACCAAATAAACACAGCCATAAAACTATGCTCACCAGATAAAATTAACGATGAATTAGACAAAATAAAACAATACTTCATCAGCATCAACATGTTTCCTCCACAAACCGTAGAATACATTACATGCACACACCTAGAGAAAAAGCAAAATCAACTAACAAAAGTAAATATATCCCACGATTTAAAATAATCACGAAACCGTATACTGCTACATACCATATATTCCCGACATCAGCATAAATATAACCAACATTTGGCAAAAACTAGTAACAAAATATTACATTCCAGTTAATACTAAATTTATTCAAAAACCAGGCACAAAACTAAGGTCTATACTATGTAAAAACTACACTGTCAAACACCACACCAACATTATATATAAAATACAATGTGATAACTGCCACGACTTGGAGAAACAAGTAGAAAAATGGAAACCAGATTCAAAGAACACAAAAAGTCATCTTCACACGTTTTCGAACACTACAAATCAAATAAACACACATAACCATAGAAAACACCCAAATACTAAATGTAGAAACAAACATAAACAAATGCAAAATTAAAGAAGCTTTACTTATAGAACAACGCAAGCCCAAAATAAACCAATACAAAGGAACACCTTTATACCTATATTAATAAATATAATCAAACATCTAAACCAGCCGTCTACATTTCAACACTGAATTACACAACTGCCTTCAAACATGTGGTCAGCTATCGGTCAGTAATCCTAACTTTCTTTGTGAACCTCACGATGACCGAAGAAGGTCGAAATGTTGTTAAAAAATTTTTTCTAAACCCAAACCAGCCGTTTTTACATATATATATATTTTCTACAAGTGGGTTTTCTCGTCATGATGGACTTTGCTAGTTAGTCAACGAGTTAGTTTTTTGGTAAGTTATTATAGTGCTGTAATTTGTATTTTGAATTTGTGCCACAGATACTAGAGGAAATGTAACTAGTAATTTATTGTTTACTTTTATTTCTCAGTTAGACCTATCTCTCTATGAGCTTGTAAAACATGAGTGGGAGGAAACAAAAAGCTTTAGTTTTGTTAAGTGTTGTGTATTTTGCATTATTAGACCGTGTAATGAAAACGTATTCGTTCAACGATAGAATCCATTACAATATTAGCTGCAGAAATGTATTAAATCTATTGAAAACCAATCGAGTCCAGACTGAACTTCAAATTCAACATGATAACATCTAATTCCAGTGGTGATCGAAAATTTGTTGGAAATGATGGAAAGAAACACTAGAAATAATATCGAAGGAAAATCTATAAAAAACTAGACAGAAATTTAAAAGATCAAGAAGAAAGATCAGAAAATTAATAGAAACAAAGACTGAAACAAAAACAAGCAGAAAAATACAGGAAATTGAAGAGAGATATAGAAGATCCAAAGGTAATTTGTTTTGGATTGGTTGGAATTATAAACACAAAGCTACAGAATAGGCTAGCTGTTCTATGCCCACCACAGGTATCAAAACCCGGTTTCCAGCGGTTTTGTTTGTTTGTTTGTTTTGGAATTTTGCGCAAAGCTACCCGAGGGCTATCTGTGCTCGCCGTCCCTAATTTAGCAGTGTAAGACTAGAGGGACGGCAGCTACTCATCACCACCCACCGCCAACTCTTGGGCTACTCTTTTACCAACGAATAGTGGGATTGACCGTCACATTATAATGCCCCCACGGCTGAAAGGGGAAGCATGTTTGGTAGAACGGGGATTCGAACCCGCGACCCTCAGTTCACGAGTCGAACGCCTTAACACACCTGGTCATGCTGGGCTAGATTAAAAGGTAAAGATGGAAATTTAAGAAATGCGAAAGAAAATTTCACAGGAATGCTGAAACAGTGGAAAGAGGAACAAACAGATAGAAAAGTAAAATCAAAAGGAAGAATAATACAAAGGAAAAAAAAGTAGAATAACGAAATTTTACGCCGAAGTGGAAAATTATCGAAAATTCAAAAAAGATAAAGAAATAAACTATGAGAAGAGATAACAGAATGAGCTGTAAAGTTTACAGAATAACTGAGCAAAAAAGTGATATAAATTAAGATCGAGAAACCGTTAGTGATGAGTAGGAAGAGAAATAGTAGTAAAACTATTTTATACATTATATCTACTATGGAAAGATACGAAATGAAGGCTCAGTTGGAAATATTTTTCACAGGAAATGTAAGGAACAGTGAAGAAGTCATCTATCTTGCTCGGGCCCGGCATGGTCAAGCGTGTTAAGGCGTGCGACTCATAATCCGAGGGTCGCGGTTTTGCGCCCGCGTCGCGCCAAACATGCTCGCCCTCCCAGCCGTGGGGGCGTTATAATGTGACGGTCAATCCCACTATTCGTTGGTAAAAGAGTAGCCCAAGAGTTGGCGGTGGGTGGTGATGACTAGCTGCCTTCCCTCTAGTCTTACACTGCTAAATTAGGGACGGCTAGCACCGATAGCCCTCGAGTAGCTTTGTGCGAAATTCCAAAAACATAAAACAATCTATCTTGCTGCTAAGTTAAAAGGATAACCTTTTAAAACATTAAGTAATCTTACAGGAGAGAGGCGTAATAACTGTAAATCATTAGCAGATGCCTTATCTAATAATTTTGGATTAAAACACCCGAAGAAGGTATCCTGGACAAATCTCTGAGACAGAGAACGGAGGTAAGAAAAAAACTACAATTGATTTTTCTAGTCTTCAAAATTTCTCGTTATGTCCGAAGTTAATATGCAATACGATTTAAACAGTTCAGTTGGAAGCATGTCTTGCACGACTGTATAAAATATTATTTGCAATAGATTAATTCTTATGCTTATCATATTGCCAAAATACATTTACTCTCTCTGTCTGACTGTTTGTTTGTTTGTTTGTTTTGGAATTTCGCACAAAGCTACTCGAGGGCTATCTGTGCTAGCCGTCCCTAATTTAGCAGTGTAAGACTAGAGGGAAGGCAGCTAGTCATCACCACCCACCGCCAACTCTTGGGCTACTCTTTTACCAACGAAAAGTGGGATTGACCGTCACATTATAACGCCCCCACGGCTGGGAGGGCGAGCATGTTTAGCGCGACGCGGGCGCGAACCCGCGACCCTCAGATTACGAGTCGCGCGCCTTACACGCTTGGCCATGCCGGGCCCTGTCTGACTGACAAATTGTTTTCTACATAATTTTCATTTTCCACGATGAGTCGCGACGCGTGTTTTCTTTTCTTTTTATTTCTCTTTATTTCTTTCCTTTCTTTACATAGGGCATTTTGTAAAGTGTGTGCTGCTGGAGCACTGTTTAGATTTCAGTATATACTGTATCCGGTTGGAGCATTGTTCGTATTTCCACGTATATCGGGTGCTTTTGGAGCATTGTTGGGATTTTCATGTTAAAATGCAGTATTTGTTATGGTTTTAGTGACTTTAGAGCAGCCGTTGATGGTCCTTAGTACGTGACATTTTCTACAACATTCCTTCTGCTTCAACTTTCACATTTCCTCTCATTGCATCTGCCCTTTTTGTGAAGTATTTCTCCTTGACCTATAAATTGATGACCACGATTTGTCACGTAAACAAATATCGTGTACACACATCAAATTTACATCTTACAAATGTACGAAAGCATGGCCATGTTTTTCATTTTTTGATATGAAAATTTCTTCACCCAGTTTTAGTGAACTTCAGTATACAAAATTCATTAAGTTTATCAAACTCTGTATAGTTTTCTTGTTTAGCTAGACTTGTGTGGTTTTAAACATTTCTAGTTATTACGTGATTGTATTATTTAGAATTCTCAGATGTAATGTTTATTATACGTTTCGTTTTCTTTCTTTCTTTATTTTTTACATTTTCTCGAAATATATATATTTTACTTCACCAAATTAACGTGTGGTTCTTCATGATCTAATTCTCTATCGTACGTTTGTAAACATTTTACTTCTTATGTATTTAAGGTCTTTTAAAGAGTTTTTGCGAAATTCATTGCGACTGAGATACCTGTCTTTCGTTGTTGTTTCAGACACTGTGAAATGTAGCAACCCTTTTGCGTTTTCATCAGCTGGTCGTACGATCTTTCACTCAATGAAATTTTTTGGGGGTTACTTAAAGCGATGCGTTATGAAATTAGCGTTCAAAGGAGAGCAGTCCATTGCTATTAAAGAAAAAAAAATAAAGCTTCTTAAGTAGAACATGTCAGTGCTATTAAAGGAAAGAAGAACACTCTAAAGCTATTAAGGGAGAGAATCTCAATGCTGTTAAAGGGAAATATTTTAATGCTATATAAGAAAATTCCAATGCTGTTAAAGGCAGACATTCCGATTCTAAAATGAGCATTCCAATTCTATTACAGGAAGATATTCCAATGCTATAAAAGAATATTCCAATGCTTAATGTTTAAAACATAATAGTAGAAATTTTAGTCAAGGAAGATGAGAAGAATCCAGGCTTGCTCAGAGGCTGGTTGGAAGTATTTGTGTTTCACATTGCAGACATCAATGGAAAGCCTGAGATAGTGTTTACTATACGTCATCATACAAAAACATGATATTTTGTGTATATTTCACTCTAACTAAGAAAGGTATCCGTGTGTATTCACCAATTTAACATGTTTGATCTAGAGATCTAATTAAAATTAATTATTAATTTGAACTAGAACTAAATTAGATCAAAAACTGTTGTGAACATTTTATGGCTGTTTTTGTCATCTGATCGATCTCTTTTTACGAGGGCTAAAGCACTTTATAAGTTTAAATGTTAGTTAGTTAGTTATAGTTAGTTATCACCATTAGATTCCATCTAGGAACATAGGGCCGCAATCGCTTGAGAATTCTTCAACAAGTATTTAAGTGAGTAGGTTGTTAGCCCACTGCACCGAGCCGTCCCTAATTTAGCAGTGTAAGACTAGAGGGAAGGCAGCTAGTCATCACCACCCACCGCCAACTGTTGGGCTACTCTTTTACCAATGAATAGTGGGATTGACCGTCACATTATAACGCCACTACGGCTGGGAGGGCGAGCATATTTGGGGCGACGCGGGCGCAAACCCGCGACCCTCGGATTATGAGTCGCACGCCTTACGCGCTAGGCCATGCCAGGCCAAGTTTAAATGTCTTAACATCTAACTAGTTACGTAGATACCAATCGAGGTTTGTGCCTGTGTGAATTAATTGTAGCTCATACTATTTTCCAAACACACTTTACAAAACAACTTTATATATTCTGGGATATGGTTTTTTAAAGTCCGTAGCAACAGCTGATATTTTAGTTTATGCATTTTAGTCTAAATGTGCTAAAACATATGTACATTGCGTATGAGAAAGCATCCATATATTTAAAACAGTAATGTGTTCATGCGTGAGAAACTTTTTTAAACTGTGTAAAAATAAATGTTAGGAGTAGGGAAGAATTGACGACGACACCTTACGAACCGACATCTTGTTGTTTTCTGTTTTTTGTTCTTGTTTATACAAATATTTCCAGTTCATTGTTCTGTCCGTTAGAGCGCACCAAAATCTCGATAATAGCTGTTTTTCCTTGTCATGTATAGCAATCACTCCTGGTCAAAATTTCCAATTTTGATCGATATTCACTGTGTGTGTATCTTCGCTTTCTAGAACGATACACACCCTTTGGTTGTGCTGTGAGTACTATTATCTTCACTGTTCGAGCCTATCATAGCTGTTCCCCAAGTATAACACTTTCCTAACGTGCGAACAACGTATTTCCTAACGTATTCGTAACAAAAGTTGTCAGAGTATGAGAGTAAATGGTACATCTCGCGTAGTAGAATACATAAAAAGTACTCTGTTTCAAAGAAAAATCATCAAAGCCGAAAGGTTTATATTTGATATCCAAATGTGTTAATGTAAGATAGGTCAATTCCCATGAATAAATGTTTTTTTCAAAAGCCACTGGTCTTTAACCTTGTCTCTTTCTTGAAGATAACAACGCCATTATGAAACAGTTATCTCTGAAAGATCGATTAAAAAGAATATTGTTGAGAAAACTGAACTCTCTCTTTCTCTGACCGAGTTGTTTGTTTGATCTTAAGCACAAAGATACACGTGTTCTGTCCATCGTAGTTATCGAAATCAGATCTTTAGGGATGCCCACAGGGATTGGATAATCAACTTGCAACGAAAACTTGTCTAGTCGCAAATTAATGAGGTGGATAATATACCAAATAATTGTTTTTGAAGTTAAGCACATTTGGCTATCTGTGTTCTTCCCACCACGAGTATTGAAACTTTGTTTCTGGTAGTGTGAATACACCGATATACCACTGTGCCTCTAGGGGCGTATCAGTTAACTCGATAATTGAATAAAAAACTTTAATTATCAAAACTAAAAACAACAAATGAAAAATATTGCAATTATTACAACGTTTTGGGCCCATACCCTGTGTTAATAATGCTTAAAATTGCTATAAAATTAAACAAGAAATGAATTCGAATGGAAATACCAGTATAAAGAAACGAAATATATAGTTAAGTTTAAACGCTGAAAACTGGTGAAGCTTTAGAAATCACCAGGCCTAAAACATGTGATAAAATAATATAAACTACAGATGTTGTTTTATACACTTCTCTAAATTTATACATTTTGGATTCAAATTAAGAAGCAGGGAAAAAACAAATGAGGATTTCCTCCCTCACCTACATTAATGTCCAAAATGTTTTTCATGCAATATCAAAACCTGTAAGTTGGGCATACGATGAAACTCTGTGTTAATGTTTACATGAAGTTTTATTCATTTAAAAGTTACGGTATAAATGTTGAAAGTATGAGCAGGTTAAAAGAGAATTGCAGCATGAAACAAGTGCACAAGATTCAGGTAAAGTAAAAAACATACATTATATCGCGTGTACATTAGACGCTGTATAGACAGACGTGTTACATATTATATTATAATTTATCTAGAACAAGTCTCTGATTTACTATGTTACGTACTTTAGGTATTAAGATTTCAAACAGTAGGAAAATTTAATTTTAGCTTAGAAGTTAACTGAATGTCAATATCTATGAAATTTATGATGTTTCCCAACAAGACACACACACACACACACACAAATTTCCTTCTTAAAACAAATATGTTTTAATGTACAAACAACAATGCAATTTATAATAACGGGTATTACAAATAATTATTTATATACAAAAGTTTTACAAACTTATAAAATATACTGAGTCTTCTATCTGGTCTGGAACTGAATATTTGAACGATGATTCACGAGGAGCGATTTCTATGTTGATATTGTTACAATTCGTTTAATGGCTAGCCTCATACCGTTTACACGCTGAATTTTTACCGATGAAGATATTTAATGTCCTCGAAGAAATACTAACGTCCGAAGTTAGTTCACCGAATTTAAACGGTTTGTAATAAATGAAATCAATAAACGCTCCTTGTCAAATTCCGTATTTTTCTGATTAATAAGCGTTAACCACAATTATAGCTTTCGGGGCTTATAGTATACTGACTGAAGCAAACCAACAACAATATAATACTGTCTCTCCGAGTGTTGATTTATAAACTTTAAGGCGATGTTCTCGGATGTTCAGTAAGCAACAATACTGCCAATTACTAGTATTACATACACATCTAGTACATTGTTAGTTCTTACGCTCGAGAATCTTTTTCAAATTTAGGGAACAGGTGAGACTTTCGAGGTATAAACGTGTTTTTAAATATACATTAAACTGAAACAAACATAGTAAAATAAATACACATCAGTAAATCTGTTACAGATGAAACAAACAGTATATTAAAACTCAGATAAATGATACGTAATGGATTAATGAAATTAAATATGCGAGAGAAAATGCAAATTTATATCAAAATAATAATAAGAAAGTGAACAAAACTTCCTTTTTCTTACAAATAATAACTTAGTGGTTAGAGATAGAGAGGAAGAAATGAGAAAATATAGGTGTGAGTGTAAAATTTGGGTAACAATAAACGAACGGGGAAATGAAGAGAAAAATTTGTTTTTCCTTAATTCTCTCACTGACTTTGCGATCGCTTTCATCAACGTATAAAACTTTATAAAGATCACAAATTATGGAGTAGATGACAGAGCCGCCATATTTCTGATAAGACAAGCGTTCCAATAAGTTATAGTTATATATCACGTGATGTTCAGGAATGACGTCAGTATCAGACTGGGAGCTTAATAAGGTAAAAATCAAAGAAGCCTGATATATATCCCGATTTTTCTACAATATTCGCCGATGTTATTTAAGTTCTGCAAGCGTATGTCTTGTTCCTTTAGTTATAACATTAAGGATCATATATTAACATCATGCTAACATCATATTTTACTATGTAACTCTCATCAGGTACTTTTAACGTCAAAGAAATACAAATAGGAGAACAGCGATTGTTTATTTCCATTAGAATAACATTACATAGAAATATATTTCTGTTGTTTATACAAGAAGAAACAAATAAGTCTAAAAAAATCGGAATGAATGAAGATATGAGTAAATAAAACATTTCGTACGATACGATATATAAGAGGAACTCAATCTGAAAAATTAACAGAAGTCAAAAAATTTTGAGGCTGAAAATATCTCACTCACTTATATCACGGTTTGTGTATTATTTATGATAATAAGTTATTGGGTAAGAAATAAATGTATTTCTGTTTTGTGAAATACAAGCTGAACTACTCTTCCTTTGTTTAGGTTACGAACTCAAAAAAAAATGTAGTAGTCGATGTTATAATAAATAACATAAAAAATCTGACTTTATCGCAATTTATTTATAACATAACATATTATAACAGTATTTTTATCACATCACCCAAAGTTTTATATAAGGTATAACAGCTCACTATGTATATACGTAAAGCACTGTTCAATGGCCAGGGTGACTTTGTATGATGAGGTGGCTGACAAAGGGTGGCGGTAAGAGTGATTTATGTTACCCACAGCCAGCTCTTAATGTTCTTCTGTTACTAATTAAATGACGGTCATTGGTGGCAGAAGTGTCTTACCGGATGAAATTGTAAGATCACGGGTCAAAGTAGGAAGTTGGTGTAACTCACAAAACTGCAGTTCATATCACCTTACAGTGGCTGTTTTAATATAAATCTGAGTTTATGTATTATTACAATAGTGGTGACTATTTTTTTTCAATGCATTTTCCCATAGCAGTTGCTAGCCCACAGAGATATATAAGTTTTGTGTGCCCCACACATTGTGTATGTTGTAACAGAAAGTTTATATTTATTATAAGTTGCCCCTCACCAGTACAGCGGTATGTTTCCGGATTTACAACGCTAAAATCAGGGGTTCGATTCCATTCGGTGGGCTGAGCAGATAGCCCGATGTGGCTTTGCTATAAGAAAAAAACAAACTTATTATAAGAACGTGACGTCATCTGTGAATCTGGTTAATATTAACCAATATCAAAAACAATAAATGCTGAATAGCATAATCTCACGAAGTTTGGTTGAAGTTGACCAACCAAGCTACCTAAGGTAGTAATAGAACAGCAAATGAACGAAATGGTACAATGTGAGTAAAGCCAAGTTTCTTTATTTTTCATGTTTATGTTTATTTACTCTTTGAGATAAAACACTTTTGAGATCTAATTCCAGCCGGGACTATTAAGGATTTCTTCGTGTTGTGTATTATATCAGCCTTACTCTTTAATCATTATTAATTAAATAGACCTTTAAAGGGAAGAAATTCATATAGAGTAAGGATAAGCATATCAGAATATTATTAATATCTCAGACGTTATCAAGTAGATTACATGGAATTGGAAAGCGTGCTATGGTTAAGTGTTTTATTTGAGAAAGAGCAAGTCGACATTTCTAATACATCCTTGTTAGCATTATGAATGGAAAACCAATTTGAAGAGTTCTTCAGGAGGTAACTCTAATGTGCTGAACACACTGTCATCCCATGGTGATGAACAATTGCCACAGATACTATTTTTTGATCCAGTCAGTGCAGTAGGTTACTTCATTAACAAGTCCATTAAATATATCATTGTTTCTTCTTAATATAATTTTCCAATCTCACGTGACAAGTATTGGGTTTATATTGCAGCTGTCCTGTAGTAATATTCATACTTTTAAGCACACTGTATGCTTTTTATCTGAGATGATTAGCACAGTCTAATAAACAACAGCCACTGAACGGATAGGTAACTGCTTCAGTATGACTGCATTTAATACATTACACGTAGTTTGAGTTGACTATTAAGCCTCTACTCTAAACCTGTTCAGCACAGCAACAGACCTAGAAGCTGCATTCTGTGTCATATTCTGATAAAATTCTTTATAAATATACAAATTAGTGGCAAAAATATACCCTCTGAACGTTTTATTTCCTCATTATTTAGAGACTGAAAGGAGTTTTTAAAAATATAAATTACAAAGCAAGCAATCAAATATTAAAATGTGATTGCTACCGATTTATCAATTAAATACATCTTCTGGTAGCATTATATGTATTTATAAGGATATCATAAAATCAATTGAAACTTTAAATGTGGTGATATGTTCAAAACCCTTCATTTTCTTTCTGAGAACTTGGAGAGCATTAAACAGGCAATTACAGAAGTCAGTGTAGCGTTATATCCCTGATATTGAACTATGCAGTAACTGTAGGTGTAAAGTTACTTGTTCGATTGTTCCAAGTGTGCTTTATATAATGGCTAGAGTGCTAATGAGAACACTTTTACCAGAACCATCAGTTCTACTCACAAACATGTGAAGAATGCCACGGCCACTCATGCCCTCATCACTTTCCAAGAGTTTTTGAAGTGATAAAATGACCTTGTTGAATAATAACATTTCATCAATGATAAGAGATTTGACCAAATCTTGAACACAAAATAAATATTTCATTTGAATTGAAATTCTTCTATTACTTCATTTTATTTGATGCAAATGAGTTTTCAGGTTCAGTGATTTTCTTATTGATAGAGAAACATTTCTTTGCTTTTGCACATATGTTCTTTAATAGTTTTATAAGCTGTTATATAGAGGACTTCAGCATATGCCATTTCTGCATCTAAATCATGTGGTTCATAAAAACCTCAATGTATGTCTCAAAGTTTTTTTGAAAGAGGAAATTTCTATCTCAGATTGAAGAAAAGAAGAACTTAGAGCTGTTATGACTGATTCTTGTTTAGCTTTGAAAAGTTAGTAACTGATTAGGCATGGTCTTTATCTTTTCACAACATTTCATGCTTCACGTTTATAGAATTTTTCATTGAATTTTCTTCGTTTTGGTTTTTAGAAGCAACGCTTAATTTGAGACAAAAACATTTTATTTATATATTTTGATCGGTTTGGATAGTAAATATCTGTCAAGTTTATAAAATAAAATTTAGTGACGGCTTGAATGGATTGTGAAGCTTATTTAACCAAATTTTATTTTTTAAAAAAATTGGTTTCTCATCATCAAATCTATTAAGTTTGGTGGAAAGATGTGATTTGAATCAAAAGTTTTTGAAAACCTCTGGTTCTGTTCATATTCACACAAACCCAACGAAATATGGCTCAGAGTCAGATAAAACAGAAGCAATCCATGGATATTGTCACAATCCTTCTCTGTAACACCACATTCTCTATAAGCGAGCATTCCCAAAGCACAATTCTATAATTAACTGCAAACACCTTTGTTGAAAGCCACTAACATGACCTCTTTTAGACGTTGTTATTTTCTTGTTGCAATACTAGCTCAATATGGATAAATTATATTCATTGTATGCTTTCTTCTCATGCAAGCAATATAGAAGGATAATAGTCATTTATTTAGTGCTAACGATTTTAATGTGACGTGTCGTATAGTCTGTTACTTATGGCTTAGAGTGTTTTATTTCAAATTAATTGGTAAATAATCTTGAAAAACAAACACATAAAACGTTTTTGTGGCTGACACCATCAGTTCTTTTTACATACAGTAAGATCTAAATTTATATATATGATAATGAAATAATTTTCACTCAGATTTGGATAAAGTGATACATCTGGTAACGTTTAGGTCACATACTTGGTGTATCCACAGATTTTCTGCATGTCAAATGTTGAGGTTGTGTTATATTTGCCAATTGTCAATTGAAGGCTTTTACTTTTACTTCTTAATAGAATATATCTATATCTATACATAATGTATTGTTTTGGGGCTTAGTATTCTTATACAGTAGGTGTCTGTGATTTGTTGGTGATAAATTAAGGGATAAACGAACAGCAAGCTCTCCACTTACTTTCAAAATAAGGTATACGTTAAACGTATGCACAACAAATTATTTACACTTAAGAGAGCATAGGCATATCACAATCTAAATTTATTACTAAATCGCCTGCTCGCTATATATTCTCGATATAATAAAATTTCACACAATGTTATATAATCTTTATATCAATGAATTACCGACTTTCATAATTAAACTTGTCATAACATTTACTTCAAAATATTTGCTTCTACCTTTCTTGTTATGAAGAAATCTAAATAATTATAAAATATTCACTCACAAAATAAATACATTAATAATATCTACACTAAAGAGTATTTTACATCACGACACTATAGAATTGTTGTTGTTGCTAAGCGCAAAGATACACAATGGTATATCTGTGCTCTGCCTTCCATGGATATTTAAACCAAATTTTAGTGTTATAGAGCTTGCTGATTTACCTTTGAGCTATTGGGGACTACAACAGAATTGATAAGAGATCTTGTATTGCACTGATATTTATTGTCAAGGTAGTAATAATACAACACAATCCAAAGTTTGCCTTGAGAGATGTTCTTAGTTTTGGAACATATGAACAATTCCTCACAAGAGATGCATCATTAAAATTTGAAATGTGTTTTTATTTTGGCTCGGATTTCATAGGTTGAGAAATGTTAAGCGTTTTTTTTTCAAAATCACACAATAGTGATGCATTCACCATAGTAGCTATTAGTATTGTATTATTTTCAGGCAAGTGCATGTAGATTGTTTAGGTAACAACTTATTTCTTGAAAATGTGCAGCACGTTCGCAAAGAAGGGAAAAGACTGACTAGCATTAGAAATATAAAAGAGAGAATACCGCTTAATGAAAGGCTTCTATATAGTTTATCTTAACAGTGCAAGAGAAATTTCACAAACTAGTCTGGCAAAGTCATGAAGCTTTTTAATCCTAATTTTGAAATCAAGTTTGTAAATTTGGGTATTAAAGCACTAATCTTAATGATGCTCTTGATATTTTACCTGGTGACACTCGTTCTGTGATTTTTTAAATTATAGATACGAAACATGTTTTACCAAAACTGTCAAGAACAAGTTCGTGTCATGTTTGTTGATTACTGCTCTAGTGATAAACAGAATAATCAGAATAGCTTTCAGAATAAGATGTAGGTTTGATTTTCCATATAATAAACTTGGATTTTTTTAGAACAAATTTGACAAAAGCTATAATGTCAAAAGCTGAAAAAACCTAATTTATTAATATCTACGCTTGTATGAGAGCAGGACGCTTAAAATGTTGAGAACACGCAGTTTCTTTCCTACAGTTACTGTTACGAAACTTTTTTTTCCCACAATACAATAAAGAAAAGCTATTTTTCTGATGATGCAAACGTGTTTTAATAATTCGTTGTCAAAGCTCATAATTTATCTTCATACATGTCAAATCTCCGATGTTGAGAATAGTAATGCTGATTCATGGATTAGTTGTGATCGAATGCCAGAACAAGATTCCTATGATTTCAGCCCTTTCTTTGATGCTTATTATTAGCTTTCAAGGGAATTTATCTGTTTGCGAATACACGTTTGTCTCTGCCAGTAGCAGCAGCAACACTTTGTGACACTTTAATTCTGAGCTCAACTATGTAAAATTACCCCTGGGAATAAGAGTGACGGGATGAAGGGAAGGAAAATATCATTTATTATTTTATCAAGCAATGTTCTTTCACTTTCATCAATGATATGGGATGCTTTTATTAAATATATATTTAGTTATATCAGTGCTTCAGCTAAGTAGACACAAATGAGATATATTATTGGGCCTGGCATGGCCTAGCGCGTTAAGGCGTGCGCTTCGTAATCTGAGGGTTGCGGGTTCGCACCCGAGTCGCGCCAAACATGCTCGCCCTCCCATCCATGGGGGAACGTTATAATGTAACGTTCAATCCCACTTTTCGTTGGTAAAAGCGTAGCCCAAGAGTTGGCGGTGGGTGGTGCTGACTAGCTGCCTTCCCTCTAGTCTTACACTGATAAATTAGGGACGGCTAGCACAGATAGCCGTCTAGTAGTTTTGTGCAAAATTCCAAAAACAAACAGATATATTATTTCATTGAACTAGTGTGAGTATTAATATACATATATATATGGGATTGGACAAAAAGTGCTCCCCCCTGAAAATGTTGTTAATTTATTACATCTTTTATTAGATAACAGAAACAATACGTAAAACTATAAAGTTTTAGAACGCACTCGACGAGATCTGGTCATATCTAATCTCAAATCCTAATTTTATTTAGCACTGGCTCTCGTAAATACCTGGACTTTTCTTAATTTATTTATATTTTATCACAAAAAAGTGTTGTGCACCTGCTGTAGTTTCTTAGATCTTCTTATTACAATTAACTTCCTTTGTAAGCCTCTCCCGGGGGGATTTTAACATGCTAGGTTATCAACGGTGGACACATAAAAGCACAATGTGGTCTTGCCAGAAACAAACATTTTATGAACACTCATTCTGATGTTCGTCACTGCACTTGGCGATCTCACTTTTTGGAGTTGCTTCCAGTAGCAACTAACATACATACTATCTTAAGGAAAGTGTTTTGTCTTCTTACGAGGATCCTTCACAAAAGTGTATACTCTGAACTTACCTCCTAGCATCCATACCACAAAAAAACACAACAAAAAAACAAAAATATCGCCAATGTTTTTCATCGCTTCACAAATGTTGAGGATATTGAGAAGTTTCTGAAAATTTTACGTGGTTTTATGATGAAATGTAAACATAGCTGATGAACCAGCAGCAAACTTGTTCTAGAGGTACATAATGTTCAAAATGTAGTGAAACATTTGCTGTATTAATCGTAGAAAAGAGCAATAAATATGCATATTTTAAATACAGCGAGGAAGTTATGTAAGCAGAAAAGACTAAGGTGGTTTTGTTTCTTCTTTTCTTTTTAGAGTGTTCTAAAAAACTACGTTTCTGTTTGATATTTGAGAAGTATATCAGAAAGAAAACCTGATTTTTTTCTCATGAGAGGCGTATGTACCTAAAACAAGATAATTCAAAATATAGGAAGTTAATTTAATCTTTCCAACAGAAATGCAAGAAGATTAAACAGTGTAAAATCTGCTATACCTAAAGTACATAATTAAAGAAATGTCTACACATTTATATGAAATTAGATGTGCATGGTGTCTCTCATCGGAAAGTGTAGATATGGAAAGTGTTTATCTTGCTGATGTGGTGTGACACTACGTGTTAAATGCAAGCAATTGACCACTAAAACAACAAAGTAACATCTGATCTTTAACAATGAGTTATCATATGGTTTAAATCCTCCGTTAAGTCAATACTCAGTTTTATTTACGCTATATTTTCAGAAACCGAATTGATATTTCCGAATATCAAATATTAACCACAAATTTCCTACAATATCACGAAAACTGGTTATTGGATGACATCAGATGAAAGGAAACTGAGCGTAAAATATTTTCTTTTATACAATGCAGTATAAGCCCACAGATCAAGTAAAGACTCGGTACATTAGTCACTTAACTGAAATCAGGCTGTGCTAAGTTAGTCTTAATAACTGATTTCACAGGAAGTTGTTATAGCATTGTAGTTCTTCCCACTTAAATAATAAAGTAATTGTAATGGTATGCAGAATTGGAGTATTTATTTTATGCCCTTCGATTCGAATGTGTACATGTAGGCAATTAATGTGATAAAATGAATTCCAATTATAATTGTTAATGGACCGATATTGGACTCGTATTCTTTTAGACGATGGTATATTTTAATATCATACAACTTACCTGCTGATGAATTTAATTCTGAGGGAAGCAGAAATATTAGAGGTTAACCATACTTCCAGAGTAAATAGTTAAATTCATACATTTAATTATTTTGCTTTGGTTTATGTTTAGTGCATATTTACACTATAAGTTCGTTTTGAGGGAATGATCATCAGAGACTTTCTTTGAGTTTGTTTATTCAAAACTAGTAGCTAAAAACCCTTTGATCACTTAAACGGCAACCGCTAGTACAGCGGAAAGTCTACGAATATACAGCTCTAAAATCAGCGGTTCGATTCTCCGCCGGGGTCTTAACAGATATCCTGATGTGGCTTTGCTATAAGAAAAACATTCATTTTAATGTTATTATATCCCTAGCCAGAAGAGATGATTAATTTTCTTATTTAACATCAAGTAATTAATAAAATACGCTAGTTGGGTAAATGTATGTTCTAAGGAATAAATTAATGATTGGTAAAAATAAGATTTTTATTTGATGAATAACTTTTTGATAAAAAGAAACAGAAAAAATAATTTCTGTGTTACCCTTCTTAGAGAATTTTTTCAACTAATTTTAAAATAATGTACTTTCTTACGATACCATTAATTGTGAACACAAGTGAATTAAGTGCTCTAATTTTAAAGTAAAATATATTCCAATAAAATACACTACAATAAAAGTCAGTCCACTGTTGACATTCAAACAACGAACATTATACACTTTTGTCAGTGTGCCTTTTAACGTGTTTTGGTCACGGCCCTGATGTGTAGCTCCAGAATTTTTATAGATGACGTGTCGCCCTCGAATCCCTGCGATAGGTGGATAATATGTGGCAGGATGCTGTTTACTGATTGTCTTCTCTCTATTCAGTAGTTCAAAATTAGGAACGCCAGTAGATAGTCTAAGCAGTTTTATCATAAATACAAAATATCAGTGAAAACTCTATTATGTTTTATTTTGAGAAAATGTCATAATAACGTCAAATGGCAATTATTAGACCATCCCCAAAGTCCAATTTCAAATCCCATCCCTTTCAACTCGGCGATGGTAGTTGTTCAGAGTAGTCCATATAAACGCTACAACAGCACTTGAAGAGTGACTTGTTACACTTCACTGTATCTCAAAAACGTCTTACAGAAGTAATATATTGACAAAAAGGGTGTAATAGAATAAAAGAATGAGCAAAAAATGTGAAGCAGATTGTTTGTAACGAGTTGTCTCTTTTGCTCTACATCAAATTCTTTGTTTACAAACTCTTCTAAATGCACCCGATCAAGTTCAGGAGGAAGGAAACACGTTTTTAGCGAATGCGAAAGTCGTTCTAGAATATTGTGCGCGCTCATGTTTCTTTTATAAGCTGATCTTTGTCAGTTAATAAAAAACAACAACAAGTGTTTGCTGATTTACTGCTTAACTTTATGCAGTATTATATTCAGTTCAGTGCATAATGAACGCAGTGAAGAAATGCATACAGTCAGTTGTACTCTGTGATGTAAGAGGCGAAATGGCCTATGCACATTTGTATGATTTGAATAATATCCAGTTCGGGCAGCAGAGGGAAGCAGGTGAGAAGGTCGAATATTACCGTTGATAAGATACTAGATTTTGTTTAAATACATAACTGCACACTTTCAGCTATTTGTGAGGACCACAAAAGGTACGAATTGGTACCTTTATCAAAAGCTGTGACAAACAAAATATCAATACAAACATTTTTTTTTACTGCTTGAAACAGTAGAAAAGTAATTAACTAAAATGCATTCCGGTAAAATTTTGTTAGGCCTAGCATGGCCAGGTGGTTAAGGCGCTCGACTCGTAATCCGAGGGTCGCGGGTTCGAATCCCCATCACACCAAACATGCTCGCCCTTTCAGCCGTGGATGCATTATAATGTGACGACCAATCTTACTATTCGTTGTTAAAGAGTATCCCAAGAGTTGGCGGTGTGTGGTGATGACTAGCTGCCTTTCCTCTAGTCTTACACTGCTAAATTAAGGACGGCTAGCGCAGACAGGCCTCGTGTAGCTTTACGCGAAATTTCAAAACAATAAGAAGATTTGAATAAATACAAAAACAAAAATACATATTCTGAAAAATAAAAACTGTGTGAGACGGAAAACGTTAAGTTAAGTTTTTCCTATTCACGTTAATATCTGTACTAAAACTCTTTGACAGAAAACGTATACTTTCTATTTAGACTGTATGATACATAAATGTTTTATACTTAGATTTATTATTTTCATTCAAAAGTTAAGGTTGTATGAAATAATTATGAGTTAGATGTTTAAGTGTATATTTATTGTTATGGACAGGTAGACTGAGTGATACAGAAAGTATGTTTTTCTTTTGTTTACACTCCAACGCTAAGATAATGCGGAACAGAAAGTATGTGTCATACGCTTAAATTTAATATTTACACACTCGAACATTAGAGATATCCCTTATTGAGTATTATATCTGCAAAAATGGGACACATGATGTTCATCTTACTATAAACATGATTAATTATACGAGTACGTATTGGTGCCAGCATCCATCACCCAAAGTTGTCTGGCTAGATAATGATAAGCTTTAATATAATTAACTAAAAACTCTTCAAATGTGTATATTTTGTGCCATTTGATTCTAAGATCTTTGTTTAAATAGGGCAAATTTCCACTTTTTAAAATAAGAATTTAGCTTGAATTGCCCACAGTTGATTGACTCAGTCTTTTTAAGTTATATGTTAGTTGGAAGCTGTTCAACGGTGTAAGTAGCAGTTTCAGGATATTTGGTCGAGAAGAGGGATAAAAAGACATGAAGCACATTTTATCCTTTTTATATATTATTTTTGGCTTTGAACTTAAAGACTTAAACACGTAATCAATCAAATGAGTCAATTACTATGTTCCAAAAGCAGGGTATACAATTAGCGTTTACTGAGGTTATTAGGAATTTAATAATAAAAGAAAAGAAAGAAGGGTAACATTGTCTGTTATACAATATTTGTTTCCTTACCTAGGTACTCTCAGCTAGTTTTCTGCAAAAGCAAACTTAATTTTTCTTCAATAATACATAGCTTTAACCAATACATTAAATATAAAGTAACATTTTTTAAAACTTGAGTTCAAAACAATGTTTGTATTGTAAAGTAAATGATTTGTTTCTTGCAATGTGACTAAAGTTTATATGAATAAAAACAATTCTTTACTTAACGTAATTATGACTGTACACGCTTAAGTAGTCAGTTTCTTGAACTGAAACATCGTTTTCTTGACGCATCAGTTCTTTTAATTTTCCTAAACGTTGTAGTTTGCAAACTATTTTACAGCAGTTTAAATGGTTTATTTCAAGAAATGTTTTCAGACAAATCTAGAATAGCTTTAATTTTAATTCAGTTTGATTTTATTTGAATAAATTAAAAACGACATCTTCGAGACTAAAGAAGTAACAAAACAAATTATTTCAAAAATAGATAAGTAAGTTAATGTTATAGTAATGTTGATTCAGTGTGTTTAAATAGCTAAGACTAATGAAGCTCTAATATATAATAGAAATGATAAAGTTGAACTTGGCTGTAACAAGAATGATTCAATCAGGACCCAGAGACAGTTACATTACACAACATAAAACTTGTTACTGGAAAAAAACTCTAGTGATTTGGAGTGATTTGATGGTGTTAATTTAAAATATGTAGTGAGAATCCCTTCATCACTTCTAGAGTTTGAGTTATTATAAGTCACATTATTTTATCATCACTATTTTGAACACTACGCAGCAATCAACTCAGTACAACAGATCTATGCTGTGAAATTACATTTACTTGAGCAAGATAATGGGTAAAAGGCATTCGTTTTTGATAACTTCAAACATTTACTGTATTGTGTTGGTGTAAAATTCTAAATATATTGTTCAAATGTGCTATGTATTATTAAAATTCCAAATATATTGTTCAAATGTGCTATGTATTATCGACATGATTATAGCGAATTGCAACACTTGTTTCATTTTCACACTCACCTGCTTTTCTCAGCAATCACAAAATTTTCACATGCTTATTTTGCTAGAACGTTCGAGACGTCCCTCGACTGAACATAAAAGGGTCAGAGACAAACACATCTTTATTAGTTGTCTCTCACTTACTCAGTTGATCACTTTGCCTCTGTTGTGTGCAGTGTCAAACACAGTCCATTTTTTTCCTCGCATTATACCCGCGATGTAATAAAATTTTGCAAAACTTTAAACTCTAGTGTTATGAACATAAATTCTTTTACATTTCTTAAAAAATAATTTGAAGTGCTGGTTTTTCCCAGTTAAGGTAAAGTCTGAAAGGGCAAAAATCGCCCTAACATTTTCTATGGAAAATATATCATAGTTTCATGAAGGAAAGATATCATATATAGGACAAAGACAACTAATACCACTTGTTTAGTGAAAAGTTGTGACGAATATTGAGCTCTACATGTGTATTGTATAGTTTGAGCATTCAACTTCACTCAGAGGCCGAATATTTAGAATAGATAAAGTATGTCACTAGCAATTCCCATGATATGGCATGAGCCCAAAAATAATCTAAGTGACTGTTAATTTTGCATGACTAATGTTTTTTGATATTCTGGCAAAGCTAAAGGATACATCATATATCCCATTTTATTGCATCTGCAATGAAACCAGTACCTCACTGGAAAGGTCTTTTAGTACCACATGCACAAGTGAATTGGGAAACAGAAGACATTAAATCGTCTTTGTCCTCTTCAATGAGTAATTCCATTTCTGTGGCACCTCAACATAAATAGTCTTATATTTTCACACAAGAAACGCTAAATGGTCTGATTCATGACTTGTCTCTATTAAAGCAGAATTGAGAAATTCTTGGCTTATGTTTACAGTAGCGGAATTTATTAATTGCAGAAAAAAAAAAAGCGTTTTAATCCAATGAAGCCGCCATCAAAATCTTGCTTCTCACTACATTATGCAAAAGAGTTTGTTTTTATGTACAAAGGTTGATGCACTAATGGAAGAAGTAGGTATTGAACATCATCTTAAAGAATAGAAACTATTTTATAAACTCATCCAAAGTTAGTCTGAAAGCTAACAGGAACATTAAACTATCAATTCCTGTTGCTTATGCTGTGAATATGAAAGACACTTATCAAAGCATGCAGTTTATACTTGAGGCCATAAAATATGATCACCATATGTGGAACACTTGTGGTGATCTAAAAAAACTATTGCATTTCTGCTATGTCTGAACAATGGGTATACCAAATATTGTTGCTTTGTGTGTCTCTGGGACAGCTGAGATGATGAAAATTATTTAAAAAAGGGTTCAGTTTGTATGGAATTTCGCTCAACGTCACACGAGTGTCATCTACGTTAGCTATCCCTGATTTAGCATGAAAGTCTAGAGAAAACGCAGCTAGACATTACCATCAATCACCAATTCTTGAGCTACTCTTTTACCAATGAATAGTAGGATTTACCACACAAAATAACGCCCCTGTGGCTGAAAAGGCGAACACACTTGTTGGGGTGGTGATTCTAGCCTACGACCTGCAGATTGTGAATTGAGTACACTAACTACCTGGCTATGTCATGCCTAAAGAAAAGAAAAGGAATGGTGATTCAAAAGAATATCGAATATTAACCTTCAGTGAATCCTGAAGATGTTTTCTGCCCTCACTTTATATTAAACTGGGACTCATGAATAATTTTGTAAAAGGAAAAACAATGGTAGTAATAATTTCAGATATCTGTTTAGCAAGTTCTCAAAAGTTAGGGAAACAAAATTAAATGAAGGTATCTTGAGATACAGACTCGGAAAGTGCTGATGGGTGATTTGAAACAGTTTTCAATCAGAAAGAACTTTCTGCTTGGGAAACATTTAAACTGGTTGTCAGAAATTTCACAGGAAATTATAGAGATAATTTTATAATGATTGATGATAGCTTCAAAAAAGACAGGGAATTGAGCCCTAGTTTGTTACTAAAAACACACGTCTTACATCCCTATTTAGACTTCTTTCCAAGTGATCTGAATGTAGTGAGCGTTGAGCATCTTGAGCACTTCCAACAAGCTATTTCTAGAAAGGAACAGCGCTATCAAGGACGATGACGAGAGATTACTGTAGGTTCCTACAGCAACAAACTGAAAACACACACAAAAGGCGTAATAAGTCAAGCATATATTTTGTAACAAAAAGAAATGAATATGATGAAAGATTTGAACACAGCCTGAATGTATTTACAGCATATAATAGTTCCATACATATTATTGTTATGTATTGTTTTTGTACATTCTTAAATGCAATTTTCAATGAACAAATAAAGTTATTAAAGACAACGCTGTTGTGTTTACCATATATAAGAACATTTTAAATAAATTTATAACAATTAGAAAACTAGAAACGATCATTTTTTTCAAGAAGTATGAACTCAACATTGCCAAATTATTTCAGAAACAGTTACATCTTTTTCTAGTAAGAGTGAAACATTTTTGTTGTTGTCCGGTGTTTTAAGTTTGGCACACATATATATATATATATATAACTAGAGAAATTAAAGTTAACCCCAGATACAACTAGAATATTGAACCAGCTACAACTACAGAAGTTAAAGTCAATCTTAGTACCTAATAGCAAAATTAAAGTAGAATCCAGTTATAACTAGACAAATTAGATGGTAAAACTTTTTAATTCTCATATTTTATGTTTATATAACTTTTCAGGCAAACATTTATTTCTCCCCGTCAAGTCGAACTGATTTCAGCTATTTAACGAAATACCTCCTGGGGAGCGGCCTGTGGAAGACAATTGAGAATTTTAAAATGGTATTTTGATTTTGAATGCAAAATATAAAAAAGTAAGAGGAATACAACAAAGAAAAATTCTACAATTTACGCGACTCTTGTGAAAAATGTTAGATTTCTAACACTTCAGCACCCTTCGCTAATTAAACCAGCACTTTTTCCAATTTTCACACGTCTGTTTCCAGCCCAATCCCGCTCAATTTAATATTCTAGATACGTCAACTGTTTGGACCAGAACATGGCTTTATCGAATACTTTCAGAGTTATTGAACTCAATAAAAATCTAAGTGACTACACCACATTAAAAGACATGAAAATTTTTCTTTACCTTTTCCTAAAACTGAAATGCTATGATTGAATCATCTCATTTGAGACTGGTCATTAAAAATGGTTGGCTGCCAAGACATTCCACTCCTATCCTATTAAACTCTTCCTATTTCTTTGACCTATTTAGATGGCCTGTATGGCCAGGTAGTTAAGGCACTCGACTAATAATCTGAGTGTCACACCAAACATGCTCGCCCTTTCAGCCACGGAGGCGTTGTAACTTGTCGGTTAATCCCACTATTCATCGGTAAAAGAGTAGCCCAAGAACTGGTGGTAGATGGTGATGACTATCTGCCTTTTCTATGGTTTTTTGCTCCTAAATTAGTTAGAGCTAGCGCAGATAGCCCTTGTGTAGCTTTATGCGAAATTTAAAAACAAACAAACAAATGTATTTAGACAGTAAACTTGTTCGTGAGGAGTTACAAAAATTAAAGAAAGTGCATTAATGATTCTGCTGTATAAAGAGGCTTAATTTAAACTTCTATCTTGGTCGAGTAATATTGCCTCACTATAAGCAAGCCACACCCAACTGCTGCGTACATAAGACAAAGTCAGATAAACTAGTAAGCACTTATCTTTGAGCCCATGGTGTAAGGAGCAGATAATTGTTGTTGTTTTTAATACAAGTTAATAAATCAAAGCCAGTCTTGGACATAATTATGAATTGGACATAGAAATACTAGAGAAATTAGAGTCTGAAACAGATACGATTAGAAGAGGGACCTAGTTATAAGTAGAGAAATTAAAGCCAGACCCAACTACAACTAGAAAAGTCGGTCTCAGTTACAAGCTATACAGTACTAACAAAATCAAGAAGAACCAGAGAACAAAGTAAAGCCATACTAGGTATTCTGAAAGCTTTATATCAGTTAATCGTTATTTTGCTGGTTAAAATTTCAAAGAAGGAAAATAGTGTTTGTGGAAAAAAAAAGCACCATAAAAACTGACGTTGATTAGAGTGCAGGACCACTGTGGTCTTAATGTTTATTAGAGTGCGGGACCACTGTGGTCTTAATGTTGATTAGAGTACAGGACCACTGTGGTCTTAATATTGATTAGAATGCAGGACCACTGTGGTCTTAATGTTGATTAGAGTGCAGGACCACTGTGGTCTTAATGTTGATTAGAGTACAGGACCACTGTGGTCTTAATTCGGTCCTGAGCAGAGGTTTGATATTGACTTTGAGTACATTTGTCTAGTGACCAGCAAGAAATTCTAAATAGAAATGAATGGACAAGGAATTATTTAGGTTAATCCATTACCCAAAATATGTTTGTAGTTTAAATGTGGATGTGTGAAATAGTTCGGCTCTTATACTGTCTCCAACCCAACCCGACTATAAGAGATGAAAAACTGTTACTGAAGTGAAACAGTAACGTTTCTGATAAGGAACATATTGGTGTTTTAAAAGGGACGGGAAATCAAGTTCCAAATAATTTAAACTAAAAACTATATTCTTGATAATATAGTACAAAAAGAGAAAGAAAATGGAATGTATTCTGAAAGATACTCAATTTCAACGTTTCTGATGAATCTTAGCCTTTTGCCACCTGAGGTTATATGTTTTTTATTAAAAACTCAATAGAAAATTAAATACTTCATAGAAAATTTAGTGACGAAACCATTACTGATCGTGTTCTTTTACTAGTTTAAAATATGCTATAGTGTTATAGAAAACAAAATCCAATTTTTATACAGCTTATTTAATGTGGTTCAATGTGCTTTTTGTATGGATTGTTGTTTTTGTTTTGTTTTTTAAATTTCACGCAAAGCTACTCGAGGGCTATCTGCGCTAGCCGTCCCTAATGTAGCAGTGTAAGACTAAAGGGATGGCAGTTAGTCATCACCATCACCCGCCAACTCTTGGACTACTCTTTTACCAACGAATAATGAGAATGACCGTCACATTATAACGCCCCAACGGCTAAAAAGGCAAGCATGTTTAGTGTGACGGGGATGCGAAACCTCGACCCTCAGATTACGAGTCGCACACCTTAATCCACCTGGCCATGGCGGGCCGCTTGTATGGATTAAAAAATTAAAAATTTGTAATTTAAACTAATTTTCTTCTTAAATTTTCTAGTTTAGTACCTTGATTTTTAACTACCTTTCACTACAAGTTACCCGCTGGTACAGCGGTAAGTATACGGATTTACAAAGTTAAAAATGAGGGGTTAGATTCCTCTCGGTAGACTCAGCAGGTAGTCCGATGTGGCTTTACTGTAAGAAAATATACACACAGTACAACAAAAATGATCCTTTTTGTAGCAAGTATTTTGTACATATAATTGTTAATTTAATGCCCTTGATTCATTTCAAGAACATTGTGCCCCATTTAATTATTACCTGTTCTTTCTAATATCGTTGGTTTTGAATATCTTGGGCTCGTTTGTTTATTCTAATGCAAAAAATACACCATGTGTTATCTGTATTGTGTCCTGTGTAAATAGCGAACCTCAAGTTTTCTTTAAAACTTTCTTTAAGAAGGAGGAAAAAGATTAAGTTTAGAAACCTTTAAGAAAATGGTAGTGTGCCGTACGGCCAAAGCAACATGCTGCCAGAGTACTGTGTGATATTAACAGAAGTGATAGTTTATCGATTTTCCATTTTCTGTATCTCGGATTGTGGTGACCCAAACTATCACACGTTTCCAGTGGACATGCTCTATTGAACTGTTATTTCACACACGAAATTTCGATGCAATCAATTAAAAAAATACCTAAGAAATAATTTTGACTCACCATCAGGCCCCAAGTTGAATAAGATATGCGGCTTAGCTAACTATGAATGAATACTTGCTCTATGTGTAGCTACCAGTTTATCCTCCTATTTTGATTTCATTACTTCAAGTAGCACGCTTAACGTAGCCCTTTTTTGTTTTTGGCTGCAACTTTTATTCTGGCTTAAGGAAGGTGTTTAGCGCATATAGCCATCGTGTAGCGCGAAATTCAAGCTAAACTAAACCCGAGGTGTTTTGATTAAGTTTTAATCAGATAAAAATATCCTAGTGCTGAGGGCTATAATGTAGTGTTTATCAAAGCACAAGTTTTCAAATTACATCTTTGAATGAACATTAATAATATAATGTATAAATAAAATGAAAATCAAAACGTTAAAAGATAAAAGTTACAACTACGAGGTCTATCCTTTTGAAAGCCATGCAGGTAAACATGCCTCATAGCGTACTGCACTACAGATACAGTCCCAAACCTTACTGTACTTATATGTATTTACATTTATATTTTTCTCCACAAGTGGGTTTTCTCGTCATCATGGCTTACTGTACTCTGTGTCATGCATTTACTAAGTTATGTGAAATATTATTTTAATATTAATTACACAATATAGATGGAAGGCATTGCAGTATTTCCAGTAATTTCTCCAAATGAAACAAATAAGCTGCGACGGTTTTATTTTAGTGAAAAAAAGACGGAACATAAGGTACAAGAAATACACAAATATTCCTTACTTGGACGTAGTATAGTTTCACCGTTTATCATCTACGCTTATGGAAGTTAAAAACAGGCCGTCCGTATCAGTCTAACTAAAATTATATTCACAAATAAATTTCAGTTATACTTCATTACTCGAAACTTTTCAAGGCAGCTCATTTTGAACAAAAATATTTTTACCAAATAAAAAGCTTTGTTATAGAAGGAAGTCATTTTCATCTGGCCAAGTGTGTTAAGGCGTTCGACTCGTAATCTGAGAGTCGCGGGTTTGCATTCCTGTCTCGCCAAACATGCTCGCCCTCCCAGTCGTAGGGGCGTTATAATGTGACAGTCAATCCCGCTATTCGTTGGTAAAAAGAGTAACCCAAGAGTTGACGGTGAGTAGTGATGACTAGCTGCCTTTCATCTAGTCTTACACTGCTAAATTAGGGACGGCTAGCACAGATAGCCCTCGAGTAGCTTTGTGCGAAATTCAAACAAACATTTTCATCTAGATTTTAGAGCATAACTCAGACATTCTTGGCTGACATAAAATACACTGAATTATCAACTAAAATTTAATTTCAGAGGAACGATTCCTCAATTTAAAACATGTTCTGAAAAAATATTTAAAGTTTTTAGAAAATGATCATAATATTCAAAGTTTTATAAACCACTGATAAGAAAAACGTGACAATATATGGGCGTTTTTTTTTTCTAGTTCCGAGTGCTGGACGAGTTTACTTTTTAAAACAAAAACAAGAAGTGCGTCCTTTGTTAGATTGTTTAGGCAGAGTATTCATGATGAAACTTTTTAGAATAGCAGGCAACTGCCTGTTGTGAAGACCCAAGTGTAGAGGACGACGTTTCGAAAGTCTTCCGCCTTTTGTCTTCAAAGCGGAAGACTTTCTAAACGTCGTTTTCTACACTTGTGTCTCCACAACAGGCAGTTGCCGTTCATTCTACAAAGTTTCATCAAGAAGTGCATCTTTAGAAGAAAATGTTTCTCTATATTTTCAGACATTCTTTACGAATACAATAAAAATACACATAAATATGAAAAATATCATAACAAAAGAAAAGAAAGGAAACAAAGTAGTGTTACAGTAATGAACGTTTGTGTGTGTGCCATTATGTGAAGTATAAAAACTGTAAGACTAAATTATCATGAAAAACAACAAGTGAGTCCATTATCCAATCATTATTCACCTTATTTCAGGAGCTTTAAAAACTGACACTCGTTAGGAAATAGTCACGTGATTCTCAGTTTAAATATTAACGTTTTTTTGGTTAGGAACAAAGTTTGGACGCTTCCATATACGAGTGAATCCTACGTGAGTGTGCATAAATAATATATTTTCCCTTTAGACATACAGAACAGTATTCTAAAGGGACTGACAGAGCTAACTAAAACTGAGTACATGTCTAGCAGAAATATAACTGTAATGTTTACTTAGTCTCAAGTATTCTGTACATTTCTGTGTAATACAGCGAATCTACTGAATCAATATATGAATGACATCGGAACGAATTCTTCCCGACACAGAAACAACAGCGCATTGAACAATACAATTGTATCACCAAGAGTTATAGGGACCAGCTATTTATTTCAGAATATTTTCATCCTTAAACAAAGCGTAATTTGAACTATTTTTCTTGTTGCCCATTGATCCAAGTTCTATAACCAACAATGGACAATTTATGTTAGCATGAAAAACTGCGTTGGAACCTACAAAAATAATTTTATATCAATATAAATTAAAATGTTTAAAAGTGGAAGAATTAAATGGCCACTATGGTAATTATATATATATATACATATGTTAAAAATTCATTTTTTTACCAGAGCTGAAATTGAAAAGAGAATCTGTGAGGTAGAGGAATTTTTGTTTGTAATTAAGCGCAAAGCTACACAATGGGTTATCTTTGCTCTGTCCACCACAAGTATCGAAACCCCGATTCTGGCGTTGTAAGTCTGCAGACATACGAGATGGAGGCCCAGTGGATTTTTTGATTAACCTTATACCCTACTACAGATTACAGTTTCTTTTTTTCAAAGCTTATCAGCACAGCTTGGGACAGCATACCCAAGAAATACCATTAGACATCTTATGATGGGGAATTGTATATAATACCTATGGGGTTTTGAGCTTGTTGTACTTCACCATGTAGTAACCTAAATCAATCTAGGAAACTATAGGGTGAAGTAAAACGCATTCAAAACCCCATTGAAATTATGATAATGCTGTTGACATCTTGTGTCTAAATCCTTCTACAGTAAACTATTATTCTTGAATTTTTTAAACACATTAAACTATTTTTATCGTTTTATATCCGTGTGAGAAGTGTTATCTGATTAGTTAACTTTTATTGTTGCATATACAACAAAATTATATATAACCAAAATTCTGCACTTTATATCAAAATAACAAGGGTCATCTAGTTATTTAAATTTTACTTGTTACACACACACACACACACACACACACAAATAATCAGTGATGACGAGAAAACCCACTTGCAGAGAAAAATATCTATGTAAAAACGGCTGTTTGGGTTGAGAAAATTCCTATGAAGAGGAGCGAACAACGTTTCGACCTTCTTCGGTGAACCTTCTTTTGTAAACCTGACGATTACTAAGAAGGTCGAAACATTGTTCGCTCCTCTACATAAAATGTTTCTCAACCCAAACAGCCGCTTTTACATAAGTACTTTTATACACACACTCCAATGTTCTGTAACCAACACTTGACACATCATATCAGAATAAGAATGGTCATATAGTTATTTCACTTTTTTCTTGTTACACAAACGCACTAAAGTTCCGTAACCAACAACTGGCACTTTATATCAGAGTAACAAGGGCCTCCTGGTTATTTCAATATATTTCGAATATATGTTTCCATCTTAAATTTGTTTTGTTGTATTCTAATAGATTTCATTGACTGTTAGTCTATGACTAAGTTTCATTTGATCGAAGAGGTTTTGATTCCTCTCTGACCTCAGTGGAAATTCTATTCAAGTTCAGGTTTGCAAGATTCCGATCTTTGCTTATTAGTTTTCATCTCTTTTAAATTTAAGAAGCCATGAGAAAAATGTCAATCTTCTGTAACGATTTTTGTTTTTATTGTGTTATTTCGATGGTACTCTAATTTCGTAATTGTAGACTGCAAATCATAGGGTAATAGAGCAATTGCATCACAAAACTATCAAAATTGATTCACTAATTCATGAAACAATAATGTTTGCACACTCTTACAATATAATATATGAAATTTTTCATAACTTTGATAACAAGTTGTAACAAATGAAATCCTCTGCAATATCCAAACATATCATCTTCAGACAGCTGCAGACTAAGAAGTGAACACACCTTTTAAAGCTTGTGAACCAAATGACGAAAACGTAAAACAAGATGTTTGGTGAAATCTGGGGCATAATCTAAAAAAAGGGATTTTACGTACTTTGGTCTTCTAGCCTCATCATCGTGAAACACTCGCTATTTCTTTTGTATTCCCAAAGCAGAAAGTGTTCAATATGAATAGTAACTATTTAAGATATAGATTTATTACTAAAAAACTAGGCAATTATTTTAAAGTGAATGACGTATGATGCTTCTTTTAGAGTGTATCGTTATAAGACATCATTAATAAGCCATATAACTCAAGTAATCAATTTTTGTAGTTGAATTGTAGCTTATTTTTATTTTTTTAAATTTAAATTTGAAAAGAGATTTCCCTATCAGTGATGATTCGATATTGTCAGTGATGCTAACGCTTGATTCAAATCTTTCTTGCCTGTCCTGAAGGATGTTGCCATGGCAACTTTATTTCTCCAGTATGCTCCACACTTATTTTGAAGTTTGTTGCCATAGTTACCAGTTTATAATGATGAAACTATGGCTGCTTGTTTTAAGTTTTAGTATTAGACCATTTACTTGCATGTGAGAAGTGTAGTATACAATACCTCCCCAATTATGTTCATTTCTTACTAATAGAACGCACATTTTTTCTGAACAGGTAATCGTTAAACCTCTTTTCTTTGTTTTATCTATTATAAGTTTGACAAGATTTAATATAAAAATAAAATCGAAAGACAATTTTTACTTAAAGATAACTGTTTGGTTTTTTTAAGCAGAAAACTACTCTGTGTGTGAACTATCTGCGCTCTATCCATCGTGATAAATCAAATGCCGGATTTTATCGTTACATTGTATAAACATATTGCTAACTCACTGGACACACGAAGAAAGCTATTACGTTATATCGTAATGGAAAGAAACACACGACAACAGCATTGTTGCACTTTGAGTCAAATATTATGCCACATCTCCATCCCTTCGCCAAAAAAAAAAAAAAAAGACCAATTGTGGTTTACATTTGGCAGACCAAAATTATGCAACACAACGTGTAGCTGAGGAAATAAGTAGACAGGAAGTAAAATTACGTACGTTTTGTTTCCTGTTGATTCATCAGTTTCAAATTTTTGTTTTGATATTAATGCTGACTTAAGAAGGAGAGTTTTCTTATCTAAAGATCTCTTTAAAACACGTGTTGTTTCTTTAAATTTCAATTTAGTTTTTATGATTTCATTAGAAGAACTATCTTCTCAAACCTGAGAAAGATGAAGAAATAAATATTCAAGTTCGGGTTTGTTTTTAATTTAGTTCAAAGCTATACGAGGGCTATCTGCGCTAGCCGTCCCTAATGTAGCAGTTTAAGAATAAAGGGAAGTCAGTTATTCACTATCACTCACTGAAAACTCTTGGGCTACTCTTTTACCAACGAATAGTGCGATTAACCGTAAGATTATAATATTCCACAGCTGAAAGAGCGAGCATGTTTGGTGTGACGGGGATTCGAACCCGCAACTCTCGGATTACGAGTCGCGTGTCTTAAGCACCTGGCCATGCCGGGCCTCATGATTGTGAGGAATTAAAGTTGAGTGACAAATTATTGGTTTCGAATCACGTTAAACGACCAGTAACTGGCATAACTGAACAACAAATTACAAATAATTTGAATAACCTTGAACTAATTTGCATTATTTATGTTATTTTGTGATGATAATTTACCCTCGTCACAGGTGCAATATTACGTATTTGGATTATATGTTAATTATTTTGTGCAGTATAAACACGGTCACATGAAAACCCATTATGAAAAATACTAAATAATAATAGAAAAAGACGATATTAACAAACCCATATTAATTTACTAATTTATAAGCAACTGACTGCAGATGCTAAACGTTTTTTTCGCCTCTAGTTCGGTCAGTTTTTGTAAAATATTTACTTTTAATTACTGAGGGTTAAAAGTTAATAACACGTGTTTTTTTCATTTTAGGTAGGACAAGAAAAATAGCACAATCAATTTATTAATTTAAATAAAGAATTAAACTTCAAGTGATGTCACTGAGTCGTTACCTTAGAAATTTAACTTCAATTTACCAGCACAAAGTTAACTACTGTTAAATGCAAGCTGGGCTTAGTTTTATAGAAGAGAAGTAAATATACATACGAGACTCATTTGAAGGTGGGGGAGTTAGCATGCTACTCTGCACTGAAAGTCTGTTGTATCAAGGAAGAGATTCATAAATGTCACGAAGTCAATAGTATTCAAGTTGTTAAATCTGTAACGGATAAAACACCTCAGAAAACTAGCAAAAGTAAATCTGTTTTGCCTGTGAACTTTCCTTTGTTTATAAACAAACATTTATATATTATGAGGCAGTTGTTAGCACTGTCTATGTAGGGTTGACTCGGATTGTTCGTCAAAATGGTATTTTAAATATCTCCTCAACAGTGTTTCATTTTATAACAATATCAACGTAAAGACTGAGTCACTAGTTCTGAGAATGTCCGTAAATATCATAGCAAAAAGTATTAATTTTTGATATTTAACAATATCAACGTAAAGACTGAATCACTAGTTCTGAGAATGTCCGTAAATATCATAGCAAAAAGTATTAATTTTTTTGTTCTCCTTTTTTTTATGCACCCCAGTAGCAGAACGACATGTATGCGGACTTACAACGCTAGAAACCGTTGTGGATGGAGCACAGACTGTTTAGTTGGTTACTTAACTACAAGCAAACAAATATATTTTTTATATTTCTTTTTTATTACATGTTAACGGGCTCGGCATGGCCAGGTGTGTTAAGGCGTTCGACTCGTAATCTGAGGGTTGCGGGTTCGAATCCCCGTCACAACACACATGCTCGCCCCTTAATATAAACTATACTGCTGTTTGTATACTAAAATATGTTTGTGTTAAAAAAGACAATCGTGTGTATCAATGTCAATGTTGTTGGCAAATATAATAAATTTAATACATACCAAGATTTAATTAACTGCTAAATTAAGATTTTCGGCTGTTTGAAATCGTAATACATAACGTAGGTAACATAATAAATCGTCCGAGATAAATTATGACACGTAACAACAGAAATATGGTGTTATAAAAACTTATGTACAGGATGAGGCAGGAATTACCAGCCAATAATGGATAAACAGTAAATATTACAGTTGGAACATCATTATATTTAGAACTTGGTTGTAAATACAATCTTCCTATGTCTATTGCAACAATGCATTAAAAATACAAGCAAAGAAGTAAAGAAAATTTGTTTTCAAAAAGGAAATAAATATACGGATGGATAATATCAATCTAATCAAAAACACCTGAGCCGTGAAAAATGTTGCAGGCAAAAAGAACTCAGTGTGCAACTTAACGAAATGAAATAATAAATGGTAGTTACATTTATAGCATTAATAATAACTTTAGAGGAAATATCCATTCATTAGTTAACCAAGCCACGTATTTTGTTCGACTTGGAGCGTGATGATGGCTAAAACAAAATTGTGATTTCATTCCTTTGAGTTGTACACTCAATACTTATCAGCCATACCTTTTTTTCGCAACTGAGGTATTTTTTATTAGATTTCATAACTTTTTGTCAATACATACCAACAAACCACAACAAGTTAGAAAGTTACACTCGATTGTATCTAACATTAACTTTAGGATCACAATCCTGTTATCCGGAACAGGCCCATACATTACAGAAACAACCGGGTTCTTGTTCTAATTGCTTTTTTTATAAAGTACTTGAGCAAAGTTTTTTCTGAAACTAAAATATTCTTACAAAATAAATAAAAAGTATAATTTAAACATCTGTAAATAGGGATCGTAAAAAGAAATTAATAAACAAGCCTGTATATACTGTAGAATTTATTCATTCAAACTATAAACCCTTTTTGGGCTCCACGCTGTTACTTAGAATTACAGTTGGGGAAGACAAAATAGGGACTTGTAGTTAGAATAGATAATTCCTACAATATCTCTAGCTTTGTTTCCTTCCCCTTTTTTTTTGCGATCGCTATTTGCAGGCTTTTAAGTTCTAAACGTCCTATTTATCTTCTTTGGCGTTTTTTTATGCTCAACTATGGGCATAAAATAACTTAACAAGTTAGCTAACGTTTTACACTGTATTTATAATGAACTTAGCTAGTAACTAGTTGATACGGTTCATACTGATTGACTATTGCTCTTGATTTTCTGATCGCTTTATTATACGAAATGCAGAATGTTAAGTTGCACCTGGAGATCGTCATGAAGACGTGTTTGACAATATAGTGAGCATTTATTGTTTTTGTGAAATTAAGTTCTCTCAAATTATAAAGCATAGCTTGTGGAATATGTATTTATCTAGACGAAGTGACAGATTACACAAAGTGTATATAATGTGTTACTAGTAGAAAAGAAGCCTTTTCAAATAAAAATATGTTTAAAACATCTCTTTAAATAAACGTTCATGTTTTTTTTAAATTAATTATTCTACGAATGTATGAAGTAAAATTTAATATTAATTGTACTGATTTTCTTACTCCTTCACTTCATACATAATATTATATAGTGTAAAAAGCATTGAGTATCTACATATTGAAGTCATCTAATGTTCATCTATTAATTCATGGCTGACAATTCCAGTTTCACGTTGTTCAGCTTTGTAAAGGAACACCAGATATGTGTAAGAAAGATAACTTCGTTTACATTGAAATTATGATATTTTCAGCTCATGTAAAACATTAAAAAAAGAACTCGACTTTTCGATAGCCGTACGATCTGCATAGTACCTGATTTAGTGTTGTACGAAAGGTTTGGTTGTAATATACCAAGCATTTTTTTTTGTAGACTGGTAAGAGAGTAATAATAATAATAATTACAAATTGACAATTTTGAGCGAATTTTCTTTTCCTTGTAAGTCCGATATGCATGATTTGTTGTGTATTTTTATATGTTTACATCTTTAGCAATCAACATTAAGTGTTTTGTGGTGTTGGTTAAAACGAATCTTTACTCATTAAAATGAAATTTGCCCGAACGTTCTATTAGGGTTTTGTGCAATTCCTTGCGACCGTTATGATGAACCACTATCGTTGTTTGTGATACCACGTGGCTTAGATTTGGAAGAAATATTACCACAGGTAAATAGACAAACATCTGTACCGACTTATTCACTGTAACGTTTATTCTTTAAAGTTATAAAATACTATATTCCAACTAGAGTGAAAGAATAAAATATTTTCTCTCAATCGTAAAAAGGAATTTAAATTCACTACCACTTCATATTTCTATTCTGAGCTTTCTGTTCCTTCACTGAAGCTGGGTGAGCACCACGTGCTTCAGATGCACAGCTAGCAGAGTTTCCACATAAACTATACATAGTTTAAACGTCATTTCATTCAGTAAAAATCTTTTGTTACGGAAAGTTGTCCCACTTTTCCGTAGTTTGAAGCAGATACATGGATAACAAGTAATATCCCAATAGTTAGAACTGGCAGAACGAGAGTAGCCAATCAGCTTCAAATATTTTTCTACGTAGAGATTCACGATCCTCACATTTAATGTAACATTCTTAAATAGTAATGTATTTCAATGTGTTATTTATCTTGAAACAATTATCTTGTTTATAAATATGATGTGTATGGAGCAAAACCACATAATAAATACTAAATAAATTATAAGCATCTGTTGGTTCACATACGATTTGCAGAAAAAGATGAAAAATGGAATATATACATACATATGTATATGTGTGTATGGGAGCATAATCTAGTGGTAAAATGGTAAAACCTGGAAAGAAAAATATCGGATTAAAGATAAGGAAAATACTAGATATACTGATGTATCTCAGAAAGGCTGATATGGGTATTAACACTTTTACTGATAAGCAGAGAACAACATTAATGTTCCTCGCTAGTACAGCGGTAAGTCTACGGATTTACAACGCTAAAATCAGGAGTTCGATTCCCCTTGGTGGACTCAGCAGATAGCCCGATGTGGCTTTGCTACAAGAAAACACACACTCTTCAGATTAATAAAAAGAGAGTTTGCAACTGACCGATGCCGGACAGTAACCTTTGTCCTGCGCGCATTGTGGATTGCAGTGTTGTCCTGCTGAAAGATCCAGTCATTTCCACACCAGCGAGGGCATTCAGTCAATAAGGATGCTCTTTCCAACATACCAATGTAGCCAGCTGCTGTTTGACGCCCCTGTATAACCTGAAGCTCCATTGTTCCATGGAAGGAGAAAGCACCTCATATCATGATGGAACCTCTTCCACTGTGTCGTGTGAAAAATATCTCCGGTGGGATATCCTTATCGTGCCAGTAACGTTGGAAACCATCTGCATCATCCAGGTTACATTTTTGTCATCAGAGAACAAAACCTTCTTCCACTTTTCTACGTCGCATGTTTGGTGCTTCTCAGCAAAGTTTAACCGAGCTGTTTCGTGGTGTGGAAGGAGGCGTGGCCTTTGAAGACGTTTACGGTTTTTAAAGCCTTTCTCTCGTAGATGCCGTCTTATTGTTCTTGAGTTGCATTCCGTGTCCGTAAGGACCTCAATCTGGTTCGACGATTAGCTGGTGTCTTGCCGGACAACCCGTCGAATCCTCCTGTTCAACGCCGGCGAAAGTTTTTTGGTCCGACTACTTGAAATTCTCGTTTCGTATCCCTCAGGGTCACTTAAGAAATTTGCAACAGCAGTTTTTACCCAATGTAACACAGGAGATGTCAGTGGGATATGTTGACAACGTAATGCTTGAACACAAATGACTAAATTTCGTTACGCGTTTACCGATTAACGTTTCGTTTCAGTATGGTCTTAAACTTTTGACCAGCTAGTATTTAGGCTAATTTCATAGTGTTCACATTTTCCCTAATAAATGCTAAAAAAGGTTTTTATTTTTATTTTCCCTTTTCTTATTTTCATCTTTCGAAGCTCCACTGAAACAAGTGGTTGAGTCTAACAACGCAAAACGCATGTTATTTCTTTATGTTCATTTGCCTTAAGATTTTGACCAGCAGTGTATGTAATAATTTTATAATTATGTAACCTCATTATTATGATAACATTTGGTAGAAAGTTTACTTTGTTTGATTCATAATTTGAATTAAATATGGTAATAATAATCAAATGTATTTCATCTAGCGTACACACATATACAACTGTTGAGATACGTTTACTTCAGGTTTTACTCGTACACGTCTTTTACTTTTTTTTTCCTGCAAAAGAATTTAAGGTTGCTTGGTTTTACAGCTAGCACATTATTCCTACCTCACATAAAGGCGTGTACAACCTTATAGAATGAGAGATTCTATCATCAACTTTGTTAAGATGAATGACGAGAACTGATATATTATTCAAAACTGCAGTTCTTAACTAGTATAGGTTTTTATCCAATGCTAAAAAACTTACTGTATATTTTAAGACAAACCAACATTTTAGTTTCAAAGGACAGTACGTTAAGTTACAAATTAATTCGACAAATAAATACACATTTTCAACAATAGTTACACAGCACAAACTCTGACAAACTTAAGATAATTTATCTACCATTAAAATATGGCTGACAATGTTAATTACTAGTGGATATTTTAAACAAAAGCTTAATCGTAAAGCAAATAAACTAGAGGCAGAACACAGAAATAGATCACTTGTCTTTTAAATAGTTGATTTACGAGAAACTCCAGCTCAGGTGTGTTGACGGCCACAACTGGTAAACGTCAGTGTAGGCTCTGTACTAACAAACAGAAAGGTGGTGAAACACCAGGTAAAGACTCCGAGTTAATGTTAACAGAATAATTCTAATCGCCTTTGTTTTGTGTTATTAATAGACGGTAGTAAAGTACAACTCTAACCTTAAAAATAGTCCTTCCTTTACATTGATACCGACTGAAAAAATGAAGTTTTAAAAGTTTCAAGAGAAACAGTGTTCTTATTTCTTTCCTGTGTTTGTTTTGAATTTCACACAAAGCTATACGAGGGCTATCTGCACTAGCCGTCCGTAATTTAGCAGTGTAGGATTAGAGGGAAGGCAACTAGTTATCACCAGCCACCGCGAACTCTTTGGCCACTCTTTTGTCAACGAAAAGACAGGTAGTCAACATTATTCATTGCCAACTCGTGGGCTGCCCTTGTTAGATCGAATTATAAAATTTGATTGTTACCTTTATAACGCACCGACGGCCCCAAAGTGTGGAAGACAATTTTATTTCAAGAAAACGGCACTCGGATAACCTTAAATTTCGTCACGCTAACCACTGGTTACGGTCGATGTTGGTTTACATAAGCTAGTAAAAAAATAAACATTTTATTTTTTATAGGTTCTATATTGTTTGGCTTGCAAGATGGCGACCAAAAAACAATCGCACGATCTCGGGGCGGGTAGTAAACACATACATAGTTCTTAATGGCAGAGTTATAAAATATGTTGCTATGAGACAGATAGTCCATACACGAACTAGCAGGAGCGAATAATACCAAAATTTGTTACTAGAAGGTGAACAGTTCTATATAGTATCTTCAAATACGCTGTATTCAACTTTGGTTAACCTAAGTTGCAGTATTTTTCTATGACATATTCTTTTGCATTATCTTAATTCTTTATTCGTTTTTGAATTTCGCTAGCCCTACCTAATTTAGCAGTGTAAGACTAGAGATAAGGCAGTTAGTCATCACCACCCACCGCCAACTCATGGACTACTCTTTTACCAACGAATAGTGGGATTGACCGTAACCTTATACCGTCCCCCACGAATAAAAGAACAAGCATGTTTGGTATAACGGGGATTCGAACTCGTGACCTTTAGATTACGAATCGAGTGTCTTAACCACCTGGCCATGCCGGGCCCGTATCCTTGTTGTAAAGCGTTGTATTTTAAAATTTCACTTCACTATTCAAATTAACACGTAAAATTAGTTTTTAGTTATCACAGTTTAACTAAATGTATATTTTAATTCATGGCTCACGCGTAATTTTCCAAATACCATTCTAATTTATAGTCTACGTTGTTCTAAAAAGCGTTGTTTGCCATATGAACCTAAATATTTGAGACTGTATTTATCACAAAATTTTCAAATGAAATTGATGTTTTTGCAGACAGTACGAGTGTTTGAATTTATATTTCTAAATATGATTTTTCATTTTCCCTACATCCCTGTTGTCATACTTAATTATTATAAACTTTAAGCTGTATCCTGTAGTTATTAATCAGCCAAATGATGTAACATACAAATAAAAAGTACTGAACCATTCAATTAGGTTACCACGGTATTACCTATAGGATTTTTATTTTCGTCTTATAGTGCAATTACATATATATATATATATATAACTCAGTACACTTTATACGTTAAACGCTGTTTAAAATATGTCAATGAGGTTCATAATAGAACGAACCAAGACGAGAGAGTGACAACTTGAAACAATTCCAAACTGTTGTTATTTGTGAATACAAATCTAATATAATGAAGAGATTTAATGATGAGTTACAGCATTTCTTCATGGGTGATGATGTAGTTTGTTACATGGAGAGAAAGTCAACACCACCAGCCTCTTGTGAGATGCAAAGTACATGTTAAATGTGTCGCATTCACATCATTTTATTCTCGTATAAATAATCAGTGTTCAGAATTCAATTATAATGAATACATTGTTTGCATTTCAATCTTTATTTTGTATTTGTTAAATGCAAAACCTCACTTCCAAGAAAACTTGACCATCCAGTTCTCTCTTTAAGAAGTGACTGAAAATTAATTTGTTCTCTAAGTAAAATATGTTAACGTGGTAGAGCACATAAGTGATGTACTAACACATGTTGGAACCTGGATGTAAGAAAAAGTTAAGACTCTTGGTTGTGAATAATAGCCAATAGTTTTTTACAAAGTTTATCACGTTCCTTGTAAATCCTTTTATATTTTCAGATGATATATGAATACATTTTTATATTTTCAGATGATATATGAATACATTTTTATATTTTCAGATGATATATGAATACATTTTTAAAACTCAAACAGAAACCTTACGAATGAATTGTACACTGCAATATGCCAGGGTCTCAACGATCCTATGTCCAATTCCATGTCAAAAAAGAGAGTGTTCACCTTAATTCTGAACATATCCGCACTAAACGTGGAAGAAATATGTTTTCACACTTTCTTTAAACACATTTTGGGGCCGTTGGGGCATATATTAAGATGGGTAAACTGACGTATGTATCGTATATAAAATACTCATTAATACCTGATTCTTGTAAGGTTCTTGTAACTAAACATTGGTTTCTCACAAAGTAAAAAGTAACCATTGTGAGAAATAAAATGCACAAGATATAAAGATTTGCTGATTAATCAAACAGTTTGAATCCCTATTGAAGAACAAGCTAGGATTAATCAGTTGAAGTAATAGGAAGAGACTGTTATAAACTCTCGTAGTTTTATAGTTTTAGTTAAAGACAAAAGGATGGTAATTCCAGTTAACTGTACCATTGTCTATTTCTGTTTTTAAGAATATGCCTCTAGGATAATGTACAACATTTAAAATATTGAGAATAGAGAACCATGCTGATCTACGTAAAGGATAAAATTAATTAGTAACAAAAGGGATCGTGATTTAGGCAAAATAATTGTTTTGGAGGTAAGCTAGTGAATACAGGATAGTTCATAATATGCATGAAAACATTGCTACTAGAGCTAACAAACCAAATAATCTCATTTGTTTTACAAAGCAAAGCTAAAATCGTGTATGTTATACATCAAAGTCCAGTATTAATTACTCGAATTCTTGATGCTGGTTCATAAAAAAGTAAAATGTCTGTGAAGCAAATAAGATTCGAGAAGTTCATGTATTAAAATAGAAAGGGGACGTTATTGATGTATGGAATGGTTTAAAAGGTTTTAATTGAAACAGAGAACAATAATTAGCTTTATACAGATCAAACATTAACACTAACTTTATAAGGAACACCCGTTTCCTTCTACTGTCTAATTTAATTTCGCTGTTTTAACATACTGAACTCTGACTTTTCACTATTTTCATGTTGTTCGAATTTTCTTATTATGCTATTTCTCTTCCTTCTCCAGAAAATGGAGAACTGTATAGACCCGTTCAGATAATGTTACAAAAATAAGCAAAACGAATTTGTAAACAGATAAAACATGAAATTTAATAATAGTCAATTTTAGTTTTTGATAATTTATCACCTCTTTACAAAATTTACAGTTCAGTTTTGCATTTAAACGCAATAATTTAAATGTTAAAACAATTTTTCTGAAATAATTCAGTTAATTACTAAGGCAGTAGTTTAATTTGTTGTTTTTCTTCAGATTCTACGATAAAACAAATATGTAACAAAACATTGTCGGTTGTATAAAAACAGCAAAACAATTATTTATTTTCCACTGTCGTAACCTAACTCAGAGAATATGAATCCATTTTAAATTATTAATAAGGTTGACCTTTAACAAGCTAAAATATTTTTATTCTTAACGCCGATTAGGGATGAGCTACGCCATTCAAGTACAGTGATACTGCAACGTAATGGGGACAGTACTACTTTGGCTAATGATAAGTTTTATTCATTATAATTTAAAATTGTTTATCATTACATATCTACGTGAACGTCGTCACCTGGTAGGACAGCGCTAAGTGTAAATAACTTATAACGCTAAAAGTCGGGTTTAGATTCCCCGTTGTAGAAATTGCATAAACTTTATGAAAGTCACTCAGTTTCTTGTATATTTTTAATTCTTTCAGTGATTGGTATAATGAACTAGGTATCTTAGCTTTCTAGGTTCAAGTTAAGTTGGTGAAAAAAACAAAACGTTACGCACTGCACTTTTGTTTTTTGAGTGCGACATATAAGTGACGGTCAAATTAACTATTTTTTATTATAATAATAGTAGTTCAAGAGTGAGTAGTTTTTAATAGTTGTCTCTCCTTTACTTTGTTTCAACAAAATTATAAACAACCATCACAGATAGCTGTTATAGAGATTTTTGTAAAACTTAATAGAATAAACAAACCTTACAGTACTTTTGATTGCAGACAGACCAATAGCATTGATATCGAATAAATTTTAGCAATAAGGAAATTCTTAATTGGAATTTTTTTCTACATCTGTGTACAACTTTAGTGGGAAAACTACGGCTCTTGTAATAAATATTTTCATATCTTTCATTAGATTTTGAACGAAACCAATCACAATTTGTTTTAAAAGTATGTTATTTACTGCAAATATAAAACACATACATCTATTTCATGATCTTTTTTTTTTAAACATTATGACTTGTTTTGATTTTTATGGCAAAGACAGACACTTGCTTTTGCTCTGTGTGCCGCGAAGAATCGAGTTTCGGATTTTAACGCTTTAAGCCTGTAATCTTGTCGCTGACCTATCAGAAGACTTCAGGTTCTAAACCTGCATATTTTAAACAATATATTTGTAACTAGCTTTCTTAATGTTTACATATATTTGGGTGTGATTTCAATTGGTTATTGTTAAGAAGAGAGCTACACAATAGGCTAGTTGTACCCTACCCATTAAGGTAACGAAACCTGAGTCTTAGCGCCCTAAGCCCCAATAGTTACCACTATAAATGGGTATTTTTAAATGAGACATATTTCATTTTAAAGAAAGTTCACGTATCTAGTTTTAGTCTTTTTTTTGCGTGTTTGTTTTCTTGAAAGTAATTCAAACACAGAAGTAGTCATCAGTTTGGAAAGTTTTAACAACAATAAAACTCGATAGGAACTGTTGTGTTTTACTTTTTAGACTCATGGGTTAACTGTTGTAGAGATTTACTCCTGAAGAGAAGGTTAAGAGCCTGGAGCATATTAAGTTGCTATTCTAAATAAACAACTATTTATATATTTTATCTCTTTAATAAATATCGAATATAATATCTCTCAAGGCTGAAACGACTGTTGCCTACACTAGCCATGATTGGTATTGTTATTGAATCGTTTCCGAATCAATAAATTCAGAAAAAAGGTTACAACTAGATTTTTAAACTTTCTTCCCTAAAAACGAATTGTTTTATGTGAAAGGAACAATTATATAAATTAGAAAGATCTTCTATCTGGCTCGCGAAATGTGAGAAATGACACATGGTGTATAAATACACAATTATCCTTAAAAGCTAGCAATTCTAAATAAACCATTCTTTCAATACTTTAAGAAACTAATGAGTTTTGCAACAAAATATTGTTGTACTTGTATCAGTGAAAGTGACAAAGGAACATTTAAATTTTCCAAGGACGTTAACACTCGTGAAGTTTGTCTGTAATTAAGCACAAAGCTACAGAATGAGCTCTCTGTTCTCTGCCCACTACGGGTATCGAAACTCGATTCCTCGCCTTGAAATTCTGTAGACATACCGTTATGCCATGATAGAGTGCACTCATCACCCATCCAAAACTGTTGTCACTAGTTGGTGATCTATAAATATGAAAAAAAACAACTAATGTTCTAATGAATTTAACTCATTTATACTCAGTTTAAATAAGCAATTCTTAATACAATTAATCTATTACAAACGTGACTGAAGAGGCAGTTTAAAAACACTTACTAACAAATGTTTGATCAGCTACGGTAATAAATATTATTAGATTCAATATCATGTAAGTAAAAGTCTAAAACTGAGATTTACAAGTAACAAAAATACTCCATTTGTACGGCTAAGAATTCTAGAATAATAAAATAACTCACTGAGCTTCATTTCTGTACAAATAAAAAGAACTGCTGAAGCACCGTACGTGGTATGATTATATTAAGGCTGTAAGTATGATAGGCTTTACCTGAAATGTCACAACTTGAGATAACGTTGCTTATGATATGAATTTATAGATTTAAAATCTTTGAGAAAGAACCTTCAAATGGGTCGTACTTATATAATTATTTTATAAGAGCATACGAGTAATTAGTTAGAAAATCTTGTGAAAATATGACGAAATCGGCCCGGCATGGCCAGGTGGGTTAAGGCGTTCGACTCGTAATCTGAGGGTAATATTTAGAATGTTACAGATTTTTATTACATATAACATAAGTGCTTTTATTTGGTTTGTTTTGTTTTGAACTTCGCGCAATGTTTCACAAGGGCTATCTGCGCTAATCATCCCTAATTTAACAGTGTAAGACTATAGGGAAGGCAACTAGTTATCACCACCCACCGCCAACTCTTGGGCTACTCTTTTACCAATGAATAGCAGGATTGACCGTCACGTTATAACGCCTCGCGGCTGAAAGAGTAAACCTGTTTTGTGTGACGGTGATTCGATCCCTTATCATCACATTACGAGTCGAGTGCCTTAACCACCTGGCCATGCTGGGCCTCAAATTCTTTTGTACATGTTTTACTTTAATTACGAGAACTTGGGTTAACTTTTGAAGAGATAATGATTCTATACCCGTTTACACATTCGAAAGTTGTGTCTGCACATTTATTTTTTGTTCTCTTAAATGTAAAACTAAATCTCATACAAGTGCAGGTTTCAGTATTCACTTCTTATACTCCACATTACACAACCTATTTTTCAAGCGGAAAATAATAAATAATTACACACTAATCAGTGTGAATATTCACAGACTGGTCTTATTATATTAAGCCCGGCATGGCCAGGTGGTTAAGGCACTCGACTCATAATCTGAGGGTAAGGAATCGAATCCACGTCACACCAAACATGCTCGCCCTTTCAGCCGTGGAGGCGCTATAAAGTGACGTATAAAGAGTAGCCCAAGAGTTGGCGGTGGGTGGTGGTTATTAGCTGCATTCCCTCTGGTATTATACTGCTAAATTAAGGACAGCTAGCGCCCGCGCTAGCTCTTGTGTAGCTTTGGGCGAAATTCAAAACAAACAAACAATTAACATCTAGTGATAAATGTAAAATTATTCAACGTCTATCAGGTAATATCCATGAGTTATGAAGAAAAATAGCTTATCAACAATCAAGAACATATTCTTTTGAACTTAAAAATGAAGTTCATTTCAAATTTCAGTCTGAATGCTAAATTGTGCAGTATCCGCACGATTTCACTTATTTTATGAGAAATGTCAAATGTTGTTAACTTATACAAACAAGAGAGAATAAGTTTAGTTATGTTGTAAAAAAGCAAAACAAACAAGATATACAAGGTTTTTTTATCAATAAATGAACAAAAGAACAAATGAAATATAACAGGAACAAATTCATATTTAAAAAATAATTGTCTTATGCTAGGGTGTGGTGATATCACTAATTCCATCAAATCGATAATCCTGAAACAAACCGTTAACTTTAAAATTTTAAAATTATAATTGAACCTATATTTATGCACTTAGTTTCTATCATTTATCTTAAAGAAAAACGTTTCATTTATACAATTAAACTAGAAACAAACCAGATAATTTTAATATCGGATCTTTTGTTCTGAATGTTATGAATGCAGACATAATTCCAGAACAAGAAATTTCGAAGAATATGTTGAGTAACTTCAATGGCACACGCTAGAATGATGTTACGTATATCTTCACGTTTCTCTTGAAAGTAATGACGTGTTTGCGTGATCGGACCTAATGCAAATTCAACCAAACGACAAAAAAAAGCATTAAAGTAGCACTATGAAATATTTTGAAAAGAGAATCTGCTTGCATATGGTTTTAATTACACATACTTTGCAGATTTATACAACATATACATGAAAGTGCACAAAAATAACATTGATCATGTCTGGTTTTAGTCATAAGTATTCTATCATAAAGCAGCCATTTTACAAAATCAGAATAGCTAATTAATTTGGTGTGGCTGAAGAATACAGAACTTGATGACAGAAATCTCAGCTCTCACTATCGAAATGATATAACCAATAGAAAGGTTCATATCATTTTGCAGTTTTTATTTGTCTCCATATTGAGGCGTAGTGATATGTCTGCGGATTTATACTGTATGAACTGGGTTTCATATATCAGTCGTGGGCATAGCAAAGACAGTCCTTTCTGTAACTTTATGCAAAACAGCCAAACCTCCATATCTTTTTGTGGCGTTCCTTTTTATCTTCATTACGCTTACTTTATTTGTTTTTAGTGTTTAACAGTCCTTCATTATGTCTTTGTGGCACTATTTTTAACAGCATACATTATCCACTTCATGCCATAAGACAGTTAAAATATTTAATATTTTAGCCAGCATTTCTTCTCATAACATAGGTTAAAGCAAAAGATGATAATATTATCAATATGCTAGTCTAAATCAAAGAGAAATGACAAAAAACTTCAGGAAAAATGCTTAATTACTAATTAAATGACGTTTCAGTTCATGCTTTCTTTGGGATCTTTGAGCATAATTCCTGTTCTTTACGTACATATATAGATATTTTAATGTTTATAAGTATCAATAAATATTTTATATTACGTAAATACAAGACGTGAAGCTGAAACGTTTACTAGAGGAATTCAGTTATCCGAATCTTATCTCTTATTTATAATACTTTAGTTAACACTTCTTATCCTGAAGTAATTCCATTCTGTTACTGTACCTAGGAAAGTATCTAAGAAAATAATATATCAGGGTAAAGAGCTAGTAGAACGAAGTATTAGTTTAAGAACCTCGAAAAATCAAATATTATTTTAAGGACCTTAAAGTGTGAAGCATTAATTTAGGATCTACAAAGTGAAGTATTAGTGAAAGGACCTACAAAATAACGTACTAGTGAACAGACTTAGAATAATAAAATATTAGTTTAAGAATCTTCAAGAAAAGGGTGGGTTGGCTAGAGGTTAGTTTGTCGGGCTGCGGGCTGGAAGTCCAAGTTTCGAGCTGTGACATACTGTTAAGTAGTCTGGCACTTTAAACTATATGAGAGTTATAATTATGATTATCAAACTACACTATTCAGATAAGAGTAACTACATAGGCAGTTGTCACTGCTGATTGGTTCCACTCCTTCCGTTCAGTATTTCTAAAAAATAAACAGTTATGTCTGAAGCTTGGGTCTATGAGTTGCATAAGGTGCAATTTAGGTTAAATATCCAAATATCTATAGAAATGTAGCATTAATACTTTATTTAATTTCAAGAACTAAATTTTTATATTACGTAATCACAAAGTAATAACCAATTATTTTAATTGAAACCACATTATATTTAGAATAGAGCTTAATAGAAATATTATAAATTCGTTGTTTTTTGTTTTTCGAAATCTCCGTATGTGGTATGTTTTATGATCATATTTGTTCGTTTCTAGACACGATTTAGAAGCTCATAGAATGCCTCTGAGTACAAATCTTTAGCTCAAAGCTCTATCATTTCTTAATCGATTTGAGATCTAATTACAGTTTTGGACTAAGGAGGTCAAACACTTTCCATTGATGGTATATATGTAAAAACGGCTGGTATGGATAGAGAAAGCATTACGTAGAGGTGCGAACAACGTTTCGACCTTCTTTGGTCATTGTCAGGTTCACATAGGAAAAAAGAGTTACTGACCGATAGCTGACCACATGTTTGAAGGCGGTTGTGTAATTGAGCGTGGGAATGTAGATGGCGTGCTTAGATGCTGGATTATATTTATTATTATAGGTATAAAGGTGTTCCTTTGTATTGGTTTATTTTGGGATTCAGTTTTTGTATAAGTAAGGCTTCTTTAATTTTGCGTTTGTTTATGTTTGTTTCTTTATTTAGTGTTTGGGTGTTTTCTATGGTCATGTTGTATTTATTTGATTTGCAGTGTTTGAAATATAATCCAACATTTAAGCACGCCCTCTACATTCCTACACTCAATTACACAACCGCCTTCAAACATGTGGTCAGTTATCGGTCAGTTACCTTTTTTTTTCTTTGTGAACTTGACGATGACTGAAGAAGATCGAAACGTTGTTTGCTCCTCTACGAAGTCCTTTCTCTATCCATACCAGCCGTTTTTACATATACAATTTTCTCTACAAGTGGGTTTTCTCGTCGTCACGGATTATTTCCATTGATGTATTTGACAACGCACAATGTGTCGTTGAAAGACTTAATCCTACCTAAAATAATTTCAATTTGAGGGCATGCTGGTAGATATTCCGATGAGTAATAAAATTGAATCGGGTAAACGCCTTATTTCTACGCTTCCTATTGCTGACACACAAAAATATAGTTAATACAAAGGAACACAAAAGTTTCATAGATTAATTTACCCTAATCATGCTTAAAGGAATTTCAAGTGCTGCAGCTATTAAGGATTCTCTCTAAGCGTCTCTTTAAAATCCAGGGGAATTTTTTTTTGCTTATGTCTTTATTTATTTCGACTAGTTCATATCTATCTATCTCTTTATCGATAGGCATTGTCGTATAATGAAACTTAAAGTCGTTTATTTCATTTTGCTTTATTTATTCTGCATACCTCTGTTTTCAGTTGTAAAGACAATAAGCAATATTGCTTAACACGAAAAGGTAAAAGTAATAGGTATACAGTAATTGTGATTCTGTCCTGCATTGCTTGATAAAAAAATATATTCTGTACAATGAATAATTATTGTGGTTATTTAAGAAAAACATAAAACTGCGTTTCACAAACACACGTGCAAGTGTACGAACACCTACGCAATACATATTCTTAAAGGAAAAGATTTTATTATAAGAGAATAACAACAATCTTCAAACTGAAATAACAACTAAACTGTAACAGTTGGTACGTGTTTTACATATATTAACCTAATATAAATATTCCTAGAGAAATTTAACTAATTTGTCTCTTCATATACTCTTACGAATTCTCACACTAATAACGTTTTAGACAACAAATATTGAGGCAAGTTTATTTCCTGGAGAATTTAATCGAGTCCTTGATACATTCACATATTTCATAGAGATAAACTTAAATATTTACTTGTAGATGGTTTAGTAATTGCAAGCCTTAGAAAGCAAACACTTAAATTTATAAAAGTTAAAAAAGCAAAATCGATCTGTCAACTGCAAGAATTATTAGTTGCGGCGGAACAAGTTCTTCATTCTCACCATAATGATTTTCAACTGCAGTTTTTATCCTATTACGAATTCTGTGGTTTAGAAATCTTCTTTTCTTCTGTTTATACAATAAAACACAAACTTTTGTTAATGATCATTCTATAGTTTATGTAATATTCTAAATTGTTTTACTTAATAGACGAGTACTGTGCTATCCTAATCAATATAGGAAGACATTTTCACTTATGACAAATTAACTAAAGATAACTTTTTCAGGCATCAGTATGAGACACTGAATTCCAACTATAATCATACGAAACATAGATGTTCAGTTACTTTAGGTATTCCAGTGTATTATTCAAGCATACTGAGCATTTTTTGCTCCCTTATTTAACATAAACATTTTTGAAATTTCAGTCCATATTAAGCATGTATCTTAACATAGAATGATATTCAATTAATCCACTAATTTTCTCTTGCTCTGCTTACCTTTTAAACTGGGTTATTTAATTTAGATCTCAGCTGCCATTTCTTTTAGGAAAGGTTCTTATAAAATAGAGTATACTTTTTAAAAATAAACAGTTAATCTTACAAACTGAAAAGTTTGATGATACCTTAAGGATACACAAATCTTCATTTAGAAGTGAGGGTGAGCGTCAGCCACGTGGATTGTGAGTGAGTCTGAGAAAACTGCCATTTAATAGATCCGTAGAGAATATATGCTCAGTTTCTCTATAATGTGCAAAATGAGAGCTCTCCAGTGAAGATACTACATAATTAACTTGTTTTAATCTGTTATTTAGTTTGTATGAATAATAAAATATTTCACTGTGCTATAAAACCAAACTTTTCATTCCGCCATGTTCAAGATTCACAAGAGAAGTTCCATAAATAATTTATCTACTATTGCAAACGATCTGTATAAAATATTTATTTGGTTCAGTCTCCGTTAAGGTAAAGAAAACTCAAATTTTGTTCCATAAAACATTTTCTGGTGACCCTTCTGTTATTTTTTAATTTCTATCCAATTACTCTAAAGGAAAACTGCATATCTGAAGATATAATTGAGTATGTAGGAAGGAGAACATTTTATGACGTGACGACAAGATTGGTTTTCGCCGATTGTCTCTTTGTTTCTCTCATCAAATGTACTTTCCTGTGCTCTTCTGAAAGCCTGTGTTGTTTAGTTAAACTTAGTATATGAGGAAATTGATTTTCCATGAGTCAAATAACACATGACTGGGAGGAATGTTGATAATGGCAATTCAAGCTGAATGATGAAGCAGAGTTAAAACAGCTGTCAACACTCAAGAAGGTTTGTAGAAGTTTTGCTCTTAAGTTTTCCTTTATGATGTCTGCTACTCTCAACTATCACTGGGCTGTCTGAAGATATATAATATATATGGCCCGGCATGGCCAAGCGTGTTAAGGCGTTCGACTCGTAATTCGAGGGTCGCGGGTTCGAATCCCGGTCGCACTAAACATGCTCGCCCTCCCAGCCGCAAGGGCGTTATAATGTGACGGTCAATCTCACTATTCGTTGGTAAAAGAGTATTATCCCAACAGTTGGCGGTGGGCGGTTATGACTAGCTGCCTTCCCTCTAGTATTACACTGCTAAATTAGGGACGGTCAGCGCAGATAGCCCTCGAATAGCTTTGCGTGGAATTCAAAAAAACAAACAAAAACATTAACTATCATATACAGCCTACTCTAAAGGGGTGCAGTGTGAAAGATGAATAGTTTTTCTCAACTTAGCTACTCATTGGGTCTTTTGCTAAAACCCTGAGTATGATACCTAAGCAGTTATGAACAAATGATTTGAGATTAACACCAAAGAAGGTTGTACCTATGTATATGCATATGAAGATTGTCAGTCATATAGTGAGAATAAATGGAGTCATTACTGGTCTTTCAAAAATCATAATATTATAGAACTAGCCTCATCCTGTGACCAAAGCAGAAGAAGACAGTTTTAGGGTTTTGTATTATATTATTCTTGTTTGTGATAAACTATTCCATATTTTACTCCACCATATTTTACATTTTACTAAATTTCATCACATTTTAGCATTGTTGTTGCTAAAGTACACTCAATGAAAGCTTCAGTGTTGAATTATCTAAGACTGTGATTTCTTGTTTGCTTGCAAAGCCAAAACGTGAAATATAGGCAATACTATCGCAGTTGTAGGATGAAGTGGAAGGTATGATTGTGTGTTTTTCATACCTTTATGGCTCCTAAACAAAGAAGGCATAAGAGAGAAAGAATTGTTTGCATTTATTGTTTTCATTGAACACCATTGACATTATATGTAGGCCTGGTGGTTAGGTTGATTGATTCATATTGTGTAGACCAAATTATTAAACTCTGTCATTGAATATGCTCTTTCTTTCAGCCATGGAGGCATTATAATGTGACTGTAAATTCCATATTTCACTGGTAAAAGAGTAGCCCGAACGTTAATGGTGGATGGTGTCAACTATCTGCATTCCCTCTAATATATCACTTCTAAATTAGGGATAGTTAACATGGATAGTTTTCGGATATAACTTTGTGCAAAACTAAAAAATAACACAAATAAACATTATATATATTTTTATATATGGCAGAAAGCTCACTATTTGGGTGAAATAAATGTCATTGAAGTGACTTACAAACTTTCAAAATTTTGAAGGGATAATTGCGCATTAGATTACAATGTTGCAAGATTATGAATTTATTATACTATATTATGCAGGCCCAAAATACAGAAATTCTGACATATTGTCTTATCACATCGTGAAATATTATCTGTTCATTGAACGTCCTAATAGTGGAAATCATGTGGTAGTTACATGATTCTACGTATTTTAGGAGCTCTAGATAAAGCAATTCATGGATCTCAAGCTATTATAGGTTCTCATTGTCATGCAGTAAGGTGAGCATGTCAGTATAGATTAGTGAATGCAGAAGCTATATAAACAATCAAGAACAAGTAAGGTGTGCTGTACCATTGTTATCAACCACCGAGATCTGGTGCTCAACTAATGTTGCATGTAATAGTCTACAGATCTCTGAGGTAGAAAATTCTTGGGATGTCATGTAAGGCAAGGACCGGAAGCAACTAAGGTGCCACATGTACTTGTGTTAATGCATAATGGTGATTTTAATGGTAGCATTTAGATAGATACATCAAGCAACAGTGTCAAAACTGTAATGTTATACTTCTGAGAAGAAAATCTAGAATGTATAGGGTAAACTATGGTAGAAAATAATTGGATCTTCTTTGCATAGAACATCCCAGGATGAACGAAGGTAAAATGATATGTTGCAGTTGTTACTGATTACTTCAACTAAACGAACCAAGGTTTATCCATTAGTCACCACTTTAGAAAAAAATTATTGCCGTTGTTTTGGTTGGTCAGTATGTACAGAGATTTTGAAAACCAAATTTTAAATAATAATAAATTTAGACCAGAAGTTTGGATAAGCTTACAAATGACACATTTTTAATATGGCGAGATGACAACAGCAAACTACAAGAATTTTCTACTTATTTAAGTAAAAAACAGCCATCAACTCAATTCACGTGTGAAATTGAAGAAAATAATGTCATTTTTAAACGTTTCTGTGAAAAAAGAAACAGAAGGTAACATAGAAACACCAGTTTATAGAAAACCATTTGCTGTTATTATGGCGTCATACAAAAAATCATGTCATATGAAAACTTTAAAAAATCTCTGCACTTTACACATATGTTTATAGAGCTTTAAAAATATATTCAAGACAGGATGACTTAAATAACAAAGTTGTTATTATTTACGTATATAGCTACTGAACGAGGATTTGAACCAAATATAGTAGACAAACCTCTAAAGAAATTTAACAAAGATGTGCATATAGTTAAAACTACCAGATTAAGATCTATTTATGAAAAAAACTGAAATGAAACTTTAGATTTACCTTATATTCCCGTGTTGAACAAGTCAATTATATAAAGTATTTAAAAATCATAAGAATGTTTATCCTTTCTTCCAACCTATAAATAAGATTAAAGACATGATAGGGAATACTAAATATGACATACAATTAATAGATAAAACGGATATTTACAAAACAGAATGTGAATTTGGTAGTATTTATATTGGACCAATTAAAAGAAATTTAAAATACAGATTGTAAGAACATAAGGGTTATATGAGAATAATGAAATGAAAAACCTCAGCTCCAGTGGAACATGTAAAAATAACAGGTACCCAATATAAGATATTATGGGAAAAACTAACTTAAGTTCATAGTATTATGGCATTAAATATTAGAAAAACGTTGGAAATAATGAAATATATAAAAGAAATAGAGATGAAGGATCAGCTAATATGTTAATATATGGAGAGATATATCAATATCATAAAAAAAACGTTGTTTTGAATTAAGCTACATAAGGGGGTATCGAAACTCGGTTTTTAGCGTTGTAAGGCTGCAGACATACCGCTGAGCCACTGAAAAAAATACTTGACAAGGGAAATATGCAGCTAATAGTGAAGTAATGTGACAAGGAATAACAATATAAAGTATGTGTTGTAACATTTTGTAATTTGTGAAGATCACGTGAATCACGTCGAAACGCGTACATGTAGAGTGCCATTTTCAAGGAAAGGGTAGGTAGCTTTAATAATGTTTTAAATTGTGTAAATAAAAAACGTTGGTTTTAATTATTTATTGTAATTTTAAACATTACACAAGTGCCGGCAATTTATATATAGTTTTGATTTCACTGGATTTACTAGTTTCTATGTTTCTTTGACAACAATTTAAGTGAGTGGATTAACTCACGAATAACAATACGATATCTTGCTAGTTTGGCCATGGGTGTCAGCAGCTGGATAGGAGAGAAAAATGATTTTAATAAGGAATATCGTATTTAGTCCAGGTTGGTCTGGGTGTGTGTTAATATATACTGAGGTAAAATCATGAATGTTAATCCTAGCTGAAATAATTTTATCTAACAAATTGTAGTTTGACTGAACTCTGTCAGCGATCATTTATTTCATAATGTTAAGAAAATCTGTTAAGTTTAATGGCTTGTTTTGGGCGGCATGTTATGGCACTGTATTTATTAATATATAGTAACAATGCTCCACGAGATTACTCTAGTGATGGCAAACATACAGAGGCAGTTTATCTACACCTATTATTTTATGTGCAACGATGTGTAATGTTCATATACATGTATAATTAAATATATGCTTGTCTTGTTTACACCTGTTTTATAATACTTTTACCCAAAGCCACTCATGAGATTGTATAACATAAATGGACAAATTACATTAATAATACAACTATTAAACAACATTATAATGAAAATATAGAATTTGATTTGAATATAAAGTCTTTAAGATGAGAAGTTAACTTTGATTACTAACCTGTAAAGCACCATTTGAAGATACATCGTACCTGATATTTGCATTAATACGGATGTTTCAGTTTTGATATTGAAATATTCAGCAGATAGTGGATTTTCATGGAAGATAAAAATATTGATTAAACTTATGTTAATTATGTAGAAAACAGTTTGACTTGGTGTTTTTGCCAGCTGTAGTGGATATAAGTTCCACTGGATCGAACTTAATATTCCCGTATATAAGTAAAATTACCGTAAAAAGTGAAATTTACAAACATTAGTTTAAATCATACCAAGCTGGTTTTACTTGGTTGCTGAGCCACGCAAAGCAAATGATTTCGAAAATCACATGGACTTTTGAATATGATTTTCCCATCTTAGATGAATACATATTTGGTGGCATAAACGTTTCTACACCTAGCACTCACTTATAGGGCACTTTAAAATCTGGCGATACGTCTCAAGTATTATACCAACTTCAATTTTAATGGGGATTGGCTTGGATTATGAAATGTATCTACTCAATTTGGTGGCCAGTAGACTGGAATCAATCAGAAGGGAGGTGGCAGTTGGTAACACACTTCCAACAGTTTCTTTCCTTCTCAGCTCAGAAGTTATTTCCTGATCTTCAGTGGTTGGGAGGTTAGGTTTCATGGATACTTCTTGGCTAGTCCACTTGTGCTTCATTCAGAGCCAGAATGCCTGATAAGTGCGTGAGCAACACATTTTCATCCATTTGTTCTGGTTCTACCTGGCTGAAAGCTAGGCTATCCTTAAAGGCTTATAAACCGCAGAGTAATTATTGGCATACAAAAATTTTTCAAAGAGATAAACTGTATATTCACTCTGTATAGTAAGTAGTGACTTTTGCGTCTTGCAACAATAATGAAAATTACACAAAGTGTACACAAAAAGTAGATAGCCACAAAGGTAAAGAAACTGATCTTAAATAGAAAGATAAGGATTGAAATGTAAGATTAATCATATTCTGACTGGTCAAAAGTTTTGTTAACATTTTAGGCTGAATATGTAGTGGTACTCTTACAATAATTTTCTGTTATAATATTGTGAGATAGCAGATTTTGTTTTTCATGGTTTTGTTTGTCATTCCTTTTGTTGTTTGTTTTCTATGAATTTATAGTTTTATTAAAATGCTAACTCACCTTCAAACTGCTCACGTTTATTTTGAGTATATAACTGACAAGAGTTTCCTCAGCTTTGATGTACAGTTAATAATAACATACCTAAATATTATGTAAACTTATGATCGCATGAGATGAGCTCTCGTGACCTAACGTGATGAATAATTACCCTGCCATAAGTTTTATAAACTGAGTCACTAGAGAGTTAGTAAAAGATATAATTATTGCTGTTTTTCACTCGATATTGTTACTAATATTGAAAGATGATTTGGAATATAGTTTTTTTTTACGTTTTTCTTTTTCTGGCTCTTTTTCTTAATTCCTTTATTCGAAATACAATGTATTTTTGTGCGTTATTGCTCATTGACATCAATATTTAAACTTTTCTAAGCACGTGTTTATTAACTGTATTTTTGGTAAGTACTAGATTCTATTCTAGTTGTTGTTACAGTTTAATAAATTGTTGTTGTTTTTTTGCTCTAACTGTGTATTATTTCAGACCGTTACGATATTTCCCTTAGAAACAAAGTGAAAAACTATTGTCATCGTTAAGTGTTTGTTGTTTTTAATATGTTTTGTTTCTAGTAAGTTGTGTTTAATGTTTCATTCGTTTTTTGTTGGTTAAATGATTTGAAAGGATGGTGGACTCAGCAAATAGCCTCAGCAAACACACACACATTTGAAAGGATGGAAGTAAGTTACATCGAGTTCTAAACCAATATGCGCGACCTTTTAATTAGCCCTAAGTATTAAAATTAGGAATTATCTGAATGTAAAGGAGAATGGAAAATGAGGTAATTACACATATATATTACGAGTTTATTAAACTCTTACTGATCGTAAAATATCTTACAATTATGAATAGTTTTCGGCTGAAAGGGTTATTACATTTGCCCTTTTCAAAAGCGATTAATTTTTGGTAAAGATAATATGAAAATTAAACTTTGATACAAGCCTTCCACAATTACCTTATTATTATTATTATTACTTTATTCCACCATTACTTTATTATTATTATTATTACTTTATTTCACCATTACTTTATTATTATTATTATTACTTTATTCCACCATTACTTTATATCAGCTTTAGTTTTGACGTGACTTGCCGATTTCATGTTGAAAATCATTTCAACAAAAGAACTGAACCTTCTTTGTTTGATTAATCTAATCTCGAGAGGTTGATTTTTTATAACACAGCAACATAAAGAAATGTAAAATTTCCACATTACATCAAGAACTTTTGCGTGCTAATAAGACAAACGTAATCTAATTGAAGTTTTTTGCTTAAAATAGCATTTCTTCGTGTTCGTAGATGCCACTTTATGTTAACTAAGTATTCACTATTAAAGTTGTTAAAAAGAGACCGTAGAAGCTGAAACGACTTTCACAGCTAGTTTTCATCAACCATATAATAACCGTTTCTGACTTCAGCTTAGACTGGATAACATATATTGTAGTAATGAGAAGGTGTCATTAAGTTAAGAACTACCCTTTTTGAAATTACACGTTGGAATTTTATTTAAACTGTATTAAATTAGTGGACGACTTTTCCCTCCTCTTTTTTTATTGCTTTCTATATACAAATTAATTCTTAATTGAACAAACAGATTTACAAACAAACACATTTTTAGTCAAACCTTCCTAGAAAAATAAAAATAGCATAATAGGACAATTTATACAAAAGAATAGAACAGTATCATCCAGCGTAATCAAGTCTACAAATAGAAGAAATGTATACATTTCCGTGAAATTTAAGACAAGCAAGCAAGCAAACAGTTGCAAACATTATCATAAGGATTACTCCAACTAGCAGAAACAAAATCTGCTCTAAAGTGGCTGTTTGTGCTTATACCTCGATATTAGCAGGCTGCACAGAATATCAAACTGTGTGTGTAGAACATTCAAAAACAAGTTCCGTTGACTTTGTTATACGATAAAAGAATCAAAATACATAAAGATAATAAAATTTTGATACCAACATTATCAAAAGTGCTAATAATTATTTAGCAATAATAATAATTATTATATCTTAATAATTATTAAGAAATAATTATTCTTAAATAAATAATTACTGTGAGGGGTGCGAGAATATATTAAATTTATTTTAGGGGTGCGGGGCATAAAAAAAGTTGGGAACCACTGGAATAGTGGAATTGACCGTCACATTATAACGTCTCCACGCCTGAAAGGAGGAGTATATTTGATGGGACAGGAATTTAAACCCGCAACCCTCAGATTACGAATGATGCGTCCTAACCACCAGGCTATGCCTGGCCGTACGCATTTGACCTTACCATAATTCGATAGAAATAGTATTGCAAACATGTTACATTCTTGCCATCTTTATATTTAAGATAAAGTCTCAATAATCTAATCGTTACATGGTAAAAGATGACGCTAAAAAACATCACAGCTCCTATGCAGCTCCGAAATTCACTCCAGGATGTTGTTTGAGACACAAAACAATATCAGGATTTTCAACATTTTGGTTTGGCTTCAGCATAACAATTTTATTTGAGGACGGAGAACTAAATCATGTTAACCTTGTGGTTTATTTCTTCTCATTGATCACAACTCAGAGATAATTTTCACTTTTGCCATTTATGACTTACCTTGGGTATTTCAGGGTCTTTCTCCCTCACATCATTACACATGTTAATTCGTAATGAAACTTACTCCATTTTTGATTCAATGAAAAAGATCTGGCAAAATTTAGGAACTTTCAAATCATTTATAGAAGCCAAAGATCCAATACATACGGTAGATTTGTACACGAAAGCTGTGATTCCAGTTATTCCAACCAGAGTCTGTTAGTTCGTCATGACAGCCCGTAGATGTCACACTGAAAACGCAAGTGCATTTGCGAACATTAGATAAAAAGTGCATGGATTCAGCTGACTTCACCATGAACAAGTAAAATAGAAAATAAGGTGCAACTGACCAATAACTGAGTTTCACTTTACCATTCATGAAACACACTGTTTAAGATTTCCCATGAAACAGTATAGCTGAACAGGAATCGTAGAGGTAGACATATTTTACCGACTCGTGTTTAAACCTGCAAAACTTGAAACATTCTATTGAGCTCTTCTGACTGTTTAACGATTTAAGAAATTAATAGCTTGTTCATTTTTTCGTTCAGCATCCTGGTGACCTAAAAGGTGTGGTTCTCTGCCACGAACTTTTTCCTGACTTCTTCCCACTGACCGTTCCTCATAATTTTGTGAGCAAATCTGTCTTTGTCTTTCTGTAATTTGCATCGTGTCATTTCATTTTCTTTCTCAAAGTTTCAGACTTTCTTCGTGAAAAGTCACTTTTCCGTTTGATATAATGATTTACGATGTTATTAATCACTTTATACTCAGTAAAGATACAAAGCCTACAGGTGGCACTTATACCACTAGAAATAAGGTTTGATACCTATGATGGGTAGAGCCCAGATAGTTTTTCGTGTTGCTTTGTGCTTTATAACAAATAATAAAAACTTGTTTTGTTTTTGAATTTCGCACAAAGCTACTCGAGGGTTATCTGCGCTAGCCGTCCCTAATTTAGTAGCGTAAGACAAGAGGGGAGGCAGCTAGTCATCACCACCCACTGCCAACTCTTGGGCTACTCTTTTACCAACGAATAGTGGGATTGACTGTCACTTTATAACGCCCCCACGTCTGAAAGGGCGAGCATGTTTAGTGCGACCGGGATTCGAACCCGGGACCCTCGGATTACGAGTCGAACGCCTTAACACACTTGGTCATGCCGGGTCTCACCGGGGTGCTTCCTTACATAAGAGACCCAATTGTAATGAAATATTTATGAAAATTTCCCTGTACAGTGCTGATACATCGTACGAAGTTTCATCCAAATAGAGCTTAAAATGTAGAAGTTTAGCAGACAAGAGGACATTAGCTTTATACATATATGTATATATGATTGATAAATGTTCGGGTTTTTGTGTTTCATTACAGAAATATCAACATATCGTTTCCTATGTAAAAATTGTAAATAAATATGAGCTTAAATCATTATATGAGTTTATGGTTGTTTGTACTCATTACATAAATTAGCTAACATTTAATAAAATTAGTAAAAGTATTTACGAATTTGAAGCTAGAATGTTAGATGTTACCTGGGCTGAAAGTGAGTTTGCAATAACTGTCATTAACAATGTGTGATTTTGATTAAATATTACATACTATATTCATAAAAAATTAATTTTTGCTTCATAATATACACCATTTTATTCTGCAGTGTTCTAAAAAACTGGTCTTATTTACCAGATTTATATCCATAAATACATACTATTCTGGACATTTTCCCAAGGCCACCTGTTCTTAATTACAATAGGGAGTCTTCAGGTGATGTTATGCTTGTGTGACGTAATTACTCACTGAAATTATGACCAATCAACTGCTGGCAATCTGTTTCTTCTCCATTTGTTCCACAGTGCGCCGGTGCAGGATAGAAAAGCCCAAGAATACGGAATCTAACAAATAGTGTCATCACCAACACGTACGGAACTAGAAGCAATTCTCTCTATGCACTCCTCAGGTGTATGGATTTTTCGGAATCTCTTCAAAAATTCAAGTTTCCAAACGCCGAATCTTCATAACCAATCACACCAGCGGTCTGCTGTAAATGTAGAAATCGATTCGTTTATCTGGGGCTAATAAACCTATTGAACTTCAAGGTAAGTTGGTTTAATAAACAACCAAAAATACTTTGTATTTGTTTAAATATGATTCCTGATTTGCTGAAATATATTTCGCAATTGTTATCAGAATTTTGATTTAAGTAAATTTATTGATAGTGTCCAATTTCGAAGAAAAAGTGCAGAGGTTAGGAGGCTTACTGGAAAGGAAACAATTTGATATAGACTTGAGTCTTACAGGATATGAACTTATTTTATTAGACAACTCGTTTTGAAAAGAGTCAAGCAATATGCTATGCACGTGCACTCATGCGTGAAGAGGAAGAAGTTGAAGAGAGTTTGGCTGAATTCCCTATTTTATACGCCAAAGGAGTTCAATCTGAATATCCTCAATTAATGCTGTAACATGATCAGTAAATGTGGTGAATTGGGGTTACAGCATCCCTCTTATGACTAATGTTTCTTCATGCGTGTTTATGTGATGGCAGTAATTTCTATGATCTCTTATGTCTTGACATAATTTTTTTTATCAAGTAGGATTCAAACCCAATATCACATGTTTCGTAATACTATCAACCTCTCTTCTTAACGTTCGGAGAAAGATTTACTTCTTAATGTATTTGCATGTACTAAAAAAGAATCTTTGTGTTTATAATATCTTTGTTATTGTCGATAAGGCAATATGATATTAAATTTATACAAGAGTAAAATTATGAAGACAGTAAAGAACGAAGGAGCAGAAGATTAGTTTAGCGCCAGATGAAGATTCTAGTTAAAATCAGACAGGCGAAATGGAATCAGTAAAAGTACACACAATTCATACAGACACAAAGAACCAATTCTGGGATTTAGCCGTTTATAAAGATACTGAAAAAAAATTATAAATTAGCAACTGAAACAGGTAATAAGCTTGTGCAAGGAAACATTACCTAATCAAATAGGTAATAAGCTTGTGCAAGGAAACATTACCTAATCAAATAGGTAATAAGCTTGTGCAAGGAAACATTACCTAATCAAATAGGTAATAAGCTTGTGCAAGGAAACATTACCTAATCAAATAGGTAATAAGCTTGTGCAAGGAAACATTACCTAATCAAATAAGTAATAAGCTTGTGCAAGGAAACATTACCTAATCAAATAGGTAATAAGCTTGTGCAAGGAAACATTACCTAATCAAATAGGTAATAAGCTTGTGCAAGGAAACATTACCTAATCAAATAAGTAATAAGCTTGTGCAAGGAAACATTACCTAATCAAATAGGTAATAAGCTTGTGCAAGGAAACATTACCTAATCAAATAGGTAATAAGCTTGTGCAAGGAAACATTACCTAATCAAATAAGTAATAAGCTTGTGCAAGGAAACATTACCTAATCAAATAAGTAATAAGCTTGTGCAAGGAAACATTACCTAATCAAATAGGTAATAAGCTTGTGCAAGAAAACATTACCTAATCAAATAGGTTATAAGCTTGTGCAAGGAAACATTACCTAATCAAATCTAATTTTGTTATAGTTTATTTTATCCCACTCAGCCTTAAAAAGAAAGATAATTATCGGTCTAACCTGATGTATCAGGTACAAAAAGTGAATGAAAGTTCAACCATTACCATCTTTTCTTATCACTAAACATTGTAAGTAAGTAAGCAGAATACATAAAACTAAGCTTTTTCTCCCACAACAGTTGGTATGAGTATTAACACTTTTATTGATAAGCAGAAAACAACGTTTCTACCTTCCTAAGTCATATTCGGGTTAACAAAGAGAGTTTGCAACTGATCGTTGCAGGGCACACGTTTTAGGGACGAGAGTATAAACGGGTACGGGATTATTGGGGCTGTTGGAGTTAGATGCTAGGTTATTAATGAGTATAGGTATAAATGTGTTCCTTTATATTGTTTTAATTTTGGTTTGAGTTGTTGTATAAGTAGGGCTTCTTTGATTTTGCGTTTGTTTACATTTGTTTCACTACTAAGTATCTGGGTGTTTTCTATGGTTATGCTGTGTTTATTTGATATGAAATGTTCAAAAACGTGTGAAGGTTTATTTTTTGTTGTTCTTTGAGTCTATTTTTCATTTGTCTACTTTTTTCTCTAATACAGAAGTCGTGGCAGTTGTTACATTGTATTTTATAAATTATGTTGGCGTTGTGTTTGTCAGTGTAGTTTTTACATAGTATGGACTTTAGTTTTGTACCCTATTTTTGAATAAATTTGGTGTTTACTGAAATGTTGTGTTTCATTAAAAGTTTTTTCAAATGCTGGTTATGTTTTCGCTGATGTCGGGAACATATAATATGCAGCAGTATAAGGTTTTGTTGTTTGTTGTATCTTGGGATTTATTGTTGTTTGTTTGTTGTTGGTCTAGATGTATGCGTATAATTTTTTCCACTGTTTTCTGAGGAAACTTGTTGATGTTGATGAAGATTTGTTTTATTTTGTTGATTTCATTGTTAATTTTATCAGGTGAACATAGTTTTGTGGTTGTGTTTAGTTGGTTTTTTAATATATTGAGTTTTTGTTTTGTTTCTTGTGCTGAGTTCCAGGGAATGTATAATCCAGTATGTATGATTTTTCTGTGGATTTCTGTTTTGAATTGCGTATCAGTTCTACTTATCTAGAGATTAAGAAATACTTTTTGGTTAGTTTTTTCCTGTTCACGGGTGAACTTAATGTTGTAGTGTATCGAGTTAACGTAATTGAAAAAAAACCAACAAAAACAAAATGTGTGTTCTGTGGATGTGAATCCAACAATTGTATCATCAACATACCTGTACCAGTATAGTGGTGGGTGTAAGGCTGAATTGATCGCTTGAGATTCAGTCTTTGTCATAAAAATATTGCCTGAAACTGGTGACACGGGATTACCCATACTTAGGTCATTTATTTGGTTTTGGTTATTAAACGTGAAGTTAGTTTTGGTGGTAGTGAATTCTATAAGTGTTGCTAATTGATTGCTGGGGTGAGTATCAATGGGTTGGGGTCTTGGGTATAAAGTTCTAAAACTATCTTGCAGGCTTTAGTGGTTTGGGTCAGTTGCAAACTCTCTCTTTGTTAATCTGAAGATGACCTAGAAATATCGAAACGATGTTTTCTGCTTATCAATAAAAGTGTTTATACCCATACCAGCCGTTCGGGATACATTTAGATTTGAAGTGGGGTTTTCATCATCAAGAATAGGCTATTTCATTATAGTAGCATATTACAGTTTAATTTGGTTGTTTGTTCGTTTTTGAATCTCGCACAAAGCTACACAAGGGATATCTGGGCTAGCCGTCCTTAATCTAGCAGTGCAAGACTAGAGGGAATGCAGCTAGTAATCACCACCCACCGCCAACTATTGGGCTACTCTTTTACCAACGAATAGTGAGATTGACCGTCACTTTATAGCGCCTCCACGGCTGAAAGGGCGACCATGCTTGGTGTGACGTGGATTCGCTTCCTTACCCTCAGATTATGAGTCGAGTGCTTTAACCACCTGGCCATGCCGGGCTTAATATAATAAGACCAGTCTGTGAATATTCACACTGATTAGCGTGTAATTATTTATTATTTTCCGCTTGAAAAATAGGTTGTGTAATGTGGAGTATAAGAAGTGAATACTGAAACCTGCACTTGTATGAGATTTAGTTGTACATTTAAGAGAACAAAAAATAAATGTGCAGACACAACTTTCGAATGTGTAAACGGGTATAGAATCATTATATCTTCAAAAATTAACCCAAGTTCTCGTAATTAAAGTGAAACATGTACAAAAAAATTTGAGGCCCAGCATGGCCAGGTGGTTAAGGCACTCGACTCGTAATCTGATGATAAGGGATCGAATCACCGTCACACAAAACAGGTTTACTCTTTCAGCCGCGAGGCGTTATAACGTGACGGTTAATCCTGCTATTCATTGGTAAAAGAGTAGCCCAAGAGTTGGCGGTGGGTGGTGATAACTAGTTGCCTTCTCTATAGTCTTACACTGTTAAATTAGGGATGATTAGCGCAGATAGCCTTCGTGAAACATTGCGTCAAGTTCAAAACAAAACAAACCAAACAAAAGCACTTATGTTATATGTAATAAAAATCTGTAATATTCTAAATATTACACGTGGTAATGTGTTTACTTAGTTTCTTCGGAGAAGTGAGAAGAAATTACACCTAATAGTGAATGTGTAATTTTTTTCTGGAGCTGCAAGTGGATTTTACTTTCTGACTGAACAAATTCTTATAATACAAAATCCCCACATTATTTCAGAAAGTAAATATTATTTTTAACTAAATGAATTTTTGGATGTCTGCCATAACAAAGATAATCGGGGTAAACGGGGAAACAGAAGTAGAAATTGACGTTCTCAGTAACTTTAAAAATATTTCTTAAAGTGTAGCCACATGTTTTCCATATCGGACTTTAAATGAAGAAAGTTGTTCATGTTAGACCATGATGACTTCTTCTCAATTTTCATTTTTCTTTAATTTTTTACACGATGTTAATTAATAGAAATGATTGCTGATTGAGTTATTGGCAGTTTCGTGACTGGAACTATTTAAACAAATTGGAACCAGATAATTAATAAAAAATACTTGTAATTTTATAGCAGGTTTAGGTTTCATTTATTTATTTCTTGAATATTACAACAGATAGTAGAAACAATAATAAATTCAATAACTTAGCTTTCTCACTAAACGTTGAATCATGTTCACTGGACACTCGTGTATGTGTGGCTTTCCCATAACCCGAGAAACTCATTTATAATAGCTGAAGGCCTACCATAGTCGCCCCCCGCTAGTACAGCGGTATGTCTCCGGATTTACAACGCTAAAATCAGGGGTTCGATTCCCCTCGGTGGGCTGAGCAGATAGCCTTGGTGGCTTTGCTAAAAAAAAAAACACGAACACGAACAAACACCTACCATAGTCTGGTGGCTAAGAAGATGGACTTGCAAGATGTGAGTTCGAATCCTGTCGCCGAACATGTCTATCGGTCAATAAATTAGGAAGGCCAGCGCAGATAGACCTTAAGTAACTTTGTGCGAAATTCTATGAACAAAAAATATTAATTAAAAACAAAATGGTTGGTATGCTGGTCTTTGTTAACATTAGAGTATTATTTGGCAGTAATGTTTCTAGTGACGAAAATCACCAAACGATCCAAAGTTTTTAGGTTTAGAATAATTTAATAAAGAAAGGGAATAGTCCTAATTCTAATCTGATCAAACATGATATAAGATAATTACATTAAGTTTTAGCTAACTGCTGATTCTTATCTGATTGTATAATAGTTTTGGAAAATGTTGGTCTACTAGTTAGGTCTCTGTTTCCATTTATAATAACATTAACACGCTATACTGGAAGTCTCTCTAAGATCCATCATCTCCATTTCTTCATATCTAGAATGATCGCGATTTAGTCTTGTCATCGTATGACATGAGCTCCCTCAGGTCTATTACACCAAATACCTGTGGTGGGCAGAGCACAGATAGCCCATTTTATAGCTTAGTGTATAATTACAAACAAACTATCAAATCAAAACTTTGCTCATCTCGTTTTAACCTTCATCAGTGACGTCATAACTTTCATATCATTTCTATACTACTCTGACCGTAAGCCTGTAATTTCAGGCTGCCATCTTCACGTCGTTAACTTTAATTTTTCTCTACCGTAATAATAAATTCTAAATCTCCACAACTTTTCAGTTTCTTACTCTGACTATCAATATTGCACACATGAGCCACAGAGAAACACGATTTCTAGTCTATTTTTAAATTCGCCATTTGTCAGTACGATGGACGGGTTTCGGGGAATTTTTACCTTTCACCAGTAAACTGGATAGGGAGATATAAATCGAAGGTAAAGCTCAAGTCTTTTATAATGGAATAAATAAAAATTAACGTCATCGGTACCGAATCACTGCCTTTTAAATTCAGATAAAGAATAGCAGAACTTTTTATTAAAAGAAAAGAAAAACAAATTTAGGTTAAAAGTAATGATCATGATGCGGTTTCAGAAATAAACTGCCCCTCTAGTGGCTTATCGGTATGTACACAGGTTTATGTCACAAAAATTCGGGTTTCAATACTCGTGATGGGTATAGTACATACAGCCTATATGTAACTTTATGTTTAAAAAAACAGAGATAAAGTTTATTATCTTTATAAGCAGTTCAAGTCCCACTCACTAGTTCTGTTTTAATAAAAAAAACCTTGCAGCAGTTGGATGCAAAATAAGCAAGAGGGAATCTTCAACAGCCATGGCAGTTGAAATTATTTTAGGCAGGATTATAAAGATCTTTTTCTTTCCTTTATATTAGCAATATTTTTGTGTGCCAACAACATCAAGCTTGGGGTTGCGTATATCCGATTCGATTTTATTACTTATCAAAACTATACCAGCTTACTTTTAAATTGAAATTATTTTATCTAGGTGACTGTGGGCGTGCCCAATCAAGTAAAAGGATTTGACCTTCTGGGTCCGAAACTGTAATTTGATCTGAAATCGGTCAAAAAATGACGAAATTATGAGCTAAAATTTTTAGTTGATAAAAAAAACAACAAAAAGAAAAACCTCAAAGCCGTTCTATAAGCTGCCATGCCACGGCTAACAACTAGTGAACATGATTTCTTCATTCGAATCTTATGTAGCTATATTTCGCTGTCTTCACATATGAAATTCAGGTGACATTTTAACATAATCATTACCGTTTAACATGTGCTGCACATTGGAAGCAACTAAATGAAGAAGACGGTTAACAATAAAATTCCAAAAGACGATTCCTACTTCACTTTTGCCCTTCAGCCTTTCACGCGATGGAAGAATAATAATAAATTTATTTGAAAATACTGCTCACGGACTAGGTAGTTACGAAGCAGGCTGTTTTCGGGTTGTGATATAGGACTTATTGGATTAATATCTTGAACTTAAAGACTTGATGGGTTCCGTCTCCTATCCTGTTATAGAAGGGGTGTGTTGTGGGAGATCTGCGTAAGGATGGAAGAGGTATTTTCTCATGATGCCTAAGGTAATGAGCAATCGATCTTTTTATAGCTTAGGACTTTTTTCTTGAGAAGAAGGAGAGAAGATATATTGTCTCGTATTTAACTTTGTACCACAAAATACATGCGTAATACGACATCTAAAACATGCAAATAAACATATTTATTTACATAACACAAAGTAAAAGGACACGTATATGTTATGTCGTTTAAATAAGTGGAAGAAGTAGAAATTCATCCCTACTTATGGAAAACAGTAAATAATATGTGGAAAAATCCATTCAACTTCTCAAAGTGGAAAAAAAAGAAGGGTGTTTATTAGGAAAGAATTCCTTACTGATGTGTGTATGTTTGTGTGTGTGTGTGTGTATGTATATTTCTACTTTAAACAAACATATAAATTTACAACGCAAGAATAATTTTAAGCACGCCCGTTTAAAATACTTAATATATACCCATGCTTAACATTTTCGAAGTATCATAAGGAATAAAATCCAAAAGATAACTGGTAATAATAATAATAATTATTATTATTATAACATAGAATTTGTAAATAAAAGTGACTTAAGTCGTCAACAGTAGTGTAAAGGTCTATTTACACCTACACCTCTTAGTTCTTTTGTAAAACTTCTTCTACGACATTCTTCTGAGAGATTGCATGTGTTTGTGTTTAAAACAAAACCAGTTATTGGTGGGAGACCAGTCACAGCATCTTCCTTCACACTTAAGTATAAAAAAACACTTATCATAGAAGATGATGTCAGGTTTTGGTTTAAAATATCGACAGCTACTACTGGGAATTAGCCATAAATATAATAGAAACTAGAGCTGTAGTGGAAGATTTTCCGCAGTAGCTGTTTTACGTCTTTGACCTGAAAAAGACCAAAAAACAATTATTTCTTGAAGACCAGTCTTTGGAGTTGCTCCTAGACTTGGGTTTAAAACACACATAATTATTATCAGTGGGATAAAAGTTTTAGGAGCTGTTATCAGTCGTTCGGAGAAAACTTACACAGTTATTACTAGGAGCGCACTCCTAAAATCTCTTCGACTTTAAAGGGTTTATAGTAACAAGACTTTGGAGTTGCTGTAAGAATTTGGGCGTAAAAAATACAGTTATTACTGTTTGTTTGTTTTGAAGTAAGCACAAAGCTACACAATGGGCTGCCTGTGCTCTGCCAACCACGGGTATCGAAACCCGGTTTTTGGTGTGTAAGTCCACAGACATACCACTTTGCTACTGGGGGCACAGTTATTACTAGAAGCCCAATAATACAAACTTGTATCAAACTGCAAGAATTGTACAGTTATTGCTGAGACACCAACTATAAGATATACTCTAAGACTAGGGTTTAACAAAATTACAGATATTGCTAAAAGAGCAGTCATAAGACTTTGATTTAATACAAAAAGTTATTGGGTGACCGGCCATAGGAGCTGCATCACGATTTTAGTTTAGAATATACATACAGAAACTGCTCTATGCCTTATGTTTTAAACACGTTAAGCCTTTCTACTAAGAGACAATAGATTTTTCTGAAACTGTAGTTTAAAATATATACGCTTACTTCTGAATGACAACCCACAGGAGTTGCTCTCAGACTTTTATTTGCAAGTTGACCTTTAATGATCGTATTTTAGTGAGTGGTTGCCTAAGCCACGCCAAACAATACAAGTAATTATAACAACTACAATGTCTCCATTTCGGTAGAATGACCAAAAGACATGATGATGAGTAGTAGTAGTAATAGGGAAGAACTTTTTAACCAATGGGAAGTTCTATTTGCCACATAGTATTTGAAGAACTGAATACGTGAAATGGTTGTGAATAACACCAGGTGAAAGATTCACGTAAGACTTTAATTAATAATAATGGTAAGAAATACTGGGTTGGATAATGTTTATTTTTTTGTTTTAAATGCTATCCCAAGAAGAGAGCATTTTCACATTTACTATGATTCTTGCAAGGTTTTTCTTTCCATGTTAAGTCACGTAACAAGATAATTCAGTAGCAGAAGAACTATGAAAGTGTTCTTTACTGTATGCTTGCGATACGTGTGTAGAAGACACTCTTTATTGTCAACCTATATCCAACATACATAGTTTTCTTATTACAGAAAGTGAACTAACAGTTTTAATGTGTATAATCAATACATGAATCTATTGGTGTTAACAAGTCAATATAACAACACCTGTCTGTGATTAGTAAAATATAAAATAATATAATTTCAATATAATTACTATTTGTAACGGTCAGTTATGACTGCCAAATCTGGTCAAAATAATGTGGTATCCTGGGTTGACACTGTATTTAGGATGCCCTAAATCAAATCCAGCTAAATAAATATGTTCTAGAGCACAACATTGTATTTAGAAAGTCCTAAATCAGATCGAGCCAGAGAAATACGGGTTTTCAAGGCACTCAATATTTAAAATATGTTTAACCAGATGTAGTCAAAGAAAAGTGGGTCCCATGGCATACTGTATTTAAGATCTCTTTAATCAGGCCCAACCGAAGAAATGTGAATCCACAGGGCGAGACTGTATTTAGGATGTCTTCAATCAGGCCCAACCAAAGAAATGTGAGTCCCAAGGACAACACTGTATTTAGGGTGGTAGTTAGTATTCGACATAACTTGGAACTGAAAAGTTGATATTGAAAAATATATTTCGTCACAGAACTTTTCGCAAGCTTTGGCACAATGGAGGTTCCCGTATTGACCTCAACTGTTCATGTTCCGACTAGCAATGATTTCTATAGTTTATGCTGAAAGATAAAATAATAAGTGAAAAGGGGATGGAGGCTTTAACCCGGAAACCCTAGCTAACAACGATCTACTACTGAGTTACATAACAGTAGAAATTGTGCTGGTTAAGGTATGCTGGAATTGGTCAGTGGTAGAACATTGCTCTTGTGTAGCTAGAGGTAGTGGTTGCAAGGCTCATACTGCCGTCTCTTTTTATTATTGGCCCTTTGACTTAAAATATTCAATTTTGATTATGAAGATAATATAATATTAGTATTTCATGGTATCTATCTTTATCTTTATTATTATCTTTAAAAATAGAGCATAACAAACGATTAATGCAATGGTTAAAGAATATAATTTTACAAGATTCGAACCAATTTTTTATTTTTGTTTGTTTGTGTTTGGAATTTCGCACAAAGCTGCTCGAGGGCTATCTGTGCTAGCCGTCCCTAATTTAGCAGTGTAAGACTAGAGGGAAGGCAGCTAGTCATCACCACCCACCGCCAACTCTTGGGCTACTCTTTTAGCAACGAATAGTAGGATTGACCGTCACATTATAACGCCCCCACGGCTGAAAGGGCGAGCATATTTGGCACGACGGAGATGCGAACCCGCGACTTTCAGATTACGAGTCGCACGCCTTAACACGCTTGGCCATGCCGGGTCTACTCCTTGTGTTATTAGATTGTATGTATTTTATGAATTTGAGTACAAATGAAGATGGTTTAAGTTATTTCATCTATTTCTCTGCTCACTTGCCATTCAGTGAAACACTGTAGTGGTTCATAATAGGAATCGCCCATTTGTTCTTTTTATTATTATTTATTAATTTCTTTCAACCTGTCTAAAGCAAAAATGACTGAGTATTGTAATAATACTTAAGCAGTATTAGTAAACGGTTTACTGTGCATTCTGTAAAGTAGTTTTTAAATTTATTTGTCTATATAGCAAATAAAGCGGCTGTATAAACTTTTACTGTTGTTGGTTTTTTCTGCGCTAGCTTACTGAAGTTTTAATGTAGTCTATGGCTCATATGGAGCCTCATAACCTACTACCTGCTACGTATGGAGCTGCGTGCAAAACGTGGATGCCATTTAATATTTATATGGCAGCCATGACACATGTAACGTAACGATTACCAACTTACTGATGTCACGTATCATTTGTTTATGTAAAGGGTTCCTGCTCTTTTGGACATGACGCTGCTGACAGGATCAATTTTTTTTAGCACTGCCCTTATTTCACAAACGTCTAAACTGTCTTCCATAAGAAAAATATTTGAGCTGTATATTATGTATCATAACTTATCTCGGACGAGCCTCTAATTTACTGTATTACATATTACAATTTGAAATAGACAAATTAGTTAAAATGTAATTTGGATTTAGAAGTTAATTAAATGTCAATATGTATCAAATTTATGACACTTGTCAACAATATTGTTACACATGATTAATATAAATATATTTCAATATACATTATATTATATATATTAATGGTTATTACCAACAATGATTTATATACAAATGTTTTACAAACATATAAACATTACTGAGTTTTTTATTTGAATCCGAACTTTCTTAGTATTGTATCCAAGGTTCACAACGGCGAATTAAATCTGTGTTGATACAGGTGCAATTCACGTTACAGTGAGTTAGCTAGCTATTCGCTGGCCAGACTTAAGTTTTTCACCACTGAAGTTATAAAATGTATTCGTAAAAATACTAATGCCCGATGTTAATCCGTCGATAATAAACGGTTTGTAATGTTCGAAATCTATAAACGTCAATATCTAAAGTTCCCGATTAATAAGCGTTAATTACAGTTATAGTATAAAAACTGCAGCAAACCACCAATATATATAGTCTCTTGGCGCGTTGTATCAGTTAATTTTATAAGCTTCAGAGGGCAACAATACTGGCGATCACTAGTGTTTACGCGCATACATAGAACGTTTTTTTATTCTTACACTCGAGAATCTTACGCTGCTTTAGTGAATAGATAGGAATTTTGCATGTATGGATGTTTTCTTTTGCAAATCCACATAAGGCTATCTCCTGAGCCCACCGAGGGGAATCGAACACCTTATTTTAGCATTGTAAATCCGTAAACTTACCGCTGTACCAGTGGGGGTACAATCCGTAAACTTACCGCTGTACCAGTAGGGGGGCCCGGCATGGCCTAGCGCGTAAGGCGTGCGACTCGTAATCCGAGGGTCGCGGGTTCGCGCCCGAGTCGCGCTAAACATCCTCGCCCTCCCAGCCGTGGGGGTGTATAATGTGACGGTCAATCCCACTATTCGTTGGTAAAAGAGTAGCCCAAGAGTTGGCGGTGGGTGGTGATGACTAGCTGCCTTCCCTCTAGTCTTACACTGCTAAATTAGGGACGGCTAGCACAGATAGCCCTCGAGTAGCTTTGTGCGAAATTCCCAAACAAACCAAACCAAAACCAGTGGGGGATGGAGGAATTTTGCAATACATATTTAAGACTATAAGTTGCATGCATATTTAAATATATATTTAACTGAAAGAAACATTGATATTAAAATAAATATATAACGATAAATCAGTCACACGTAATTTAACTGATAGAAGTTCAGTTTTGAGCATCTGATCAGCAATCACAGTGATGGCTGATAGCGAGAGTCAAATCATAACCAACACTGCATGATTTAATCCGAGGGTCGCGGGTTCGAATTCCCGTCCCACCAAACATGCTCGCTCTTTCAGCCGTGGGGGTGTTATAATGTGACGGTCAATCCCACTATTCGTTGGTAAAAGAGTAGCCCAAGAGTTGGCGGTGGTTGGTGACGACTAGCTGCCTTCCCTCTAGTCTTACACTGCTAAATTAGGGACGGCTAGCTCAGATAGCTCTTGATTGTGTAGCTTTGCGCGAAATTCAAAACAAACCAAACCACTACACGATTACGAATTTTATAGGTTTCATAGTATCCTCAAGTTATAAATTCATAGGTTGACTCTATGTTTAAAATTTGTAATATTTAGGAGAGTCCAAAAGGGATTTGTGGCTGGAGGAAATAACCTCATCTTTGTGTCTAACTTTGGGTCTCAAACTTTAACCTTATTTATTTACTTTTCTTGTGACGCATTTTCTCTTTAGCTGCTTATCTTGTTTCTGTAATGTTTTGAAAATCCCTATTTTCTGTTTTAAAATTAAGCTTTTTGAATAATCTTGTTTGTTCATCGTGCTATCACATCAATAATCGAATATTTATCAAAAGATAAAATACAGGGTGTTCGGAAAGTCACTGTGCACTTGTATATTTATTAACAGACATGTTTCAATATAGAATACAGGAGGTAAATATGAATGACAATTATAATCAATGTTGAAAGTGACCCCCATTGGCATCAATACAGGTCTGGATCCTCCTTATTATGTTTCTAAACACCGCTCTCAGTTGCTGGTTTGAAATAGACTGAATGAATGCTGATTACAAAACTGCACAGTGACTTTCCGAACACCCTGTATTAATTAAAAGAAATTAATGGTATTGTATATTTTCAAGTTAGTAAATTGTTCTTCGAGTCAAATTCTTCCTTAATTTTCTGTTGCGGCTGAGATTAAATGTCTGAATTTCGTGAAATATAATTGTTTTCATCTCCTGTGATTATCTTTTTTTAATTAAGGCAAAGAGATAAAACATACTGCTTCCGTAATACGTTTTGTGTTTCTAGTAGTCCGTTAGTATTGCTGGAGAACAAAAAACTGAGCCAAGCCTTCCGGAAATGAGACTTTGATCAGATAGAGAAGCTTTTTACTCGGAAGGACTGAGACGAGAACTGTGTGTTCGTTGTTAAATAACATAACTTCCTGGAAGTCTTGTCTGTCTATAAGCGACATCGCAGTTGTCGGAGAGACGTCAACAGGAAATAAGTTAAACTAAGGCCCTGAACAAACTTTCTGAACTATTTTGGAAACAAGGTTTTTAATATGAATGTGTCCTGTTGTGAAGTTAGTCAAAAATAATTTATTTTCATATGTATTTTATCTAAAGTATAACTGGGAAAATTCAGTAGTCTCCAAGGGTTAATAAGGAATTCAGTTTGAAAGATTAATTTAGAAACAATGTGTGAGTGTGTTTGTACAGCAAACTATTTGCTGTGTCCACCGAGAGGAATCATCGAACCCCTCATTTCAGCCTTGTAAATCCTTAGACTTACCGCTGTCCCAACATTTTGAATTTGAAGAATAATGAATTGACCTTTTGATCTCAAAGGGAATTTTGGCCTTATGATTTTATATACAATTAGGTAAGCTGTGTTTCATTTCAAAACGTTGTACAAGATAGGGCACTTTATCATTTTTCTTTGTAAATTAAACTAGGCCACTTCGTTTAAATGCAAGTGTACACGCACGTATTTTAACAAAACAAGGTGGATTTTCTAATAAAAAGTATAAATTTCCATCTACAAAAATGTTGCACATCACAGACGATATTTTTTTTCTTTGAATTTCGCGCAAAGCTACTCGAGGGCTATCTCTATTAGCCATCCCTAACTCCTAAAAGAGTAGCACAAGAGTTGCTATATATGTTAAAACGTTGTTCGCTCCTCTACATAGTGCTTTCTCTATCCATGCCAGTCGTTTTTACATATATAGCAACTCTTGTGCTACTCTAATCGTATAGTTTGATTGACTGTCACATTATAACACCAACATGGCTGAAAGCATGAGCATATTCGGGAATGGAGTTTTTAATTTGTGACTCGTAGATTACTAGTCGATCTCTATGACCACTAGGTCACACTATATCTAATTGGTAAGGAAGGAAAAAAGGCTGATATCAGCTGGTCTAAAATTTGTGATAAAAATCGTATAAATTGTAGGGCTTTGTTTTCCAACGTTATTGTTCATTTGTGAGTTTCAGATTCAAATCAGAGGCAAGTAAATATAACATTTCAGATTTATCTTTTGTCCCTCACAAGTCACAATGGAAGTCGCCTTTTCTCGAGACCATAATATGCCAGACAAATGACTTTATATGTTTGTTTTTTAACGTTAATTGTTATATATGTAAAAACGACTGGTATTGATAGAGAAAGCACTATGTAGAGGAGCGAACAACGTTTTAACCTTCTTCGGTCATCGTCAGGTTCACAAAGAAAGAAAGGGTTACTGACCAATAAACGACCACATGTTTGAAGAAGGTTGTGTATTTGAGTGTAGAAATGTAGAGGGCGTGCTTAGATGTTTGATTATATTTATTAATATAGGTATAAAGGTGTTCCTTTGTATTGGTTTATTTTGGGCTTGAGTTGTTGTATAAGTAAGGTTTCTTTAATTTTGCATTTGTTTATGTTTGTTTCTTTATTTAGTGTTTGGGTGTTTTCTATGGTTATGTTGTGTTTATTTGATTTGTAGTGTCCGAAAACATGTGAAGATGACTTTTTGTGTTCTTTGAATGTGGTTTCAATTTTTCTACTTGTTTCTTCAATATAGAAGTCGTGGCAGCTATCACATTGTATTTTATAAATAATGTTGGTGTTATGTTTGTCAGTGTAGTTTTTACATAGTATAGACCTTTTGTTTTGTGCCTGTTTTTTGAATAAATTTGGTGTTAACTTGAATGTCATATTTTGTTACTAGTTTTTGTTAAATGTTTGTTATTTGTCTGCTGATGTGGGGAATATATGGTATGCAGCAGTATGTGGTTTCATTATTTTTTTAAATCGTGGGGTATATTTACTTTTGTTAGTTGATTTTGCTTTTTGTCTAGGTGTGTGCGTATAATGTGTTCTACGGTTTGTGGAGGAAACATGTTGATGTTGTTGAAGTATTGTTTTATTTTGTCTAATTTGTCGTTAATTTTATCTGGTGAGCATAGTTTTATGGCTGTGTTTATTTGGTTTCTTAGAATGTCGTTATCTAACAATATTTAAGTATTGTCGTGAGAATTCTAAGTAAGATAAAATCATTCAGCACTAATTAAGTAACGACATGTTGTGTTAGCCAAGCAGTCTTCTCATATGACAATCAAATGCAACATTTAAAAATAGCTTAGACCACTTAAACGATAATCATATCTTTAGTATTTGAATATTCTAAATTACACTTAAGAGCAAAATTCTGTGGTTGTAAAGGTTTATCAGAAATATTAGAAATTAGGTTTTTCGATCAACATATAATTAAATACTGCTATAAAATTGTTGAAGGTGGACTCATAAACGACAAATATCGTTCGTGATGTACAAAGAAAAAACTAATGGTTTAAGTAAATACTGATTGAAATATCAACCAATATAAATTCACGCCTATCAGTGTAACACCAAACAGGGTAAGAGAGATAAATGGGAATATGATTGATGTGAATACTTAAAAGCTCATGGTTACGATATAGTGAAAATATAATTCGAGAGGCATCAAATAACAGTATTTTGGTTATAGTAACATTAATGATCAGACGCCATTGACGACACCTTATAAGAAATTCTTTGGTGAAAAGTTTTAGACTTCTTTACAATGGTCATTTTGAGCAGAAGGTAACAATTTGAATAATATCAACATATGGGAAGACCTTAGTATTTGATGGTTGAGATAAAAGTTTCCATGTTTCGCCTATGTTTTACTTTTGGTGGGGGGATTCAAACTCAGAGAAGTTTTAAAATAGCATTTCAGATCTATCCTTCAACCTCCACAAGGCACAAGATGGATTTCGTTAAGTACCAGAATTTAATAGTTGGATCGAAGACTAACAAAGCTGAATGGTTGTTACTACACAGGTTACTGTCCCCCTGTGGCACAGTAGAATATCTACGGATTTACAAACCTAGAAACCGGGTTTTGTTACCCATGGTGGGCACAGCACAAATAGCCCATTATGTAGCTTTGTGTTTAATTACAAACGAATACAAAAACATAGATTATTAATTCTGGTTTAAGAAAAAAAATCAACAGAAAATGCTGTTTAGTTCTTGCTAGTCCACATAATTATTTCTACGCTAATTAGCCAGGATTTTGTTAAAACAGTCTAGTTATTTGTTTATACTTTACTTTGTTATAATTTTGCTAAACACTTTTTGTCGGTTGTTGCTACTCAAGTTTATTAAGATTTTACTTTCCAACTGTTGGTTTTTTTTCTATGCTAGCTTACTGGAGTTTTGCTAAAAATTAAACGACTCTACTTGTTTGTTTCTACGTTAGTTTACCAGATCTTTGCTAAAGACTTTTGTCAGTTGTCGAGAAAATTTTTGGCCGATTTTAATTAGGCAATGTTATTTACTTATTTGTTTAACGATTATATTTAGTTAACTTTATTAAAGTTTGCTTCATAAAATGATCCCAAATCATGTGACTGGTACTGCATGACTTTAGTGTTTTGTTAAACATCACTACAAGGTTTTTTTCTGAAAACATTTATTCAGTTTTTCTCCATAATGTGACTTCCTTGTTGTACATAAGTGTAAGTCGATCGGGTTTGCTAAACGACGATACTGTTTTTTTTCTTCACATCATATTACTCTGGTGACATTTAATTAAACTACTTAGTTGCTGCTATGGCATTTGTATTGGCATTTGCCAAAGATCATTGCTCTTTCCAAGGTTTTATATGTTATGCTACTTGGCTTTATTATTTAACCAACACACTGTCATTAACGATTCATGAATTCCAGGTTCACCGTTAACCCTATTAATCAGAAGTGAACATTTAAATATTAAAAGTTTATATTTACATATATTAAATATATATTAATCACTGGCTTTCTACCAAGAAACAAAATAAGATATGATAGTGTGATTTTACCTTTCTGCGATCACTAAGCTTGTCTTATAAAATATAACACGATAAACTACGTGAGATTCAATAAAATATGGCCTGGCATGGCCTAGCGCGTTAAGGCGTGCACTTCGTAATCTGAGGGTCGCGGGTTCGCGCCCGAGTCGCGCCAAAACATGCTCGCCCTCCCAGCCGTGGGGGCATTATAATGTGACGGTCAATCCCACTTTTCGTTGGTAAAAGAGTAGCCCAAGAGTTAGCGGTGGGTGGTGATGACTAGCTGCCTTCCCTCTAGTCTTACACTGCTAAATTAGGGACGGCTAGCACAGATAGCCCTCGAGTAGCTTTATGCGAAATTCCAAACAAACAAATCAATAAAATATAAATTAATCGATAATGTGTGTTCTGCTTAACTGCTGTCTTTCCTTATGTAGCCTGATTAACTATACTTCAGTTTGGTGCAAAAACTATTGTTTGAAGAAAATAACGTACAGTGTAACAACAAGTTTTGTAGCCTGAAACACATAAGCATCACAAAATTATCATACTATATGTCATCACATAGTTTTACCTGTAACACGAAACAGAATGCAGCAAACAAGTTATAGTTGCAACATGCTCACCATACCAGTTTCAAAATTAGTCTTAAAATTCAGGTGAAAACAACTTGTTTGAGTCTTGTACCAGCTGATGAAGCCGTTTACGTTACAGTTACACAATGTTATAATAACTGAGCTTTATGTTTTAGTGAACGATGCCCACTTGGCATGACTTTTCATAAGAAAAGAATAACCTTTAAACACTACTATTTTTTTAATTTCTTTTTTCTTTATTTTCTTGAAAGTGTTGCCTTCTATTGGTCCAAAAGCGATTTATCTATCCTACAGTACTTTCGATGAACTCGCTTGATTTATTTTGATTGGTCTAGTTATTACTGACGGAAAGGTAATTTCCCGTTAGATTAATGCGATTTCTAGAAGCTGACAATAAAACACACCAGTCTGGCTCATCATTAAACTTGAGACAAGCGTCGAACTTCATCAGTCACGTCGTTCGAAGCCTTGACGTTCTGATCAGTGATTACCGAAATTTAATAATGGGTCACGTGAACGGAACGTACGCGAAAGCGTGATAACATTCACACAGAGTCACGTTTTGTTTGCAGGACATTTGCAGAGATAAATTCGTTCATCTTATCCTGTAGTTTATCACATTAAAGTCTGCTTCTAATACCTTAATAATGACAACTAGTTGAACGAGAAAGAATTGACATACGTTGTCAAAAATTCTTTATGAATATCTTGTATTACATTACGAAAGAATCCACAGTAAAAATCTTCATCGTTGACGGTAATATTAGAAAAAAAATAACAATGTTGATTCTGATTAATGTTCGTGATATTCTACATAATTCTGGAGACATGACTAGGTGGTTAGGATGCTCTACTGGTAATCTGAGCGTTGCGTGTTCGTATCCTCGTCACACCAAACATTTTCGCTCATTCAGCCGTGAGGACGTTATATAGTGAGAGCCAATCCCAGTATTAGTTATTAAAAATAGCCCAAGAGTTGGCGGTGAGTTGTGGTGACTAGCTGTCTTCCTTCAAATGTCTTAAACTAGTAAATTAGAGGCAGATAGCCCTCGTGTAACTTTGCTCGAAATTTAAAAAACAAACACATTTTTGGAACCTGTATATAATTGGCTATGTTCATATAACTTTTTAGCGGTTACTTTTTAACATATGAGTATTATGAGCTGTTTATGATTTGAAGTGTTCCTACAGTTTACAGCCGTTCAAACTATCTACAGTCTCCTCTCTTAACCACTGTGATATTTTATTAAATCAGTTAAATATAAAGAATTAAATGAAACCAGTGATTAAATCTAACAAATACATTTTACAGCTACAAATTCAACATAGAGCGTGATACAGGGTGCATGTTGTTTTGTAACAAGTTGTACATAGTCTGATATAGGATGCACGTTCTTTAGTAAGCTGTTCACATGTACATTTTACTAAAAAACTTCCAATATAATCGAATAATTGAAAATACACTTGGATAATCATACTATAATGGAGCTCTTGCTTTTATAATACTGGAAAAAAACGTTTTTATTACTGACGTGCAACTCGTAATTTCACCAAATCCTGTGTGTATGTAGATTTGTAATAGGGGTCAAGATTTTTCCGTTTCGCCTCCGCTTCCCGTCAGAGAGAACTTTATTTTTCTCTATTTTCAGGATTCAGATATGACGTTAGGAATACGTCACACGCGAATCTAATGCACTCGCGCCACCTATATAAATATAATGGTAGTGTCTCTTTTATGTCCAGGTAAATACTTCCAGGTTGTGGATGGATCTTTGGAAAAATTGGTATGAAGTTCATTAAGTCCATGGAGAAATACATACAATTTTTAATTTTGCAGTTTGCAGTTTTAATGAGTGTTTTATGTTTTTTTTGAACCAGTACTTCGCCACTTTTGATGGATCTCTACCAAATTTGGCATGAAGCTTTGTTGGGTCCATGAGGTGATACATGCAAACTTACTGTTTCATATTTGTGTTTTGCTGTTTTTACGTACATTTTGGTCTTTAATATACATATATGAAAGAAACAACTTTTAACATCCTGAGATAACTTTTCAATAATCATGAATTTACATAACTACTGTCCAGGGTACGGGCATCAAAGCTATTATCTACAATTTTCGTCCAAACTTAAGAGATATGAAACAACTAATTTATGTTGCACTATTAAATAATGTTTTCTTTTGTATATTATTTTTATCTCCAAGAAATGGGTGTTGCCATTGGGATGGAGTCGTCTTACACAACATTTGTACGTCATTTTCGTACATTTTCCTGAAACAACTGGATTCACGGTCTGGAGTTTCTCAATGAATGGTTTATTTTAACATTAATTTTACCCTGAACTCCTTCGCAGTAAGAACATAGTTACTATTCCTGAATGTTCAGCACTAATAGTTTCCTGACACATTATTGTACACCAAACTCACACAGAGTGATAACATTTTAAATCGGAAGAAGAGTGTGTGTGTGTGTGTTTCTTATATCAAAGCCACATCGGGCTGTCTGCTGAGCCCACCGAAAGCAATCGAACCCTTGATCTCAGCGTTATAAATCCGTAGACTTACCGCTGTACTAGCGGGGGGTAGGAAGAAGATCGGTTTTAAAGAAAAACAGTCGATTGTTCACCCGAAATTTTTACGAGCTTGTTTTGAGGTATCCAATAGCAACATTATTACAGGAGAGTCTAGATAAAATTAAAAGATAGCCTCAGCAAATGGATTCACAGCTCACACTATTAACGAATCCAGAAACACGCGTGGAAAGAAAAACATGCTCCGAAATATTCATTTCACTTCATCACCGAACTAAACTTTCCCTAAGTACAGTTGTTTCATTATGAGGCTTTGGGAGCGGTAAGAAACTTCTTGTAAAATTAGTTTTTTATCTTTTCTCCTGTCTGTGTGAAAACTGTATTTCTTGTGCTTCAGACGTAGACAATAAATGAATTATAGAAATACATTGCATGATATATCATGTTCGTTTTAAGAACGAAACTGTTTTTTATGTTTTGGAAAACATCAAAGGTGCAAAGAAAATGAATGAATATAAACATTTCCTCAATTCGCTTCTTAACGTTATGGTGATGCTAACTCTAATATTTCTTTTACCACAGAAATTGTTTCAAAAACAATTATCTTAATAGAAAAATAACTGAAAGCACCTTTATCACGAATGAATGAAAACCAACCCTAAATTATAGATTCAAGTTATCACTACTTAAATCAACTTAAACATTTCTGATGATGAATATAATTTCATTATTATTTGATATTTTTCAAAAATTTAAAATAACTTCTCTATGTAGGAAGCTTTGATGTTTCTTTATTTTTTATGAACATCGGTGGTGTTTGTCACAATTTGTGTATTCTTAACCTGTTTTTCTGAAAAATGCCTTCATTTCCAAGAATATATTGTATGTGTGTGTTTTCTTTTAGCAAAGCCACATCGGACTATTTGCTGAGTCCACCGAGGGAAATCGAACCTCTGATTTTAGCGTTGTAAATTCGTAAATTTACCACTGTACTAGCGGGTGGCTCTAAGAATATAAGGCGTAGTCAATGAACAAATACATCACATAGATCTATGACTAAGACTAAATGTGTTTTTTAAAATTTTTATTTGTGAAGATTTTCTAGGGTAACAAGGTTCATGTAAAAGTCATCCTTAAATACCGTCAGAGGAGCACTACGTTATTTAAATCAAGAGCATACTAGTTTCTACATATATTTTATAACGGACAGCATAAAATGTGCTACAACGTGAATAACGTTTCGTAATGGACAGCAAGTAAACGAAATACAAGGTGCTTTATATTTTGTAACAAGATTCATAATGTTTTGTAGTAGGCTGTATAAAACATGGTAGAGCATGAAACCTATTGTAGCTGAGAGGTCAAAACGTAATTCAAGGTAAATATTGTTTTCGTAACCGACAGTGTAAAACGTGATAGAAGGCGCCTGTATTATTTCTCAACGGTCAGTGCAGAACATAATATATCGAGCAAGTCATGGAGTGATAAGAGTAGATAAAACGTGCACTATATTTTGTAACAGTCAGTATTAAACGTGATAGGAAGTGAATGTTTTTTGTAACTGACATGTAGGGTGTGATATATGTGATGTTTTGTGAAGGGTAACATAAAACATAATACAACCAGCGGGTTTTTTTAAATTGGGAAGCATAAGGTGGTAACATTTTGTGTGGAGGCAAAAGAGTTATTTCAGAAGGGGTCGAATGCCATTAAACACACAATAAACTCTTTTCTATGTTGTAAAGAAGCGTTTAAAAGAATATTTTTAATTTAAAAAAACGCACTGAAATTACTTCACGCTTTCTTTGTACAGCTTCTAGATGCTCTGATGCTATTTCAAAGGAACATTAAACCCCCTCCCTAAGTCTCAAATTTGGTTCAACTTGCACGTTGTGATTACCCTGACCATCAGAAACAAACTTTCATGTCGTTAGGTGTAACAATGTAGGAAGAATTTAAGAATCTTTTAGTATTAAATTTTGATATTTCGTTGGGGTGGGGAAGCAGGGTAGGGTTTTTCAGTGTTATTTTGTAAGACACAGTTTAGTCTAATAATAAATACTATTATATTTTATAATATTTATAACTATCAGGACATAATGTTTGGTTGTTGTTCAACGAAAAGCTGCACAACGGGCTGTCTGTGCCGTGCCCACTGTCGGAATTAAAACTTAGTTTTTAGCGTCATAAACCTTCAGACATACTGCCGAGCCATTAATAGGATGTTTTATTACTGGCAAGTTAAAGCATGGTTCGATATTTCGTAATGGACAGTATAAAACTTGAATGATATTTTGTAACCGGCAGTCCAGCGTGCATGATTTTTAACCTGTTTTATAAAACATAGTGTTGTAGTTGTTCTGTTATGTTTTGAACAAGACTCTCCAAACTTATATACGCAACGACATTTAGCATAATTTATTCTTAACTTTCACATACGTTCTTGTGTTTTAGGAATAGCAAAGAAATCCGATAATACTAAAAATAAATTTGTTGAAAGTGAATACAAAAAAATCAGCATTTAGGAAAGTAATTTTTGTGAGAACATCTTTGAACTTACTCAAACACTTGAAAATGGATTCACTCAGAAATTTGTTTAAATAACTTAAGAGTTTGGTGTCCATCTTTTTCTCTCATACATCTTTCAAATATCTTATGTAAGGGCCCGGTATGGCCAAGCGTGTTAAGGCGTGTGACTCGTAATCTGAGGGTCGCGGGTTCGCGCCCGCCTCGCGCCAAACATGCTCGCCCTTCCAGCCGTGGTGGCGTTATAATGTTACGGTCAATCCCACTATTCGTTGGTAAAAGAGTAGCCCAAGAGTTGGCGGTGGGTGGTGATGACTAGCTGCCTTCCCTCTAGTTTTACACTGCTAAATTAGGGACGGTTAGCGCAGATAGCCCTCGAGTATCTTTGTGCGAAATTCAAAAATAAACAAACAATCTTATGTAAGAATTGCATACAGCGTGTAAATTGTTATTGTAGGCACATTTTAGAGACAAACCAACTCTGTAATTCTATAAAAAATCGATACTTCTTCCGTAGCTGGTAATATTTTAGCTTTTAGGTGCATTCTATACATTCAGTGAGTTTGTAAAGACATAAAGAAACACTTGTTCAATCTGAAAAATAACTCATTGTGAATTTATAAATTTAATAAGCGAAGATATCCATAATACTTTCTAATCACAAGCAAAGTAATTAATGAGAAATCGAACAATGAAAAGATATTGAACAATGTTATTTTTATAACTAAATGATTAATTAAAATTATTTTATTAATAAGATGAGCAGACATTACCTTCTCCATCTGCAAGGCGAATCGTCATCTGGAAAATATGATTCCGTTTCTGAGAAATTTCGATATTTACGTCCTGTAATATCTGAAGAATATTACGAAACTCAATTAGTGGTTGCATAGATGAAATAACATACTCTTGAAAAGCTATATAGGGCGCTTACCAAAACGGTTTTGATTTGAAAATGTTTATCAAACGATTTTTCGTTTTGAAAAACCAAATAACTTATCTCATTCTTGAAATTCATGATTTTTAATAGAAGCAGACGAACACTGAATTCGAACTGAGGTTCTTTATATCATAATATAAAGCACAGGAATTTTCTTGTATTCAGAGTTATGTTCAGAGTAATAAAATATATGTGACCTTCGCTCAGTTTACTCGCTGGATGATGATAAGTGTGTGCTTCTTGGTATTGCTAAATTACTAAGCAGCCTTATTATAAACTTCATTGCTGACAGTGAATAATCAAACTAAGATAAGCTTAAACTACATTTTCGGGCATTCCTAGAATCAAATGAGTTAAATGTATAATCTCACAGACATGGGTAAAAAATGGCAACGTCTTGATTTACAAAACACATTGAGCTCTAAGGATATATTTTGTTTCATCATAAGACTAACTTCATGAGTAACTGATATAATAATAATAATCTGTCTATATAGTACAGTTTTTGTTAGGCTTTGGTGGTAAAAGTGACCGATTTATTATTTATGAACATCGTGATCGTAGATCTTTGTGTGAATCAATGTTAATAAGTATGATTAGTTTGTTATGGAACTGCCTGTTCATTTTTCTTTGGAACTTGGTTATTGTAGATAGCTTTTCATTTTAACCATCTTTGATGTTTACTTTAAATAGTTAACTATAATTTTCAAAAATTTATCTGAAACATGAATTTTTTTATCTCAACAAATGTTTCCATGTATATATATATATATATATAATCAGTGTTCTCTAATCTGTGATTTTACTATATATATATAATCAGTGTTCTCTAATCTGTGATTTTACTATATATATATTATATATATATATAATCAGTGCTCTCTAATCTGTGATTTTACTCGCACGTGTTTATGATGCTTAACTCCGGCGATGTCTTCGTAAATCAGTTTTAGCTATGATGAAATGGTTTAAGCATGGGTATTTATTAAAGAAAGCAGAAGAACTAGAGATGATTGAGCCAAATGTCAAAACAAATATATTAGAAATGTGAATAAATAAGGCCTATTTGATTAGTAGTATAATAATATTGGAAGTATGTAGGATAAATATTAAAACTAACAGTGACCTTCACTAATGTTTGTAAATCTTGCAACAATTAATATTTTGACTTGAGAAAAATTTGATATTTACTAAAGTTTTATCTTAATAATTGTTTTTGAAATGTAAACTTGCAACAATTTGTAAAGTAATAGAATCAATAAACTAGTTGTCCCGATATGGCCAGATGGTCAGAACGCTCGACTCGCAATCCGAGGGTCGCGAGGTCAAATCCTTGTCCCACAGTTTGTAAAGTAATAGAATCAATAAACTAATTGTCCCGACATGGCCAGATGGTCAGAACGCTCGACGTGCAATCCGAGGGTCGCGAGGTCAAATCCTTGTCCCACCAAGCATGCTACTCATTTCAGCCATGGGAGCGTTATAAGTTTACGGCCAATCCCACTCTTTGTTTTAAAAGAGTAGCCCAAGAGTTGGCGATGGGTGATGACGACTAATCTTTCATTGCTAAATTAGGAACGAATAGCACAGATAGCTCTCGTGTAGCTTTATGCGAAATTCTCAAACAAATCAATAAACTAGTTTTTCTGAATAAAGTTCAGTGACAGGAAATACTTTAGTCAGTTAGACTAAACTTAATACATAATGATTAGTGAATGTAACTGTATACTGCATTTGATAAAATAAGTACGCAGTTACATGATTTGGATTAGTGGACTAAATCAATACTTATCGTCTGTTAGCTAAGTTAAATTTATCTGATATAGTAACCAAAATTGTTCGTCATAGAGGTGAACATAAATTATTCGTTTATAACATAATGGGAAGAATTGTTTAGAGTAAATTACTAATTATTTTACATAATAATTATGTTATCAATGTTAGTACATGCTTGATGTATGCGAATAACTTTTACGTTATTAGTATCAGTATATGTGTGAAACTAATAAGTTGTACTCTTATTTATAAATAATTTGTTTAATTATTCTATTTTTAAAAGGTTTTATAGTAAAATCAGTAGTTTTTGTCAATTTGAAATCTTAGTATGAGGTACATTCTCATCAGATGTCTCAACTATATGCTAGATGTCTAGTTCTCTGTACTCGTATCTCAAAGGGAATCAAAAATGTTCACCGACTTTTTTTTATAAAATCACAGACATCACAACATCTAATTAGCTGTTATTGTTTTAAGAAAACATAAAAGGGTAAGTGTTGGTATTTGTTACACTTAGTTTATTCTGTTTATATAATAGAAAATATGTTGTAAAAAGTATGTGTAATTGGATTTGGTACAGAGTAAGTCGTTCATTTTGAATACTTTTTTACAACGCATAATGTATGTGTCACATACGTAATGTGAATGAAAACAGTTGTATTATAAGGCATAAAAGAATGAATACATGTTAACTTACGTTTCAGTTATATGATTCAAAGAATTACCTATAGTTGAAATGTTTATATATAAAATGATACTAAACAGTATCTTTTCATGACTATATAGATAAGTTAAATTATTATATGGATGGCCATATGCATATGATGCGTAAGAGTTTGAATGATGTTTTATATACTATTCTACTTAGAAAACAATCAATTTAAGGACTATGTATATTATAAATTAAACTAATCATGATATACACTACTTAAGTAGTCAAACTATCATAACACTTCATGAAATAGAATAATAATTACACTTGTTTAAGCATTTTGTTTGTTATAGATAGTTAAAACAGAATTTTATGCATAATTCTACTGTTCATTATTGTTGGATTGCATATGTTTAGTTAATGCTGCAGGCAGTATATAGTGACTTTAATGAAAATAGAATTACACTGTTTGTCTAATTTAATCCTTATTGTTAGCGTTTGTTAAAATCATTATAGAAGATATATCGAAAAATAAGAAACGGACTTTAAAATCGTATCTGTATGTTGATATGTATTAAGCAATAAGTTGGTGCTAAAACAAGAACTGGAAAACGCTAGAAATAAGGAAAAACAGTAACAGTTCGGAAAACGTTGAAGGTGGTATTTCGACTTAATGATCTTATCAACTTTATTGGGTGAATACTGTTCAAACATCATGAAAGAGTTTGAAAGTAATTTGTATTCACAAAATGAGTGATATTAAAAGAGATATAAATTTATTTTAATTTATTACTGTGACATGTTTTATATGTGTGCTCCTTTTTGTCACTTTCTCCAATGACTTAGCAGTGAGTCGAGTTTGAGGGCTTGTAACGCTAAAAATCTGATGTCGATAACCGTTGTGGGCACAGCACGGATAGCCATTGCGTAATTCTGTGCGTAATAAGAAACAAACAAATAACGGTATTTTTAGAAAACAAAAACATCTAAGCTGTAGCTCTCTTCTACCTATCGATACTTTTGACATAAAGTAGAAATCTGAAAAGGTTCTACTAGACATTAAAGTTGTATGATATTGTTGACCAACATTATATCAACTTCAGGTTTAACACTTATGGTAATGAATTCATCATTGCTACAGCAAGGAGTTGGTCGTGCTCTACATCTGGATAAGAAACTTGAAAAGATTAATTTGTGTCCTGTAACATCTAGCCATACATTACTTATTGAACTTCTGACCTATGATTTGTAAATTACATATAGGTTCTAATACTAATTTGTATTTAAAAAAACTATTTAATTTTTATCGATCTTTAGCTCTTACTGAAAACTTCCTGCGAGGAAACTACAGAGACTTCAACTGCCTGGTTCTAGTAATCAAAGAGTACTTCTAAAGTGTCAATTCAGATGAAGCAGTTAAACTACCAAGTGATCAAACTTTTGGAATTTTCCCCAAAAACACCTGAGGCACCTTTAGCCACCATGCCCGAACAGAGTGATTTATTTCCCGGCTTATTATAAATTTAGCTGGTCCTGCACGGTAAGGCTAAGAACAGATAAATCATTGTCCCAATAAAAGGTGTGGGACTACTAAATCCAGCAAATGTGACATGCAATGGGACTATCACATACATAAAGCAAAAAAGTGTCTCCGTAGTTGAAGTAGAGACAACAACAAAAGGCCTATAACATCATTGACCACAAAGTAGTCCTATCACAACCACGGTGACAGTTCCTGAAAGACTGACAACAGGGATATTGATAAGGACCTTAACTTTGATTATTAGTAACTTCGCGAAAATTAAAGTAGAGAAATCAAGTCTAGGCCATAAAGTGAACTATGGCCTGAAACATGTGTCAGAGTGAGTCATATTGGCATTAAAGACGGATGAAGTAGCAGCTAGCAGTCGAGAATAAGTGCCTGTACCAATAAGTATCTTAACTGAAAGAAAAAGTGTGCAGTAGGTCAGCATTGCCCTCTGCAAAGTCAACCCTGAAGTTGCTTTTTGTCTGATTTACTAGCCAAATAGTTTCAGAGTTTGAATAAAGAAACCATTAACTTGATTGTAAATATCGTAAACGTTAAAAGGAATCAAACTGACACCAATGCATATAAATAAATAATTTATTTCTTTTAAACATGTTTTCAAATTTGCCAATTTTTTTATTTTACTCCTTTTTAAACGTTCTATCTGAGCCTATTGTAGTAGATTATACACACTAATGTGTGTATATTATAACTTATAATAACTTGACCAACTTCAAGTTGGCATGTTAGGTTCACAGTGTAAACCGAAAAATACCAGATTTATTTATTTTGTTAATTTTACACCTGGCATGGTCAGGTGGTCAGCGGTAAACTCGCAATCTGAGGGTCACAGGTTCGAATCCCCGCCACACCAAAAATGCTCACCCTTTTAGGTGTGGGGTCGTTATAATGTTCGCTCAATCCCATTATTTGTTGGTAAAATAGTAGCCCAAGTGTTTGCAGTGGGTAGTGATATCAATCTTCTTTCCCTCTAGTCTTACACTTCTAAGTTATGGACGGTTAGCACGAACAGCTCTCGTATAGTTTTGTGCAAAGTTCAAAACAAATAAGCAAACGAACTTTTGTGCTTATAGAATGTTTACTTATCGCACTAGTCTATGCGAACTCACAGCTAATAGGTTAATTTGTGAAACTTCATGCTAGATAACATGCCTTGGACTTTGCTATAGAAATCTTTGTTTTTTTTTTAAATTTCGCACAAAGCTACTCGAGGGCTATCTGTGCTAGCCGTCCCTAATTTAGCAGTGTAAGATTAGAGGGAAGGCAGGTAGTTATCACCACCAACTCTTGGGCTACTCTTTTACCAACGAAAAGTGGGATTGACCGTCACATTATAACGCCCCCACGGCGGGGAGGGCGAGCATGTTTGGCGCGACGCGAGCGCGAACCCGCGACCCTCGGATTACGATTCGCGCGCCTTACGCGTTTAGCCATGCCGAGCCACTATAGAAATCACAATTCTGTGGCTATTAATAGAGTATTAACAGCTCTTCCAGGTAAAGGCTGTCCAGAGATAGAAGCTAAACTAATCTGGTTTTCTTTATTTGGTATAATTTGTTTTTCATTGTAAAATTGCCATTCCCAAATTAAACGATTGTTTATAGCTTACAACATATCGTTTCTTTACTGTGAACACAAGATATGGAGTCCATTGCTAAGCAGGTATCTACTAGAATACATAAACACATACCATATTATAAAGTCATTTTTAAAAATCCAATTATTCGTTGATAAAACATCAGCCCAAGAGTTGGCAATGGGTGGTGATGACAAGCTGCCTTTTCTCTAGTCTTACATTGCTAAATTATAGACGGCTAGCGCTGATAGCTCTCGTGTAACTTTGGCGAAATTCAAATTCTTCTTTCGATTTTAGTATAGTATAGATTGATTTTGTGTTAACTTGTGAAACGAATCCCTCTAAAAAAACAAAAACAAACTAAACAATTATCTTACTTTATCCATACTTTGTTGGGACAGCGGTAGCTCTTTGGATGTACAACGCTAATGTCAGGGGTTCGATTCCCCTCGGTAGACACAGCAGATAGCTCGATGTGGATTTGCTATAATAAAAACACAAACTCTATACGTTGTTAACTAGTAAGATTTCTCATTATAAATATTGTAACTTTTTATTAATAAGACGGTGTTTATTCACGACGTGCGTTCAGTGTTATAACGTGAGAATAACTGAGATGTTTATTCAAAACATACATGGCACCAACTGTATTTTATATCTCTGTAAAAACTGAAATGAGGTAAAGCTACAATGATCCTTTCTGTTGTAGAAACTAATTGTAAGTTCGTGTAAGTGGTTTATTTTATGTGGTTTCCTTACAGTTAAATCCTGTTGAGTCTGGTGTTTGTTTCCTCTTATGCATTTATCAAGGAGAAATGCGAAACTATTTTGGTTGTTTGTGCAAGGTACACATGGATAACAGTCAGGTTTTAAAATATATCATATTGAGGACGCTAACAAAGAGAGCCTTTTACTACTAGCTGTGTGTTTAAATGTTCAACTTCTCATCTCAAGTAACAACACCTGGTCTGAAATGTTAAATAAATAATTTCAACTCTAAAGAAGTTAGATTTATGGCTGATATAATTGCATCATGTTAAGACTCGTGCGCTAGACTTAAAATTAAACAAAGGAAAATAAAAGAACACGTATTTCTTAATTGAATTTCAAAAATATTATTTTCAGAGTTTTCTAAAAAATCTAAAAATTATGTATGTTGTGGGATATAGGTTTGTTTGTTTGTTTGGAATTTTGCGCAAAGCTAAACAAGGGCTACCTGCCCTAGCCGTCCGTAATTTAGCAGTGTAAAACAAAAAGGTTTGTTTGTTTTTGGAATTTCGCACAAAGCTACTCGAGGGCTATCTGTGCTAGCCGTCCCTAATTTTGCAGTGTAAGACTAGAGGGAAGGCAGCTAGTCATCACCACCAACTGCCAACTCTTGGGGAACTTTTGTACCAACGAATAATGGGATTGACCGTCACATTATAACGCCCGCACGACTGAAAGGGCGGGCATATTTGGTGCGACGGGGATTCGAACCCTTGATTCTCAAATTACGAGTCGAGCGCCTTAACCCACCTGGCCTTGTCGGGCCGTGGGTTATCGCAATTTTTTCTAAGATTTACTTATTTGAATTTTGGAAACCTCAAGAATATTCGTGTAAAGCTCAAATTATTCTAGGTTGGATTACCTGGTTATCTCAAGAATGTTTTAAATTATTAGCACTGACAGGTTTTCATAACATGATAATTGAGAGCTAGTTTCAGTATTAAAGTTATTAAATATAAACGACAAAACATACGTATTTTTTGGAAAACTTTCTTGAAGTTCTTTATTCTCTTATTATTTTGTATTTTGTGACAAAAGTTTTAAGAGATGAAACAAAATATTTTGCAAGATGGCCCTAAAACCTAGAAACTAGCAAAAAACGAATTGCAAGTACTCAATGTAATTTCATTATTTATCTCTTGGTTTCATGAGAGTTGAGAAAAGTACCAGTTATTATTAGTTTGAAATCCGGTAATCATGTGCTTCAAACACATCTCACCTGATTTAGCTGTAACTAGCTTCGTATTTTATCACAAGTCCAATGTTATTTCGAGGAAAAATCTAGAATAAAAGGTGAAAGTTTGATTTCTCTGACATTCTAAGGCTGTTCCTTAAACAACTGTATGAAAATAACCAAGTCTCCAACGAGTAGTTCGCCGAATATGGTTCTAGTTGCTTGAATATTTTGAATATTTAATAAATCAGGTTTATTAAATGTGTGGGCTAATATCCAACAAACATTGAAACACAAACGTTCAAGCGGCTTTTTGTTGTTATTGTTATTTTTAATACGTGGTGAAACGTACAATAACAACATCCTAACACGTATAAGTGCGTTATTTCTACGTGCTTGAACAGCTAAGTATTTTGCAAATTATTTTATATTTCAGTTCTGTGTTGACACCATATTATTCTGGTGCAGAATGCTTTATCTCTGTTCTATTCTTACATAAGGATTTTGCTAAATTGTCTACTCGTATGTGTTCATTATCTATATTTCTCTTTTTTTGGTTTGTTATGAATTTCGCGCAAAGCTACACGAGGACTATCTGCGCTATCCGTCCCTAATTTACGGGGATTCTAACTCGCGACCCTAGGATTACGAGTCCAGTGCTTTAAACACATGGCCATGCCGGGCCCCCATTTTGGTACTACCCAGTAAAGTGTAAATGATATAAACGTGCTACTACGTCACCTTTACCTGTACAAAGGTGTTCGAGCAAACTGTCATCGACATTTAAATAACAGGACTTCTATGCTTTTTGTATGGATTTAATTTCTTTAGTTTTATCTGTAAACCAGATTAGTAGCATTGAAGGAGCTTAAACTGTTTTATGTAAACAGATTAAGGAATTACATTAAATCGAGTTATACAAATATTTTTGTTTTATTAGCTGAAATATAGTTTTATTTTTTTTTCAAAATTAGTACTTGATACCATAATCTAAAAAAGACGAATATGATGGTTAACCTTTACTGACTTTATTTTTTAAAATAAAGTGAAGACTTGAAAGGTGGGTTATTAAAGTTCATAACGTTTAGGCTTGCGGAATTATAATGACAATGCTGTTCATTATACCACATGTTACAAAAATGAAAATGCTAAATAAAAACTACTTAACAACAGGAGATAAATTAAAACACAAATTGGTAAACAGTGGCTATTAAAGAAAAACAGTCTTACCGATGACTTGATTACAATTAAAAACGAATCTCATTTACTTAAAATAGTTTTCATTTGAAATTAATTACGTTTCTTTGGAGTGTTAAATATCTTAGTAATTGAAAGTGATTTTCACCGTTTAATGGTTTAAAGAGATTTTCAAAAATCAATTAGTTTTCAAACGAACGTGTTAAGGTCTCAGAAAGTATTTATAATTGTGTTCTAAGCATTACTACAGTTTTTATTTTCGTAATGTAATTTTGCCTAACTTCACACTTCTAAACTTTGTCAACAACATAGAACCTCTGGAATTCCACTACAAACGTTCGCTGCATCTATTAGACTTAAACAGTAAGCTTCATTATCTGTTAGTAAAAGAAGCACGTGTACAAACAATTGCCATAAACTAAGAAAAAAAAAGAAGATAACTTTTAGTTCAGAGTAGAGAAAACAATTCTAATAATGTCGTGATAAAGAGAAATACAATGGACAAAAACGAAAAATAAGATACAAAGATGAAATTGGGGAATAGGAAAAATAAATTTCAAGATATGAATAAAAATATATTCTTCTTCTCCTTTCACTGGCACTTAGATAACATTGAGATTGTACTGTCGAGATGGAAAATGACACAGGGTTGAAGAAGATATCCTGACAGAAACAGGAATGCTGTTTCCCTAAAATAACGAGGCAGTAGCAATTAAAACACGAGACAGAGAGAAGACAATACAGCAAAATATAAAAGTGAGATGAAAGGAAGCAATTGAAGTAACATGATGTTGTTCATAAACTATCGGCTGTAGCCGTCCTTATTTTCGAATAGATTAGAGGAAAGTCAGCCAATTAACACTACACACCGCCTATTATTAGGCTACTCTTTTATCAACGAAAAATTGGGTTTGAAGTCATATTATAACTCTCCTACGGCTGAAAATGCGAATATGTTTGATAACAGGACTCTAACTTACGACCCCTAGAATGCGAGTAAAATACCCTAACAATCAGGAGACGCCAGTGCTGTGGTTGGAGAAAATACATTTATAGACACGTATGAGATACAACGTCGGAGATAAAATAACAAATAACGTGAAGATGGTAGGATTATGATGTGATAAGAGAATGAAGTAATGTAAGAGACGCATCAGTTTGTTGAGTGAGAACCAGAAACAAATTGGATGGAAAGAAAAATAATAGTATCTTACGCATAATTTCGCTTTGCAGTCATACTGTAATATGCATGAGTTTTTTTGTCTTTCACTTTTCATAGTAATTAATAGATCTAGTCTTAAGGATTTTTAGTACGAGTGAAACAGTTTCAATAACCTATATTAAAGTGTCAATGTAGCGTCTGAAGTCTATATGGTCACGTCAGTTGAAAAACAATTTCTTAATATAACGGTGGCACAAACACAAAACTCTAATTTCTGCTTCTATATCTACTTTCTGTCTAGTTAATTACGGAACGACCTTAATGTTGTAGTATTCTAGAAAATAATTACTTCCCTGATTGCAGTCTTGAGTCAGATAATACAATATAAGTAGGATCTTAAATAGAAGAGAGAATTGGTCTCCTCAAAGCGGTTAATATAATGAAAAGAACTAATACTGGAACCGTTTCTGTATAGATAGAGGGAGAAAAAACATTTTTTTAACTGAACTGAGTCCTCTTATTTTTGGATCCTCTTATATTTTCTATCAAGACATACTTTTAACTTTACTTTTAACCCGTAGTCTGTCTTTATATGTGAAAATATTGTCAAAATTAAAATCTAAATTAAGTATTAATCTGTCAAACTGTCAGTACAAAGTTAAACTGTATCCTAAAAGATAGTACACCAGTAAATAGTTAAGAATTGGTCTTTGTTCTAACTATTATTTGTAAAATTATGTTGAAATCATTTGTTAAAAATTGCTTTTTACAATATGTGTTTGTCTAGCTTTCTGAAACCATTTTTCAAATATAACTGAATGAGGGCTTTTGTACAAAGATTTGTTTGTTTTTAAAGCAAAGCTATATAACATGCTATGTCCTATGTGTGGATCTAAGCAACATTATAATGTTATGTCTTTAATCTTGACACCGAACCTCCGGAGACCGACAACTTACTAACATATCACTACAGTTTATTTATTTTAATGATGAATTAACACCTATCATCTGTTTACTCAAATAATGTTGGTGTTACATCATGTTTAACAATAATAAGGTTAGTTTCTTAAGTACTTCAGAAGAATTTCATTGAAATTCAATTTGTTTTCTAAGTAAGTTTGATATTCACAGACGAAAGGCAGTTTAATTAGTAGCTCATTATAACTTTTAAGGGGGAACGGAATTGATCAAGTCGAGTTTCATCCGGGAACTTAATAATATTAGCAGTTACGAGAATATTTTCTGCTTTACTGCTAATGTATTTATGTAGTTGCTATAATCACACTGTCGTAACATTTCTGGTGAAAGTTGCTGTAATTTAGCTATCAAAAAATATCGTGGTACACAATAGTAAATTTTCATATATTCACCTGAAAGAAGTGAACTTAGTAAAATGTCTGACATGTCGGTTCATTGCAGAGAATTCACCTAAAATAATTGTATTTTTAACACCTTTAAATCCTTTTACAGAATAATAAATATTTCCCTATCATTTACAGTAAAATAAACCTACAAAATTATTTTGAGCTGTCACTCCGATTGAAGTATAGTTAACTGAATAAACAGTGTTTTGTTGCATGTATATATACTGTGTCTGGCATATTATAACGTTATCCTTTGCTTTTCCCTCATGTATGATGTCATTTTCTACTGTTGACATTCTATCGCAATCCTTAAAGAAGAATATTTATCTTGCTGGTTCTACAGTTCTTGTAAACAATATCTAATTTAATTGAATAATAAACATAAATAAATAGATAATCAATTATCAAAAATCAAAATACAATGAGTAATTTTATGATATTAATTTTTATTTTGAAACCTGACTTGTGAGTGAGTTACATAAAGTTGATAATAATTACAATCCACTTACGTAGTTTGGTTCACACCATAACAGCCGTTGTTAATGGAACATTTGTGATATGTGTACATATATTGCGTATAGACAACTATCACATCTTTTGTATTTCATCCGACTTTATAAGCGTTGGTATCAGGTGCAAGATCTCGTCGGCAGATATGGGTTGGTTATGATATTATAATATTTTACTTGTTTTCGCTCATAAGTTCTTAGGCTAGTGCGTGATTGTGTCATAGTCTCGAATTGTCTTCTCTGACAGGAAACTTTTCTTTTCACTAGTCAGCGGGATTACGAGAAATCTTGAAATCTCTCAAAAACACTTTCACAGAAAGTGTCTACTGTTGGTTCCTACCGAATTTAGAACTGCTACAGACATTATCTACAATTAATTTGTTGAAACGACAATGCTTCAAACAGAATGTTGTCAGAGATTTTTCTATGAACGAATAAACTCTCGTCTGTATTTTGCCTTTTTATTTTTTTTTATTAGCACACGTTTATAAGAAAAACAAAACTAATTTTTACCGTTAGAAGTATTATAATTTAGTGCTTTATTCTGAATTCAGATATAGTTAATAAGAATGTATTAGTAGCATTTCAATAACACCTTATGTATTGACAAATATAATTAATATTCCTTATAATCCTTAGGCCTAATTTAGACATGATGAACTATGACACAATGGTTAACTGCACAAACTATCGATGCATCTTTTACAGCTCCAATGTTACCTAATCAGTGTTTCAACACCTATTTCGAAAGAGTTTTGTTTTATGATTATAAAACTGTGCTTAAAGCTTTGTGCAAACTTGCGACATATTTTATACGATCCCATTTTCACCTACTTAGTGTTTCAATACTTATTTTTCCAGTAGTCTAGAGTTAGAGATAAACAATAGACTGTGTGAAGAGATGAAATGTGTGAACATGTAAGAGACTGAATTGATTCCAAGGAAAATCGATAGATTGCTGTTCCTTATCTACAGAAGACCTAATGTGTCAAATATAAAATAAAACGGACAGACAAACATGAAACTAGGGATAATTGGTTTGTGTCATAACTTAAGGATTATTGCTGATTAAGAGGGATTAATCTCCCACATCTTCGTTTTCTCTATCCATTAAATACCTATCTTCAGATGATGGACATTGTACACACGTTATTCATTTTCATTGTCTCTGCATATATTTTATATATTTTGACTCATGTCTATTAATGATCATGCATAATGGAATATGTCTGTAAGTAGTGACAAATAAACATCATGGTTACTTGGCTTTAAAAAATTCAGTGTTTGTCCCTTATTCTCTCCTAATACTTCTGTGATTTTCTCCAATTGTAACTAAAATTATGACCTGCATCTCAAGAACATATCTTTATTAGTTCAATATTTTGCTAATACAGCTTCTTCAGGACCTATAGATACCATACAAGTTCACAAAGCTCTAATGTGGAACTTGTAAGTCGTTATTTGATTTAAATTTATAGAAATGTCTCATAATAAACTGCAGTTTACGTTAAACAAAGTTGAATGGGTTTGGTTGTTTTGAATTTCGCGCAAACCTACACGAGGACTATCTACGCTAGTCGTCCCTAATTTAGCAGTGTAAGACTAGAGGGAATGCAGCTAGTCATCACCACCCACCGCCAACGGCTACTCTTTTACCAACGAATAGTGGGATTGACGTTACATTATAACGTCTCCAAGGCTAAACGGGCGAGCATGTTTTGTGTCACGGGGATTTGAACCCGCGACCCTCGGATTACGAGTCGAATGCCTTAACCATATGGCCATGCCAGGCCAAACAAAGTTGGAACTTCTGTACTTTGGAGATTTGTATCTTGAATTCTGGAGGCTTTTGTTAGTTTGTGTGTTCTGTCATGTCTTGAGCTTTAAAAATCTTTCTTATAAATCAAGTGCTGTAATTTTGTTTGTTCTTTGTTCGGTACCTAGCAGTAAACTGTTTGCACATGTTTAATAATATGATGGAACAAACATTTTGTCAGTAACTATTTGGCAATGTTCCCTTGTGTAAAACTCGGGCGATTGAGTCTTGTTTTTGCTACTTGTTATATAGACAAACAAAGAGATGAAAAATATAATAGTTTACACATACATATAATAATATTAAGTAGAATCAAGATCCACTTTATGTATGTTTGTTTTGGAACGACCAACTTTCACCCCATCGATATCTTGATATTAAACAAATATATTAACCAACCTTACATTGTTTCATTTTCTGTTGTCAAATTGTCAATATTGTTTAGAAAACTGATTTACTTGTTAAAATTATTACGAGAAATGGGCATTTTTTTTTGCTTTTGAAGAATATAAAAGGTTTCGAACATATATTCAACTGTTTTAGATCCGGATTTTCTTCTAGCAGACAAGGTTCGAGCCTCAGTAGTGCTTTTATAACCTAACTTTACGTACTGTTCCGTTTAGCTTGGCTTACCAACTGGGAGACTTTACTAATAAGTGCTGTGTGTTTGAATAACCAGTCGAGAAAGAAGAACATTACTACTGAGTTAATGGGGTTATCTCTCGGGACTAACTGTTGGGTAGAACACAGACATAACGAGATGGAAAGAATCGATAATAATCTTTGAGATATTCTTTGCGCCAGTTTCTGTAAACTCTGAACTTGTTAGACCAGCATTGTTTTAATGTCAAACCGAAAATAATAACAAACGGAAGATACGAGACGAAGGTTTTGTTTCAAACTTCGCGTAAACTTACTCGAAGGCAATTGTCTGTGCTAGCTGACCATACGTAATTTAGCACTAGAAGGAAAGCAGCAAGTCAACACTACCCACCGCCAAATCTTGAGCTACTCTTTTTCTAACGCATAATGTAACTGACCGTAACATTATAATGCCCCCATGGCTAAAGGAGCAAACACGGTTGTGACGGGATTCGAACCCACGACTCTCAACATGCGAGCCGAATACCCTAACCACCAAGTCATAGAGAGTTATGGATGGAGCTAGGTACATTACAATCCAAGAAACCCAATACTTTCGGAATGTAAACCTTTCTTTAGAGTGATAGAACATCTATCACTCCAAGAGAATGAAAATCTTCATTTATAAAGCAGTGGTGTTATTAGATTTATGAAAAAAAAAACCTTTGCTCTCTGAACGTATGCGGGTTATTAGGTTCCTTGAATCGTGGGCTATGTATTTTTATAATTCCACAGTAGGAACAACAACATAGTTCATCTCAGAACAAGAGTGATGAGTGAAGCAGTAGTGGACGATGTTTTGAGTGACTTCCATCACCTTAAAGACAGATAACGGAGCTCTCATGAAACGTTGTCGCCTACTGCTTCTCTCATCACTGTTTTGTTTTAAGATCTACTAAACAGTTCCTACATAATTATAAATCACGCGAAAGATCTTTATAGCAGGCTATTGCAGCTCATATATGTTGTCTTCCCTTCAATGAGTGGGCAGCATTTCATATCAAGATATATTTTAAACACTTTTTAGGTGTTTAGTAGGAAATAGTCTAGCCAATGTTTCTTTATAATGAGTTCCATCGAGCGTTGTATCTAACCAAATTTTCTTGAACTGAATAAATTTTGTGATATATTATGGGGATTACGAAATGTTAATAATTGTAATATTTTTTATTTACTCACTCAGTTATAGCCCCAGATGAACGCCAAAGGTATCCCAGTGGGGCCATCAGGGTGTGAGATTAAAGGATACAGCTCCTAAGGGGGCTCTGATAAGAAAAAAAACAAGAGGGTCATAACATCATATGAGCAAAATTCTAGTTTGTTCTCTGGCGCCAATGAATAATGTAATAATTTACATGTTACAGTTAGAAATCATGATAGTTCCTTATGGTACAAGTTAAGTAAAATGCGTGATACATTCTAATAATGTCATAACAGGGCCTGATACAAAAGAATGTGTTACAAGCGTTATATATGTGGCACCTAAAGGAGATGAGAGAATGAGGTGTGAGTTGCATTTTTCATTGTAATACTGATTTCATGTGATGGTTATGATATTCATTTGTGTAATAATATTTACTTGTGCGATGTAATACCTTTATTATTTGATTAAGAAAAGTGATAAAAAAACATTATTTTAGTAAAATACGAAATAAAGACATTGTATGACTATTGTCATTATTGTTCAGTTATTTACAAGGTAAATGAAAGTAGTTCGCTGTGCATGAATAGAGTTTACTTCGGCACAGTTTCGAAATTAGTATTTCGTGTTATGTTGGTCTTTGGGAAGATACGTCCACTTTATAGAAAACAAAAGTTTGGAGACGAAACATTTACGTTGATACTTGTTCTGGTCTTACTTGCAAAATTTTGGACGAGTGACTGTTGTTATAATTTGACATTCGGCATTTTGGACTTCGTGTTTCCTAAAACATTATTACGTGTAGGCTTGTTTGAACCTAAAATAATGAAACTATATAGTCTTGAAATTGAGTGTTTTCACCATTTATTATTCAAATTATCTGATGTAAACATTATAGCAATTAAAAAATAATCTAATACGTTCAACAAAATTGTTTATTTCTGGATGTGTCCAACACGATTATTTTAACTTCGATTAAGTGCTTATCAGTTGATTATCCATATATTACTTTTAGCTTAAATGAACAAAACTATGCAACCGTTAAAAAATGGCTTATTTATACGAGAAGTGTTGACATTCTGCTTTTCTTTTACAAATCTATTTTATGATGTGGTTTGAATTTCGCGTAAAGCTACACGAGGGCTATCTGCGCTAGCCTTATCTAATTTAGCAGTGTAAGACTAGTCATCACCACTCACCTCCAACTCTTGGGCTACTTTTTTACCAACGAATAGCAGGACTGTTCAAACTGCCTCACAGTGGTACAGCGGTACGTCTGTGGTTTGGCAAAGTTTTTACGCAGGTTTCGATATTCCTGATGGACAGAGCACAGATAGACCATTACGTAGCTTTGTGTTTAACAACAAACAAGTTGCTTAAAATTGTGTTTATTACTAATATATTCAAGGAATATTCTGATTTATTCCATGATAATAATTGAAACCTTAAAAATTTATCATTTGGGTCAAACGTCTTATAGTTTGATATCTGTTGTGGACATTTTGTGTATGCATACTATGTATAATAACTACAAGTTGAAGTCTACAATACGCGCAATTAAAAAGAAGTGCTATTCATATTTGTAAAAAGTTATTTATAGTTCTAGTTGATTATCACTTGATTCAACAATTGTACTTTGCATAAGCTATTTCGCATGCACATTTACATGTATGGTACCTGATTTTAGGTTTATTTTATTGATAAATTATGACAAAGCTATAACAACATCAAAATTATAAAATATCGTTCACTCTTTTAAATATTTATTTCTCAGAAACAACAAATAGATCATCTCACAAAAATTGTACAGTTATATTGGTAAGCACGAGTTAAATCCTGTTTTCCAACTATATCATGATATCACTCATTTCTCATATTCTCAAGTCTCATTTTTCAAGTCTAACAGAAGAATAATTACTAATGACGAGGCCTAAAATTTTACTTTCAAAGTTGAAATGTATTACTTTTTCTATTTATTTCATTTACTTTTAGTATTGCTATTATTATATTCAGAAAAATTTATTATCCGTGTTTTTAGACATCTGGTTATTTCTGTTTTTAACTGTAATGGGAATTTTCGTGTTTCACTAGATTCTAAACAGGACTCTCTTCACAAATACTTAAACGCTTGCTGAGATTACAAAACTTAAGTTTTTTAAACAGTAAAGTACATTATTTCGAGAATCAGTATTTTCGAAATTATGGTTTCCCCATTCATGGAGAACTTGAGAGAACATCTAAAAACATCAACCAAATTATCATGGAAAAAAGGCAGGCAGTTCGATAATTAACTAAGCGTACATTTTAACATTTATTAGTACATATATATCATAACCGATTATTTCTAAAGTGCTTAAAATACTTTTTTCTAGTCAAGACCAAGCAAACACCTTAAAGTCTATAGGGAAAGTTAGAGTAAAGTGGCCACATTACGTTTGATTGTGGATTTTCACCAACTACGATGAATGCCACGAAATCGCAGAAAAATTTTTTAAAAAGAATTCTTGTTTATCATAGCTACCATTTTATTTATCTCATAGATTACATAAGACCTTTTTAGTCGTTCAAAAATGCACTCTTATTCTTGGGCTATCCCAAAAGGTTTAATAAAACGGACCCTAAGATAGGGTAAAATAGTCCCAATATAACTCGCAACAAGTTCAATTTTATATAAATGCTGCATTTAGCAGTTTAATTTGAATCATAACTAACTTCCCGCAGAGATCAGGAAGGCTGTACGCTATGTGCAAATCGAATATCTAGGCAAATGGTGCATATTGTTCTGTATATAATTTTATATTGTTTAAAATCAAAATAACAATATGCCCTAAATAAACACTTTTTTGCTCATAAAAACCTGAAAGTGCTTATCTTTGATAAAGGTTGAAAACAAACGTAAGAAAACAAAAACAACAAAAGAAAGTCGCACTTTAATCTGCCAGGGTATTCATACGCAAGGTCACGTCAACAACAGCTACACAAAATTAATTATCAGTATGTTCCCTGATGGTCCAGCTGCGGAATGACTACATATAACGTACGTATTGTTCCACTAGGAATTTGTTCACCTTCTTAATTTCTTTAAATATATAAACATTTCTTCTGCTTATGATGCTTTTTTGGCGTCTTATTTTTGAAAACCAGGGATTTAAAATGTGTATGATATTCTTCAAATGTTTTTTTTTTTAATTTTAGAAGTGTAAGACTAAAAGGAAATCATCTAATCATCACCACCCACTGTCAACTCTTGAGCTACTCTTTCACCAATAAATAGCGGGAATTAACCATCACATTACAATGCTCCCACGGCTGAAAGGGCGAGTATGTTTGGTGTGAGGGGAATTCGAACCCGCGACCCTCGGAATACGTGTTGAATGTTTAAACACCTGGCCATGCCGGGCCTTTTCGAAATGAAGATATGATGCGTATATTTATACCAGTCACTTTGAAATGTGGTCCACGTTTCCATAGAAACGTATTTCATTTTCATTTCTCTTGAATATCTAGATTATAGCCTGCATGGCTAGGTGGTTAAGGCGCTCGACTCGTATTTTGGGGGAAGCGGGTTCGAATCCCCGTCATATCAAACATGTTTCCTCAATCAACCGTGGGGTGTTATAATGTAATTGTAAATCCCACTATTTGTTAATAAAAGAGTAGCTCAAGAGTTGGCGGTGGGTGGTGATGACTAGCTCCCTTCCATCTAGTCTTACACCGCTAAATTAGGGAGAGCTAGAGCAGACAGCCTTCGTGTAGCTTTGTGCGAAATTATAAAATAAACAAACAATCTAGATTATTCCCCAACATTATTGTACTGAAGTATTTGTATTTCAATATAATATATCACACGAACAAAAAAACTAAACCGTTTAGTCTTTCATAGCTAACCTTTCACATCCACTCTTTAAAAAAGTAACAAAGATAATCCATCCTTTACTTTCCAGGAAATTACTGAATTTCGTCTAAAAGTTGCTGGTCGTCACTGCTGTGTACAACTTATTCAGTGAGTAATTACCCTTTTAGAAAAATTGGTTTGTCTTAACTGGAGCCTTTATTTGTTTCAAATCTTGATCTTGTACTCTCTTATCCTATTTTGTTCAGAATACAGAACAAATAAATCACTGGCTATTATTATTCTAAAACTCATGATAATATTACAAAATTAAATAAGATAACATGTTACTCCTCTTTTCTTTCGAGAAAATGAAAAAAGATCTAGTAACCTATTCTTATAATATGTTTATCCCCATTTCTGGAAAAATCCTAGTAGCCTCTTTTATACCCTTTTCAGTAAGTCAACATATTTTCTTTGATAATGAGACTACAACTATTGACAGTCTTACAAGTGAGGCTTAACTAGTAATTTATAAATATCGATAAAGTTACCTCATATGAATTGTAATCAAGAATCTGTAAATATACAATAAAATTCCATTAGTTTTACTGCTAGCACCAGAACATTGTTTTGATGGTTTAAGTGGCTTTTCTCCACTAAGTCAAGATGTTTCTTTCAGATAACACATTGAGAAGGTTTCCATTTATGCTATACACGTGATTTTAATTATGATAGTTGAAATGCACTACCTTACCCAAACCGTAATCAATAGCTCTTTATCAAGAATAAATAACAAATTGATTGAAATCATTCTGCACTTCATTAACATTCTCAGTGCAGTTAAAAATACCCAAAAGTTTAATGTGATCACCAAATCTTACTAATTATGTCACTATCAATACCATTAATGCAAAGAGGAAAACAAAACCTCATGCAGCATCCTTTCAGGCTCTCCATTAGTAACTTGGTTCCAGTCTGGTCTAAATTCATTAATAAGAACATTTTATTTTTTCCCTTTCACGAATTACCTTACGATCCAATTAATTGGAATTTTCCCTATCCTTACCGACGTGATTTTGTTCTAGCTGAGCGTTTTGTGTGATGCCTTATTAAAAACATTTTGAAAATCCAAATTTTCTACTTTCGAGATATGCCTCTAGTTGCACAGCGGTATGTCTGCAGAGTTACAACGCTAAAAACGGTTTTGATACACGTGATGGGCAGAACAGAGATAGCCCTTTGTGTAACTTTGTGCTGAATTACAAACAAACAAACACTAACTTTCCCGATGACAAGTAGTATCTTTGAAAAACAGATTAGTAAGGCAATACTTCCTTTTTGTGAATCCATGTTGGCTTTCATTTATGATACCATATCTCATTAAATGATAATATACATATAGATAAAGAGAGGGTGGACAAAAAGTTAACTCTCTGAAAATGTTGTTGATTTGTTATATATTTTATTAGATAACAAAAACACATCTAAAACTATATGTTTTTAGAACATAGTCGACGAGATTTGTTTAAATATGATCTCACATCCTAATTTTAACACTGATTTTTTTAAATACCTGAACTTTTCATGATTTTAGCTACATTTTATCATGAAAAGTGTTGTGCGTCTGCTTATTACAACAAGTCTACAAAATAAGTATAGAAGTTTCACTGCAATAATCGAACGTAAAAATTAGACTCGAAATGACACAAACCAGTTTTACAAGTTAATATATAGTTAACATTCTCTTGGACTTCAGTACTGCTTCACATAGACGTGGCATCCTTTTAATATGTTTGTGATTGACTTCCATCCTTCTTTGAGTACATCAAAAAGTTCATATTTCGTATTTGGCTTACGATCTTTCGTTAATCGGTTTAACTCAGCCAATAAATTTTCAATCGGATTGATATCAGGTGATTGACCTGCCTATTCCATATCAAGTTTTCTTATTTTTGAGATACCTTTCAACGACTTACAATTGCAGAGAAACTTATTTGGTCATTTTGTTGCTAATTGAAATAAGAATATCCAAGGAACTACAGTACGTACACAACACTTTTTATGAGAATATGTAGCTAAAATTATGAAATTGTAGATATTTACAAAATCCAGTGTTAAAATTAAGCTTTGACATTACATTTGAAGAAATCTCGTCGAGTGTGTTCTAATAGAATGTAGGTTTTTGTTGTCCACCCCCGTATATATAAAGTTTATTTTAACAAAATCCCTATAATTTTTCTCTTTTATAGAAGTAAGCTTATAAGTTTCAGGGCAACTCTTTACACTCCTTTTAAAAATAGAAATAATACTGACAAATCTCCAATTCGTAATCCCCTACTTCCCCCCAAAAAATAGCCCCCGCTAGTACAACGGTAAGTCTACGGATTTACAACACTAAAATCAGGGGTTTCGATTCCCTTCGGTGGACTCAGTAGATAGCCCGATGTGACTTTGCTATACGAAATCTTACCCAAGAATGAAAGAGGGAAGATGGAGTATTTGATTTGTAGTATCCTTTAAACACATAAAAAGAATCTTGTCTATTTTTGATATTTTATATAACTTTAATATCTCATTCTTTTTATGTATCATCATAGAATTAGTATCTACCTGATTTAGGCCAGTTGCAATGTTTTTCATACAATACTTATATTTGGTCAAAAACATTCCATCGTTTGAAAACAGAATAGATTAATGAAAATGCCTTGTTTGTTTGTAGTTAAGCACAAATTAGTATATGTGCTGTACCCATAATGGGTATTGAAAACTGATTTCTAACGTCATAAGACCACAGACTTAGGTGCACTAAGATCCATTCTTAATGTTTAATAATTCTTTATTAATATAAAATGAACTTGGTACAATTATACAGATATATATATGTATAGAAATCTTCTGCACCTGGTGGCTTAATGGTGAGTCTATGGGCATATAAGGTTTCAAAGCGGGTTTTGATACTCTCGGTGGGCGTAACAGACATAAGTTATTAATTAGCTTTGTCCTTTATAGTAAACAAAAAATATCTGTAGGATGAATCAATAAACATCGCTTTTAAATTTGCTAATACTGTACGATCTTATGTGGATAAAGTGTTAGGAACCACAATAGTGGTTTATAGCAGGGTTTGACCAGGTATTTCGTTAACACTCTAATAAAACATAGGGCGAAAATCTTCTTAAAAAACAGAATTGTTCTTGAAACAACAATCGAGACTTTCATTCTTAATGATTAAGGCTGCTAATGTATTTATAATAGCAAAGAAAAAAGTTTTTGATTCTGAGACAAAATTCATTGATTTGTTTTTATTACTATTATTCATGTTATTCTTGTTTCACAAACCTATAGAAGAATCGGGTGTGAATATTTTATTGAAACCTGAGCAAACTTACTAAAAAATTTCTTTGCAGATCATAGGACTATTTTTTATATTGTAAAAATACTCTAAAGAAGACAGTTGGTATAGGTTTTAAAACTTTAAAATAAAACAGAACAACGTTTCGACCTTCTTAACTCATATTTAGGTTAACAAATAGTTTCCAACTGACCGTTGCTGGGCGCATATCTGAGGGACGAGAGTATGAATGATTGTAGGAGGCGCTGTAGTTAGATATTAGGTTATTAATTAATATAGATATAAAGGTGTTCCTTTGCATTGATGCTGTTTTGATTTGGGTACTTCTATAAGTTGGGCTTTTTTATTTTGTTTATGTTTGTTTCTCTACTTAGTATGTAGATAGTTTCTATGGTAATGTGCTTATTTGATTTCCAGTGTTCAAAAACGCGCGGCCCGCATGGCCAAGCGTGCTAAGGCGTGCGACTCGTAATCTGAGGGTTGCGGGTTCGCATCCCTGTCGCGCCAAACATGCTCGCCCTTTAAGCCGTTATAATGCAACGGTCAATCCCACTATTCGTTGGTAAAAGAGTTGGTGGTGGATGGTGATGACTAGCTGCCTTCCCTCTAGTTTTACACTGTTAAATTAGGGACAGATAGCCCTCGAATAGTCTTGTGCGAAATTTAAAAAAATAATAAAAAACGCGTGATGGTATATGTTTTGTTCTTTGAATCTGGTTTCCATTTTTCTGCTTGTTTCTCCAATATAGAAGTATTGACACTTATTGCATTGTATTTTATAAATAATGTTGTTGTTATGTTTATCAGGGTAGATTTTACATAGTATGGATTTTAGTTTTATATCTGGTTTATTAATAAATATAGTGCCTACTGGAATGTTATGTTTTGTTGTAAGCTTTTCCAAACGTTCGTTATTTTGTTGTTAATATCAGAAATATATGGTATGCAATAGTGTAAGATTTTATCGTTTGTTTCTCCTTTGAACTTGTTGTTTGTTTTTTGTTGTCTGTGTTATTGGTCTAGGTGTAGGTATGTACTTCTTTCAGTGTTTTTTGAAGGAAATTTGTTGATGTTTAATTAAAGTTTAAATATATATTTTCAGAATACTTTTTTACTTCAAGTGGGTTTTTCGTTATTATGTATTTTTATTTTGATTCTTGAAAGAGAAGAAGAGACTATACCAAATTCTCTTGATGACGAGAAACCCACTTGAAATAAAAATGTATCTCAGAACTGCTGGTATGTACTGTATTGATAAGCAGCCAAAGGCGATTATACGAGAATTGCAAGTCTTTTGTGTTTCTTTGTGTAGTGTGTTATCTGTTTAAACTCCGCTATGCCTGAACTTACCTACATTACGCCATTGTTAACTGTACACGCTCGTATAACCCTAACGAAACTAAGAAACCTAAATCAAGTTCCCTGCTTATCAATAAAAGTATTAATACCCATGCCACCCGTTCTGAGAAACAAAACTATATCAGTTTCTTCATTTACTGGTCAACTATCTCTTCGAAGTCATTCTAGCACCAAAGCCTACAGCAAAATCGACTAGGTATACTACGCCAAAATCTATGTACAACTGGTAAACAAATTCCTGCGAAAGTTGTAAGATTATTTTTAAACTGATTCTTGAAAGTTGAGATATTTATTTATTAAAATTTTCTAAGTTTTCCTTCACTCCCACCATAAGTTCTTTAAAGCCATTCAAGAATGGTAGAAACGAAGAAGCCATTTAAGCATCATTATGCTAGTCGGAAATGCCTTATTTTATTAGAGTAAACAGCGTGCATATTTATAACAGTGTCTCCAGCCTTTTTATTATTGGTTATAGTTTTACAAGCGCCACCACATAAAAAAGGGGTACGAATATTCTACTAAAACTTGGACAGTAGTAATGAATACTAAAACTTGGACAGCAGTAATGAATACTAAAACTTGGACAGCAGTAATGAATACTAAAACTTGGACAGTAGTAATGAATACTAAAACTTGGACAGCAGTAATGAATACTAAAACTTGGACAGTAGTAATGAATACCTAAAACTTGGACAGTAGTAATGAATACTTTAACGTATGTTTTAGAGAGTAGTTTTGATATTAATTCAAGCGTCTTTGTTTTCTTCATCTTGAATATTTTCTCTAAGACTTTTACTTTACGCCATAGAAAAAACCAGACACTTTACCAATGTTCATTAGTTTGAAAATAATCTGTACAACTTCTAATTTATTGACTGGAAACTGTCATGTCAAGGATTCATCATTTCTCGACTTCGCTGTTCTCCATTGTTTCTCGAATTTAACTACTGTACTTTGTCTCTACATAGTTTTCGTCGACTATTTCAGTGAGTTTCCTAACAGTAGACGAAGAGTAAATTTCTCTCTTCTTGTGAGTGGTGATTTATTCCAATGATTTTTGTACTTTGTTGAAATCATGAGTGTATATTTCAGTATTATTCTTATCAATTGTTTTTCACAGGACTACATCAAAATCGACTGGATATTTTACAACAAAATCTAGAATGATATATATATTATATGATATGATGCAAGTGCCCATGATGTATTCGAAATTTGTCATTTTTTATTGAAAATTGATTATTGTGGCTATGAATATATAATATATGCGATGTTGCTGTGAGCGGCTTCATTTGTGCAAGACGCTTATTAAACGCGTGTTTACGCGATACCTTAGGCACATAAAATCACCTGGCTCAATAAATGATGGCTAGGCAAAAAAATAAACAAAAACAAACCAATACAGCAGTTAACTGTTGATAAACATTTAACATTCAACTGAATGTATGTGCACTTATACAGTATAAAATGTATTTTCCATAAATGGACACCAAATGTTAAGAAACAAGTTATTTAAACACTTTTTAATTTAAAAAGGGAAAAAGTTGAATTAAAATGAAAGCATTATATTTCCAAGCCTACAACTAGGGACTCTAAAACAAATAACAAATTAGCCCTGAAATACTGTCTACATTATTTATATAAGTTACAAGTTCCTATTTTGACTCCATGTCTACAGTACTTATGAATTTTAGTGGACCCAAAATAAGGATATGCAGCTTGAGAAATAATGTCAGTCTAGTTTTATTTCTTAAAAGTCCCGAGTTATAGGCTTACAAATATAATCTTTTCACTTTGATTCAGCTTGTTTTTGAACTTTTTAACGACCTTTATTCCTTTTATTAAATTAAAAAATATATTAATTATCTTGTCGAAATATACTTTGATATAAGTAAATTTAGACAAACCTTTGCATCTGATTAACAATGTGAAACATATTTGATATAAGCAATTAACGGTTTCACACAATAACTATGTTAGCAATGTTATAATACGTACGAGTACAAAAACTCTAATTTTGTTATTTGTTTTAGAATTTCGCTCAAAGCTGCACGAGGGCTATCTGCGCTAGCCGTCCCTAATTTAGCAGTGTAAGACTAGAGGGAAAACAGCAAGTCATCACCACCCACCGCCAACTCTTGGGCTCCTCGTTTACCAATGAATAACGGGATTGACCGTAACATTATAACGCCCCCAGGACTGAAAGGGCGAGGATGTTTGGTGCCGCGGGATTCGAACCCGCGACCCTCAGATTATGAGTCAAACGCCTTAACCCGCCTGGCTATGTCGGGCCCATTTTAGTTATTAACGAGTACACTGTAATGTTAAGCAATACATCTTGCTTAACTATACATTAACAAAAGAAGTAGCTTATACAAGATAAAAATGTGTCTTGTGTTGTATGAATGTCACTAATATTTCAGATAATTATAACTATAGACGAATGTTTAATGTTATATCAGTGTTACTGAAGTTTATAATAATAATATAGAGCTATAATCGAATGTATCACATGTATAAAAGAACTTTAACATATACTTCAGTGTACAGTAAATATATGTATACGCCAATTATATGCATCAAACGCCTACAAAAATATTGAAACTTTAAGACATTTAAACGACTTATAAAACATTGGCAGTCGTTAAGAAATATTTTGTATAACGAAGGAAGTGGTTTTAGCTACGTGAAACTTTTCTTTATCACACTTAAGCATGAGGAAGACTATTACATGGTGTATTCACCCCTAAATACCAATAAATGCATGTAAGTTACAGAGGGACTGTACGTATTCCAATTGTCACTATGAATCCAAAGATCTATGTTTCGCGGCTCTTACCTCAAAAACGTAATCGACATTCTTGGATCGTGGGCTCACTGTAGTGGTGACGGTGAAAAACAAGTCTCATTACTGGGTAGCGCAAGAGGAACCGAAGTCTTAGCAGAGAGTGCTGGTTACTGGCTAGCTATCAGAGAGTGCTGGTTACTGGCTAGCTATCAGAGAGTGCTGGTTACTGGCTAGCTATCAGAGAGTGCTGGTTACTGGCTAGCTAGAGTGCTGGTTACTGGCTAGCTATCAGAGAGTGCTGGTTACTGGCTAGCTCAGAGAGTGCTGGTTACTGGCTAGAGAGTGCTGGTTACTGGCTAGCTATCAGAGAGTGCTGGTTACTGGCTAGCTATCAGAGAGTGCTGGTTACTGGCTAGCTATCAGAGAGTGCTGGTTACTGGCTAGCTATCAGAGAGTGCTGGTTACTGGCTAGCTATCAGAGAGTGCTGGTTACTGGCTAGCTATCAGAGAGTGCTGGTTACTGGCTAGCTATCAGAGAGTGCTGGTTACTGGCTAGCTATCTTCGTGCTTATTTATATTTTGTTATTTCAAAATTACGAACAACTATTTGACCGTCTTTGCAAATTTCAAACAGCAATCAAATGTGGATACTGCATGTTGTTAATACCTTTTCCTAGCACTGAACAACGTTTTTCCCATGACCCAATTGTTTCCAATACTTTGCTAGCTTTCAGCATTTAATCAGTAACTTTTACTTCTTCCGCTAATACGAAGAAACGTAAGCAATATTTCTAGGTACTGTTCACTTCAAACACTTATTATAATCTTGGTTTTAAGTATACACTATTTATATATTGTATGACGAATTTCTATCACATAACTGCTTTAATATGGATGTTAAAGCTACATTTGTATTTAGCAATGTACGTAACTTATACTGTTAAATTTGTATTGCGAAATTCCCGTCTATTCACTGAAGCTGTAGAAGATTCTCGAGTGTAAGAATCAGCAATATATGTGTGTGCGTAATCACTAGTGTATCGCCTATACTATTGTGCAGGCTGAAATTTCTAGAAACTCTCCTCACGCCTATAAATGCAACCAACGCAATGCACCAATAGACAGTATATATTATTGGTTTGTTATAGCTGTTTCTTCAAGTTAATTGGTAAACGTGAGTATTTTATTGAGTTATTTCGTTATTCGTTTCTAGCAATTCAAGACGAAAGTCGTTTGTTGGCCAGCTATAATCTTGTGTTTGATTATAACTAATAACAAAGCTATTCAATGGGGTACCTGTGCTCTTCCCACCACGAGTATTGAAACCCGGTTTCTAGGATTGTAAAACAAATCGCTGAGGAGCAACATGTGTTGAATAAGAAGTAAAGTATTTTAACTATAAAAAACCAAGAGAAGTTTAACAACAAGATAAATCGCTGTACCATTGGGGAGCAACATGTGTTGAATAAAAGTAAAATATTTTAACTATAAAAAACCAAGATAAGTTTAACAACAAGATAAATTGCTGTACCATTGGGGAGCAACATGTGTTGAATAAGAAGTAAAATATTTTAACTATAAAAAACCAAGATAAGTTTAACAACAAGATAAATTGCTGTACCATTGGGGAGCAACATGTGTTGAATAAAAAGTAAAATATTTTAACTATAAAAAACCAAGAGAAGTTTAACAACAAGATAAACAAAACCCATCATAAGTAGGTCCTGGCATAGTCAGGTGGTTAGGGAGTTTGGCTCGTAATCTAAGGGTCGTGGTTTCAAATCGTCGTTACACCAAACATGCTCACCCTTTCAGCAGTGGAGGCTTAAAGTGTGACAGTCAAACTCACTATTTGTTGGTAAAAGAGTAGCCCAAGAGTTAGCGGTGCGTGGTGATGACTAACTACCTTCTCTCTAACTTTATACTGCTAAATTAGGGATAGCTAGTTCAGATAATCCTCGTGTAGCTTTGCGCTCAAATTAAAAACAAATAAACATATTTACTAGAATACGTAATTCGCATCGAATAAAACAAACAAACCAAAAATAATACATAAGTAATTCTTATAAACTTTTTGTTTGTCACCAAGTAAATAATCCAATTTCTATCAAGTTCCGACACGTGTCTCGAAGTTTCTCTTAAGAATAAAGGATAGGATTTGTTTAATACAATGCTTCTTTATTACATGTTTCTAATTTACTCACGTTCGTTTGTCAGATGTTGAATTAGTGATGCATAAGAGATTATAGAAAGCCAAATATAAACATATGTTAAATATTTAAAGGCTATAGGAAGTTGAGCTGATAAGAGCAACACATGAAAAGAAATATATTCATGGGTCTGGACAAACATAAATTAAATTGCTATCATTCTTTTCAGTGTAATTAAAGCAAGTATATATTTTGTAATAAATACTCCATGTTTTTTTAATTACATCATTATCTGTACAACCAACTGTTTAAAAAATGGGAAATAAAAGTTTTAGTGTCAACTAGAATAAGTTCAAAAGTAATCAGTGATGTCGAGAAACCCATTTGTAGATAAATTTATATGTAAAAACGGCTCGTTTGGGTTGAGAAAATATTTTACATAGAAGAGCGAACAACTCTAGCCGTCCATAGTTTAGCAGTGTAAGACTGGAGGGAAGGCTGCTAGTCATCATTAACCACCACTAACTCTTGGGCTGCTCTTTTATCAATGAATAGTGTGGTGCGACATGGATTCGAACGACTTAACCACATGGCCATGCCGGGCTCTGTGAAAAATGTTAGCATGCTTCTAAAAGGATAGTAAAGAATTTGTTATTTCTTACCCAATTGAATAAATGTGATTAATGCAGCGTTTCTAGAACTTTGGTTTGTCTGTACAGTTTTCCAACATCCTCGTCTTTAAGTCTCTCATAAAAACGTGGCATAGTCTTTGCCATCTTGTTGCCCAAGTTGGCTTTTTGTTTGAAAACTGAATTCATTATTAAATTCAATCCATTAAGTATAAGTACTAGTTCAGCTAAGACTATAATAATTTGAATGTTGGCTTTTTCTAGTTGTAGTAAACAAGAGATTCTAGGAATTTTAGGCCTTTGTGGTGGGGAATATTTGTGTAGAGAGAAGAATCGTCTGTAGTGCAGAGAGTAGTATTTGAAGAATGTTTACTGTTGCTGTATTGTCACAGATCATGTTGAGAAAATGTACAACATCAAACGGGGTGGGCGGATGGGTAACGAAATTTTCAACTTTACCTATTTCCCAGGTAGATTCAGTGCTAATAGAGAATTTTTCCGAACATACAATAATTTTAACAACTTTCTAGAATGTTGTAAAACTTACAAGAATCATCTAGAATGTTGTAGAACTTACGATAATTTTCAAGAAACTTTTAGAATTTTCTAGAACTTTCCATAGTAATACATATACAGTGGCTCACCACTCACCAGCTCAGTTTAGTTCTAGCTGCCTAAGTAAACACACAGACCTACCTGATTTTATCAGAAATGGTATCAAGAAGCTGGCCAGTTTATCAAGACAAGAGCGAAAACGTACTCTGTGACAGCATGTGCTAAAATGTGTGAAGCCTACAAGGCATATTTGGGCATGCCTGTCAGGGATTAAGACAAACCCTAGGCACTTCATTTTACCTGCGAGCACTGGAAAAAAAAAACACTTTAGAAGGTAAGACACACAATTTTTGCTTGCTTGAATAGTAAGATTTTATATTATACAAATTTTAGATATTTTAAAATTTAAATGTGTGTGTTTTTCTTATAGCAAAGCCACATAGTGCTATCTGCTGAGACCCCTGAGGGGAATCAGCCCCCTAATTTTAGCGTTCTAAATCCGTAGACTTACCGCTGTACTAGTGGAGGCTCATATTATAGAATAAAATATCACATATAAAATATTTTGCATGAACCTCTTGCACATTCGTTATGGAAGAAATAAATTTATTCTTCATAATAACAATTTTATTTTGCTATTTTGCAGAATGGTACACAAGGGAAAACAGAACCATGAAGTTCGCTAATCCAAGAATTTGGCGTGAGCCCACTGACCACTCAAGGCAGTTGCTACTTCTGCATGGTGGACCCTTCCAAACATCGGACTGGAAATAATGCATCTGCTATTATGTTTCCAGACCTCTTGATAAGGAAGGAGTCTGCAGCTTCCAAGTACTTTCGAGACTTCTTCCATAAACTGTCTGAGGCAAAGGTCAAAGTTGGTGTCTTTGTTGGACCACAAATAAAGAAGATCCTGAAATGCACAGAATTCCCCAGAAGCTCAGTAGAAAGGAAAAAAAAAAAAGCTTGTGGCAGCTTTGTCGCAGCGGTTTGGGGCTTCGTGGACAATCACAAGGCCGAAAGTTATGTGGAACTGGTTGAAGCTCTAGTGAAGAACTACGGCATAATGGGCTGCAGGATGTCCCTGAAAGTCCATATTTTTGACGCTCATCTTGATAAATTCAAGGAGAACATGGGAGCATACTCAGAGGAGCAAGACGAGCGCTTCCACCAAGACATACTGGACTTTGAACGCCACTACCAAGGAGCGCATAACGAAAACATGATGGGAGACTGTATTTGAGGGGTTAATACGTGAAAGTGATTTACATCACAGTTGCAAATCTCGAGAAACTACCCACTTCTAAACATTTTTGTATAATTTTAGTATAAATACATGTAAATCTTGATTCATATGTTGTTTTATTCAGATCTTATGTAAATGAAAATGTGCAAATTTGCCCGTTTTTACATAGAAAATAGGTTAATTTCTAAATTTGATTATCCAGGTCACAAAAGCAAAGTTTGAAGGGAATAATGGCCACTTTCTGTACTTTTACAAGATAAGCAATTAAGAAATAACACATACTATCCAGGAACATAATCTGTGTTACATAGCGTATAGGACGATAAGGGTTGTTGAGTTTGTGTATGTTTGGTAACATATAAAACCGACCTGGAACCGGGTGTTCAGGTAAAAGGAACTGCAACGTTTCACGACTGATGTATTAGATTTTCTCTCACTACTGATGTATTGGATTTTCTGTAAGCTGCATATCATATCTTAGATAGTTTTAACAAATTGTGGTGCAGGGTCCACATCTACCTTTTTATAGTAGTTTGTGTCGTTACGTTGCGGGTAAGCTTCGTTGATGTTGTCGGGTTTACCTTGAATGACGATAACCCCATCCTTATCAGATGGTTTAATAATAATTTCATTTGTATGTTTCAATTAAACTGGAGTAATATATTCACTATAGGAGAGACTGTTTCGTACTTTTGAGTCAGAGTTAATGGCTTGAATTACTTCAACTTCAGTTGTAGAAACAAAATTCTCTAGATGTGTTTCCCTGTTGACCAAGAGTTTCCTTTAAACTATGAGTCGAAAGTATTTCTTTTTGTGGTTTGATTGTGAAAAAATCCAAGTCTTAATCTGCGTGCAAATTCTTGTAGGTCGAAAATAGTCTCAAAACTATCTATGCTTTTACGGGTAGGAAAAAAATTAAGACCTTTGTCAAGAAGCTTGTGTTGAGTTTCAGTTAGTGTTCTAGAGGACAGATTGGCGACATTGGAAGTGTTCTTGGATTTGAGTAGCTCGGATGTAGAAGTGACTCAATAGAGTCAGAAGTCGAATCTTTTTTAGGAAACAACTCAGTCTATGTGTTTACATTGTCGGAGTTATTAATCAGTAGTTCACAGATGGTATTAGTATAAGTCCGTTTAAAGTTAGTATGTTGTTGTGAACAGACATTATAGTTTGGGTGGGAGAAATCTATTCTCATATGAAAAATCATGATGTGTTTTTTATTGTTGCTTTTTGCGTTATTTAAAAAAATCTTTATTATTTTTTAACATTTGCGTCAAGGATTTTGTTATTCAGTGGAACATAGTGTATTTTTGCAATATGTAGTAGCAATTTTAATTTCCAGGTTGTCAGTTGAAAAGGGATTTGTAAGAGTAAAAGTGTGACTTACAGTAGCATCACAGTTTGTAAATTGTGAGGGATTCTTAGGTGTGTGTTAGGTTTAGAACTTAGAGCGAAGTTTCTTAAAACAGGAGTGGAAGCCATAACTTCTGTATAACTGCAACGCTTAGACGAATAAGCCCCTTTAGTTCTGGAAGAAGCATTGATAGAAATGGGGTTTGAAAGTGCATTAAATGTGTGCCCTATAGAGGTATGATCTATGGATTGAGAAGGCTTTGTGGATTGGAAACGAGAAATAGAGTTGGTTGAAGGAAGTTTATGACTAGAAGTGTTTGATGGATCTAGGTTGGATTGTTAAGCGGTTGTCTGTAGGCGAGAGAAAATATAATTAATAACAAAGAATAGTAAATTACAGGATAGGATTGGTTTGATTTGTTATGAATTTCGCGCAAAGCCTCACAAGAACTATCTGTGCTAGCCGTCCCTAATTTAACACTGTAAGACCAGAGGGAAGGCAGCTAGTCATTACCACCCACCGCCAACTCCTGGGCTACTCTTTTATCAACGAATAGTGGAATTGACCATCACTTATAACGCCCCCACGGCTGAAAGGGCAACCATGTTTGGTGTGACGGGGATTCGAACCCACGACCCTCGGATTACGATTCGAGTGCCTTAACCACCTGATCATGCCAGGCCACAGGATAGGGAAACGATTCATTTGAATGATAGGTGTAAGCTATCCTTTACTAAGTAATGTGTTCTGTTTTCAATTTTAAAGTTAATTTTTAAAGGAAAAATATAAGTGTGAGCTATGTTGGCGGAGGTCACGTGCGAGAACGTTAAATTTGCCAGTTTCTTGGTTTAAAGATTCAGTAGTTCAGGTCTGATGATTAAAGGAAAAACAGTGTTTCTATTGACATCACGGTAGGCAGCGCTTGAGAAATGAACAGGAAGGTTTGTTTGTTTGTTTGTTTTAATTTCGCACAAAGCTACTCGAGGGCTATCTGTGCTAGCCATCCCTAATTTAGCAGTGTAAGACTAGAGGGAAGGCAGCTAGTCATCACCACCCACCGCCAACTCTTTGGCTACTCTTTTACCAACGAATATTGGGATTGACCGTCACATATAACGCCCCAAAGGCTGAAAGGACGAGCATTTTTGGCGCGACGGGCATGCGAACCCTCGACCCTCAGATTTTCAGTTCTGTCGTGAAAAATTATGTATTTTGCAGTCTGTGACAGTACAGTCACGTAAAATGGCTCCACTAATTGATTTAATTAAAATATGTTGGCTATTAAGGTAAAAATATATTGATGGAGACACTTAATAATGGAATCTCCAAAAATTTACAATATAAGGTGAAAGAAATAGTAATTTACTTCACAACGAGTCTGTTGTCCATGAACGGAATATACATTTTGGTTAAAAATTTATAACACAGTATCACTTACAAAAGTTGTGATGTATTAAATTAGATTTCAAAATCGAACACTTTCGAATAGTTGACTACTCTTTTTCAGGATTATAGCTTGATAGTGGAAAACAGAAATTACCTAAAAACAGGGAACGTTCACCTGATAATACCTCATTTTCTCCAGATGATATAAAAAAAACATATTATCTAAAGAAACCAGTCTATGAGTCCATTAATTTATTAGTTTTAGTATCCTGTTTGAGACTGGTATGAAGAATATAAAGATGCCATCATTAGAGCCATGAACACAACAAATTATAAGCAAATGTGGATGTGATGTGGAGCTGTACATCTAGTACCTTTAATAAATGCGGCACTTGAAATCATTTTAGGCATTATTAAAATAAATTAATTTATGATACGTTTCACTCTTTTTATTAACTATATTTTGTACGCTAACAATACCACGCATGGGTCACGCGTATACCTGATTCGATTTTGTAACTCACCACAATTTTTACCAGCTTACCCTAAAATTGAAATTCCTTTAGGCAGGCAGGATTACAGTAAATTAATACATGAGACCTTGGGCATGGTAAAATAGATCAATAGAAAAGATTTGACTTTGTTAGTCCATAACTGTAAATTAGATCTCAAATTGGTTAAGATATGGCGGATCTCTAAGCTAAACGTTTGTACTTTAAAAAAACAAACAGAAAATTCAGAGCCATTCTAAGAGCCTCTATGCTATGTTTAAAATATTAGAACTAAACACTTTTGAGAAAAGATGTAAGGAATCTGATGTCAAATTCTAACACAAAGTCAACTTATTTCATCAGAAAAACTGCATAATTGAAATTGTAGAAGCCCTACAGCTGATAAGTACCAGAGATTATATAACTTGTTCATGAAATATCAAAACACATTCTACTGTGGACTTCGTAATTAGTGCGAAAAAATAAGTTGCATAATCATATTGGTATTGGAGATGCAGCCCTAATTATCAGATAACTAGACGACTCCTGTTTGCAAATCATGCTGAGGTTTCTAAAACAGACAGAAGTCATGAAGAAATGAGGAGTCAAAGAACTGAATATTAGTCCTTGGGCAACACCCAGTGTACTGTGAAGAAGATGGATTAGTCTAGAAGGTCTATTTTAGACTACCTGAATATTAATGAAGTAAAAAAGGAAGGAAGACAACTCACTGCCTAGATATACTCTACTAGAGATGCTCTGTTTGTAGCAATATGGTTCTTAACGTTGAATCTTAAGAGTGGATATTAACAAGTCGATAAAGAAAGTACAGAGAAGACAGCCTTTACTGCAGCAAATGGATTGTGGAAATTATAATCTTAATAGTTAAATTATGTAAAGCACTTCAAATGCATTTTATGAAAAATCACGTGTTAATGAAAAATGCGAAAACTATGAAAAGATGGAAGTGCTCAGTAATGGGGTGATCAACCTATATTACAACAGAATACAACCTAAAATGTGGCATTCACGTATGATAATGAAGAACTAATGTGCTCCAACACTCGACTAAAATTTACTCTCGCAAAACACACGATTTTGAAACCAATTACCCAGTGAATCAGTTTAGTGCACAAAAGTCCTGATAACAAACAGTCACTCTTTTCAAACTAAAGATAAAGATACAGTGGAATTCGTTACATTTGAATGGAAGCTTGCTATGTCAGAGATGGAAAAATACAAGTGGACAGAAACAAAAAAAAACAGTTAGTATTTCTTCTATCTCAATGTCTTGAGGAACTCTGCCAAATCTATAATCTTAAATCTACTGGGCATTTGGTTTCGAAAATACTGAAACAATTAAGAAATGCTTCTATTATGTTGGGTGCTGATATGTAAAGAATTGTTGTAAACATGTTAACTATATTGTGAGTATAAAAACCGAAACAAAAACACATTAATAGCATGGGCAGCTGCAACAGTATTGTATTAGAGCACCACATGAGGGATCTGTTATCGATAAACTTGCTCCTTTGCCTCGGAGAAACAGTGGAAATAAATACTTTGTGGTTGCCAGAAATTGCCAGAAGCATTGACTGTTCATAAACAAAAATCAGAAATTCGAGCAAACTAACTTGCTATCAAATTTGTTTAGATATTCAATGTATCCAAGAAAGAGTACTTTGTTTAGAAACAGATCCTGAATCAGCCTTGTTTAGGAAATGCATCATCTTTTGTAAATAGAAAATAAATGATGTTGTTTACAGAAGCTAGATGAATAGATGATATAAGTCATAGGTAAACCAATATAATCGTCTCTAGAAACACGTCAGAGGGGAGAATTTGTCAAAGGAAACACGACCTTTTTAGAAGCTCAGGTATTCTGCTGAGACCACTTTCAGTGGATCAACAAAGTTAGAATCGCCAGTGGGTTCACTCTCGATCACCTACATAAAAAACTCTCCCAGCGATAAAACAGACAGTACCTATAAGGAATATCTAATCTGTAGACTAATGATCTCATAATGGAAAACCACGAAATGATTTTGTGAATGAACTATTCAGTAAAGTATTTTGTTTCTATAGAAAGAATGTTCAAGAGGCTTGACAATTCAGAAAGGAGCAGTATCGTAAGCCTCATTTACATTCGTTTCATTCAGGTGTTAGCTAGACAGCGCATGATTTTAAAATCAAGTGGGTTTATAAAAGTAATCATAGATACATAGAATGTTCGGGAATATGATTGAAAGGCTTTGCGAACAGTCGAGAAAGAAAACTGCATTATAAAAATACGAGAGTCAGTGAAGCATTAAGTCATCTTTCAATTGATAAAGTGCCTTTAATTCAGTGAAGTATTTGGAGTTTACTTATAAGTTAGTCGTAGTACGATGACTGAATAAATCTCCATCTAGTACAGCGGTAAGTCTAAAGATTTACAACGCTAACATCAGAGTATTTGATTCTTTCGGTGGGTTCGGAAGACAGCGTCATGTGGTTTTGTTATGAGGAAAACACAATCAATGAATAAATTTTGTTGAGAATGAACGTGTTATGTACAAGCGAAAGTAGCCTGTAGTTTGTTTGTTTGTTTGTTTTGGAATTTCGCACAAAGCTACTCGAGGGCTATCTGTGCTAGCCGTCCCTAATTTAGCAGTGTAAGACTAGAGGGATAGTCATCACCACCCACCGCCAACTCTTGGGTTACTCTTTTACCAACGGATAGTGGGATTGACCGTCACATTATAACGCCCCCACGGCTGGGAGGGCGAGCATGTTTGGCGCGACGCGGGCGCGAACCCGCGACCCTCAGATTACGAGTCGCACGCCTTAACACGCTTGGCCATACCGGGCCAAATAGTTTGGATAATTTAGTGTAAAATATTTAATTTGGCAAAACATTGAGCCCTTTCGGAACTATAAAACTAATTAGAATCACTGCGATAAAGATTTATTTTAATTATTTTTATTACGTCAAAAAAATCTCAATACTTCGCCAAATTAATTATTTATATTAACTGTTTATATTACTGCTGAAGACTATAATACTGTTGTAAGGTTGTTATTTATATTAACTGTTTATATTACTGCTGAAGGCTATAATACTTTAATACTATGTTTCAAGTCAAATAACATGCCAGTCGTTATTAAGAGCTAGTTTCAAGTCAAATAACATGCCAGTCGTTATTAAGAGCTAGTTTCAAGTCAAATAACATGCCAGTCGTTATTAATAAACTCGAAGTTTTATTTTCAATATTATTTTGTGACCTATGAAACAAAGTCGTAAAACTGATAACTTTATGAAAGTAAGAAAAAAATTTACTGAATAATAATCATGTACAGGGCCTTTGAAGTCTGTAATTAAACCATTAGAATCATTATTACTATGCACTCCTGAGGACTTATGCTACTAAGAATGGGTTTCGATATCCATGATGCGCAGAGCACAGATAGCCATTTGTGCTTAACAACAAACTAATATCTCTGGAACTCAGCAACTACTTAATCTAATAATTAAATTTGTTCATAAATTCTCACGCTTCCTTAATTTATTTTTCAAAGTTAATTAAAATAAATGTTTATTTGTTTCGAATATCGTGCAAAGCTACACGAGGCCTATCTGCGCTCGCTGTCCCTAATATAGCAGTGTAAGACTAGAGGAAAGACAGCTAGTCACCACCACGTACCGCCAATTCTTAGGCTACTCTTTTACCAACGAATAGTGGGATTGATCGTTAGATTATAACGCCCTCACGGCTGAAAGGGCAAGCATGTTTGGTGCGACTGAGATTCGAAACCCTGACCCTCGGATTATGTGTCGAGTACCTTAATCACGTGGTCATGCCGGGCCTAAATAAATGTTTAACCGTGTTTTAATATTCTTCTTCAAAACGTTATTGAAATAAAATGTATAAATAAAACCACGTGCACCTATTTACCATGTAAGAACTTAGGTATTAAAAACAGTAAATAAAACGCATTGATATAATTCATGTAGCTGTTTCCCATAAGTTACACGAACATATTATTTTGACAACATTATATAGCAGAAGCCAATTAATTCAAGACATTATTTAAATGTCATTTAAGATGACATTTGACAATGAGTCTCATTGCACATTAAGCTTCCTGACTTTGAACAACGCTACTATCTGTCGAAGATAACTGAACAGCCGAGTGTAACAAGATCTGTTCAAGATAAGTGATTATAAGATGTGTCTGTAAATGTTGTAGTAATCATATTATTTGAAGTGAGAGATTTGTTTGACAAATAATGTAAAACAAATTATAATGTAAACGTATGGTATTTCAACCTACATAACCTTCAATTCGTTTGACAAATAATGTAAAACAAATTATAATGTAAACGTATGGTATTTCAACCTACATAACCTTCAATTCGTTGGACAAATAATGTAAAACAAATTATAATGTAAACGTATGGTATTTCAACCTACATAACCTTCAATTAGGTGGACAAATAATGTAAAACAAATTATAATGTAAACGTATGGTATTTCAACCTACATAACCTTCAATTCGTTGGACAAATGACGTTAAACAATCTATTTTGTATTTTATGTAAGGCAAAGTTATGCTGTTTCTTCCACTCTAACGTGTCTCCCAGTGACAGCGGTTTGTCTGCGGATTCAAACAGCTAGAAAGCGGGCTTCGATACCCGTGGTGGGCACAGCACAGATAGCCCATTATGTAGCTTTGTGCTTAATTACAATTGAATACACATACATAGATTACTAATTATGGTTTAAGAAAAAATGAACAGAAAATACTGTTTAGTTCTTGCTAGTCCACATGGTTGTTTATACGCCAATCGATTTAATGTTTAGAACAAGAATAGCGTGTTTATCGCATCATAATATTGTTTACTTTTACGCCTCGTTGCTTTGCTTTCGTATTCTTATTCATATTTAATTTGTTTTACAGTCTGTCAATTGAATTTTAATCTAGGACTCCCAATACACCAATACTGATCAAAACATCTGGGAAACACGAGTACGAGATGAGCAAACTCTCTTCACAGTAACATCATAAAGAATGTGCAGTAAAATCTTTAGAAACTGAGGAGAAATCAATGTGCCTAAATGGAAGAAGGCTTGTGACGAAATATTCTTTATCTCCACGTGAAATAACGCGTAATTAACATAACAAGTATTTGATTACGCTACTTATATTAAGTCCAATTTACGACCCCCTTTTACATTGAACCACTATCCTGTAGAAAAATATTACTTCACCTCAGTAAAAAAAAATGATTCATTTAGTTTGTTTGTTTTTTGAATTTCGCGCAAAGCTACTTGAGGGCTATCTGCGCTAACCGTCCCTAATTTAGCAGTGTAAAACTAGAGGGAAGGCAGCTGGTCATCACCACCCACCGCCAACTCTTGGGCTACTCTTTTACTAATGGATAACGGAATTGACGATCACATTATAATGCCCCCACGCCTGAAAGGGTGAGCATGTTTGATGCGACTGGGAGTCGAACGCCTTAACACACTTGGCCATGCCGAGCCTGATTCATTTAGTTTAGAACAATGTTGATCATATGTGTTCATTAGTGTGACTCTTGGCCATAGAATGTTCACGCAACAAACATTGATAATATTTGATTAAAGACTACAGATACTGGATCTTTGTAAAGTTCTAGTTTTCATTGCTGAATCTTTGACAAGAAGACTTAAGACAAAGTGTTTTTAAGAAGTGTATTTCATGATAATCACGCAAACTACAAAATGTACAAGCACCTCAGCGGCAAGTCTGTAGAATTATAATGCTAAAAACAGGGGTTCGATAACCATAGTGTTCATAACACAGAGCTTTGTGCCAACATCAAACAAACATTTAGAAATTTCTACATAAATTTCACTTTCATAGCAAGTTTTTTGTTGTAACTTTCCGAAGAAACCCAAAAATAACCATGCATTTAAATTATTTGAAAATTAAGCTTAACTCAACAAAAGACGTACATTTTACTACAAAGTCTCAGCTTTTAATAAATTTTTCCAAATCCTTTCGTTAAATGAATTTTCTTTTTGCGAGACGTTTTTGTGGTTTTAAACACTCGAACTGAATGTAAAAATGTTTGTAAACTAGTCTTGTGTAGTTTTAAATAGAACCTGCCGCCTTTTGAAACTAGCCGGATTTTTAAACAGCCCAAAAATACCTTTGGGCACAAACATAATTGTATTATTACACTAAATATACAAAGACATTCAAAACGTCTTATAATCTGAGGATCGCGGGATTACGTACGTGCACACCCTCTCAATAGTGAGGGCGTCAGAATATATCTCTCAATTCCATTGGTAAAAAGTATCCCAAAAGTTTATATCGATGCTTTGACTGTCTTCCTGCTGTCAAAGTTAGGATCGAATATCAGTTTTTGTTTTGTTTTCTACCCTATTGTTAAACTTTGTTTTGGCTTGTGTAACGAGATATTACTGTGAGATCAACATGCTAGGATACATAATACAGAAAACTCAGTTTGGCTTTGAAACTTACTAAATATGAGCAGTTGGTAGATAATATTGACTGAATGAGCTGATTAATATAAACAATTGGTAAGTAAGTTTCATCTAGGTGAGCTTACTAAATATAAACAGTTAGTACATTATACATTAACTCGCGTAAATCGTAATAAGCATTTAAGCAACTGAGTAAATAGTCCCACATAGCCTAATGTTAGTAAAAAGAGTGCTTAAATATTCAAACATTTAACTTAGACGGAAATAGGGTCCTCTTTCTGGTCAGAGGTGAAAATATGGACTTACAACGCTCAAAATTAAGATTCTGATCTTCGTCGTGGACAGAGTGGAAATATCGCGTTGAGAAACAGTAAGTGAACGGGAAATTTGAATTTTAAAATATAGTTGATAAAAGTTGTGTGTTTTTAAGGTTCGTAGGATTTGTGTATTTGTATCAATAGCTATCTGTATCAGTCATCCCTGATTTTGAATTGATAGACTGAAAGGAAGTATATAGTGAACGGCACGTACCTTCAACTCTTGGGGTACTATATTCGTCAATTCTTGGAATACTATAATCAAATAGCTATATTTCACCGTAACTCTTCTCTTCCAGGGGTCAGCTCAAATCTCCGTGGCAGACAGAGTACAAGTATTCTATTTAGTAACGTTACGACGATTAAGAACAAATATTAGTCTTATAAGACACCCAAGCACACAAAGAGCGAAGCGCAACTTTGTGATGATGGAATGTTAATCATAACTTCTCAGGCTGCCCTGAGGTCATGTTCAGCCTGTTGGCCAGTGATGATCAGAAATACAATAATATGTAGGGTAATAATAATATTATTCAATAATGCCAAATTTGATTATTATAAATCAGACAGTGCAAATGATAATGTTACGCTCTTCATGTCATCTACTAGTTTTCAATGAATCAACACATTTATTATTTAATAAATAAAAAATACAACTTCCATACATCTATCAGGGTACTCTCTCAATGATGGCTGTGTGATTATTGTTGCTTTTTAAATATATATATATATGGGCATATATTGTTTCAGTAACTATTATTCAACACTGCCGTTCTACCTATATGTATATTTTGTTTGATAGCTTGGAACCTGTCGTCACTACTGTACTTTAAAAGTATTCTCGCTTTTGAAAGAAATATCTACTTTCCATATTTATCGTATGCGTGGGAAGGACTGAACAATCCGCATATTTGATGACTGCATTTAGAAAAAAAAAATCCGTTTTTTTTTTTGGCCACAGGCGAATGAGTGTTTCTTTGTTCGTCATAGATTTAGACGATAATGTGGAACTTGAAGGAAATTTTAATTTTCGACAAGTAAGTAAACGAGCACTTTTCTATCGGTTTTACAAAAGAAGACGCCATTTTCAACAGTAAAAATCTACTCTTTATTACTGATACATTTTATGGTCTAATAGTATGCATTGTTGAGCAAATAAGGAAAAAAATTATATATATAAAGAAGAAACAAGCTGAAAAGAAATGATTTCTCATGATCTTTGCGGTCCTTCTGTTTACTGAAGTGAAGACTCACCTTTGTTGTCAGAATGGAAAGAAGGATCCCATCAGCTAATGTACACATCGTCTTCGCTCGAAAGAAACTAATCAAAGACGTCTCTTGAGACCCGATGTTTTGTTGATTAGAATGTTCTTGAAGTTACTGAGTTTTTAGATGAGTTTTGAGCAGAAATCAATACTTAGTGATTTATTGTTCATAAAATCTTACTACAAGCATTCAAAGTCTTTTGAATGATTAACAGGTCTTCAATATTTCGATGTTATGTTCTGACCGACAAGAATTGAGAAACATATTTTGTCATTGAAAGCAAAGACTTCAGTTAGTTAATTGAGTTGTAAATCTTGATGCTATTTCTAAAGAACCAGTTCTAAAAAAAACGTATTATAACTAAAAAACGTATTATAACTAAAAAAACGTATTATAACTAAAAAAACGTATTATAATTAACCTTTCAACGTTCAGTTGATAAGTAATTCACTGAATACACCTTTATTCCAGTGCGAAGGTCTGTGGGTATGTACTTGTGTTACAGTAAAGCCACAGCGAGTTATCTACTGTTCAACAGCAGAGAATGAATCACTGCATGCCAATATTCTAAGTCCACAAATTTTTGATGACGAGAAACACTTGGTGTGGGTATTAACACTTTTATTGATAAGCAGAGAACAGCGTTTCGACCTTCCTAGGTCATCTTCAGGTTAACAAAAATATTTTTGTTTTAATTAACACAAGAGAAATTTATTACAATTTAATATTTTTTAATGATATTTGTAAATACTCGATAAAGAAACATTTCTGTCGGCATTCAATCAACAGCTACCTACATACAAAGATTATCTATCATAATCATACAATACCCGTCCTAAATTTCGAGTGAGTGAATAGTGGTAAGTCTACGGGATTACAATGCTAAAATCCAGACTTCGATTCCTTGCGATGGAGACAAGAAATCAGCTAAATATGGTCTTGGTACAAATAAAAATAAACCATAATTTTGAAGTGATAGACTCCACAAACTCTTCGATAACTCTTATCTAATTGAACAGTGGAATTTAACCCTCATTCTTGCCAAGTGTCAAAAACTTCAAAGTGTAGAGTGCGATTTTAAATTTTTTTTATTTAATATAATTAAAACTATTAATCCCTTGCATAACGCAAACTCTTAGCGGACATAAATTAAATGAACAATTATGTGTACTATATAAATTAGTAAAATATGTACAACAAAACTTATTAAGGTTTTTTTCTTATCCAATATATGAGAGCAAAAAATATTAATGTATATTTGTTTTTCTTGAAAATAAAATGCAAGTTATACAACACATACGCAATTAGAAAATGACTCAACCCCATTTTCTTGAAAATATAATACATAATTTAACAAATTTCCCTACTAACCCGTAATCTGAGGGTCGCGAGTTCGAATCCCAGTCATACAAACATGCTCGCTCTTTCCGTTGTGGAGGCGTTATAATGTTACGGTCAACCCCACTATTCGTTGATAAAAGAGTAGCCCAAGAGTTGGCGGTGGGTGGTGATGACTATCTGCCTTCTCACTAGTCTCACACTGTAAAATTAGGGACGGCTATCGCAGTCTGCTCTCTTGTAGCTTTGCGCGAAATTCAAAACAAACCAAACCAAATTAAAAAAAAAAAAATACAAACTCGATGAAATATTTAGTTACGCTTTTGTTTAGACATAAATAGAAGCCTGTATGTAGCCTGAAAATACTGTCTTTGTGTATAAAATTGCCTTTGACAAATTCTATTTGAAAATAGTATAGTAAAAAAAAAATCTAGTCTCTATCAAATTTTTTAAAACTATGGGAATGGTTTTATATTTAGTGTCGTATCGTTGGTTGTGATAGGAGTTTCAGATGCGATTACAAATTTTTGAAACTAACCTCTTATAGTTTTACTACTTACGAGGGCTGTTCAAAAAATACGCGGACTGTTTGAATTGCGCGGCTCCAGTTGATTCCAGGGGAATCCGCTTGGTGTCGCTAGGTTTGCACAGATCAGCTGATTACGACGCCATTTCCCGATTGCAGATATCTTCATTTGTGTATTAACTACGCGGTTTTAAGTGAAGTGCGATTTTTTCGTTTGGCGGATTTCAGAATGAATGACCTGAAGGAGCATCGACTTGCTGTGAAATTTTGTGTTAAACGTGGAAAATCTGTGACTGAAACTTTTGCTATGCTTAACACGGCTTACGGTGATGTTGCTATGAAGCGTATGGCATGTTTCAAGTGGCATGAACGTTTTAAGGATGGTCGACAGTCCATTGAAGATGACGAGCGCCCTGGACGTCCTTCCACGTCAACTGACGACCCACACGTCGACAAAATCAACACCCTGGTGCGGGAAAATCGACGTCTGACTGTCAGGGAGCTTGCTGAAGAGTGTGGGATATCAGTTGGATCTTGTTACGAGATTTTGACCGAAAAATTGAAGATGCACCGCGTTGCTGCGAAATTCAGCCCTCAGAACTCGTGAGTTTTGGCCAAACACTCGATCACTGTTCTTCCCCACCCCTACTCACCTGACCTTGCTCCTTGCGATTTTTTCTTGTTCCCCAAACTCAAAATACCCTTGAAAGGAAGAAGATTTGAGACGATTCCCGAGATTAAGGCAAATGCGACGAAGGAGCTGGAGGACATTACAAAAGAAGCGTACCAGGACTGTTTTAACAAGTGGAAACACCGTTGGGATAAGTGTGTGCGTTGGGGAGGAGAGTACTTTGAAGGGGTCCCAGATCTGTAACTTCTAAATAAAGTGCATTTTGTTTTATGACGTCAGTCCGCGTATTTTTTAAACAGACCTCGTATGTGAATACAGCCAGTGTAACATTCGTACATTAACAAGTTTATTATTTTAGTCGCCCCCCCCCAGTGGCTCAGCGATCGGCTTTCGATACCCGTGGTGGGCAGAGCACAGATAGCCCATTGTGTAGCTTTATGCTTAATTAAAAAAACAACAACAGTTATTTTAGTTATTAATTTTTACGTTTTTTTCACATTTTACTTTCTAAACGTAATTATTTTAAAATAATTTAGCACAAATTTCAATTCAAGGTCTCGTTATTTTATAACATTATGTAACAAAGTTTTACTTTTTCTTGTTCCTGGGCAGAAAGTGTTATTTCCCAATTCCTTATGCCTTAAGTAAATGAAAAAAAAACAAACCTATTTTCCCATCAAACTTTGCTTTTGTGACCTGAATAATGAATTTTTCAAATTTACCCATTTTCCAGAAGATTACAAGCATATTCAGTGCTGAGTAATTGATAGAGAATTTTCTCGAACTTACAAGAATTTTCAAGAACTTTCTAGAATGTTGTAGAACTTACAAGAATTTTCAAAAATGAAAGCGTACAAGTCACAAGTCAGAGGAAGCGTTACCGACCTTTGTCAAGCTTTTTCATTCGTCAAGATGGGCTCTGCTTCTGCCACAATGTATTCGGTCTGTGCGAGGCATTTGGAATTGCTTGTAGCCCGAACGAGTGGCGCCTCTTCATTGATAGCTCATCCAGAAGCCTCAAAGCTGTGCTGCTTTATAACAGGAAAAAGTATCCGTCTCTTCTCCTGGCTTATTCGGTGCACCTCAAAGAGGAATACAACATCGTCAAGATCTTGCTGGAAGCCTTGAAGTATGATAAGTATAGGTGGGAGGTTATCGGAGACTTGGTAGCATTCCTTATGGGGTTCCATGGAGGCTTCACCAAGATTCCCTATTATATTTGCCTTTGAGACAGCAAGGACATCGTAGTGCACTACAACAGAAAGCATTGGCTACAACGGACCGAGTTCTCTATGTGGAGGCACAATGTCAAGTGTGAGCCACTAGTGGACATCCAGAAGGTGTTGTTCCCACCATTGCACATAAAATTGGGTTTTATGATATAATTTGTCACAACACTTAATAAGGAGTCTGCAGCTTTCAAGTACCTATGATAATTCTTCCCTTAGCTGTCTAAGGGAAATGGCAAAGCTGATGTATTGATTTTCCTTCTTACTGAGCTTCTCGGGGAAGCTTTGTCGCAGTAATTCGGAGCTTTTTGGGCAATCACAAGGCCGAAAATTATGTGGAACTGGTTGAGGCTCTGGTGAAGAACTACGGCATAATGGGCTGCAGGATGTCCCTGAAAGTCCATATTTTCGACGCTCATCTTGATAAATTCAAGAAGAACATGGGAGCATACTCAGAGGAGCAAGACAAGCGCTTCCACCAAGACATACTGGACTTTGAACGCCACTACCAAAGAGCGTATAACGAAAACATGATGGGAGACTGTATTTGAGGGGCTAATACGTGAAAGTGATTTACATCACAGTTGCAAATCTCGAAAAACTACTCACTTCTAAACATTTTTGTATAATTTTAGTATAAATACATGTAAATCTTGATTCATATGTTGTTTTATTCAGATCTTATGTAAATTAAAATGTGCAAATTTGCCCGTTTTTACATAGAAAATAGGTTAATTTCTAAATTTGATTATCCAGGTCACAAAAGCAAAGTTTGAAGGGAATAATGGCCATTTTGTGTACTTTTACAACATAAGCAATTAAGAAATAACACATACTTAATGAGAACAACATTTGTGTTACATAGTCTAATTGTTCAGTATGACAAAAACCACCTGATTTGCCATTTGTTTTTCGTTTTGTTTTTGTTATTTCACTTATATTTCGATGTTAGTATTCAACCGGGCCATTTATTAAGATAGAATCTCCACTTAAAAGCTACTGATGTGAATATTTGAGCCAGACAGCCTACTTAAAACTATAAACGTGGGTGATTTCGGTAAATCCCAAATTAACTCGAGAATCATTAATATTAATAATTTTGGCAGATACAAAATTTACTTGAATGATAAAAATATGGATATTCCGGTCAGAAACAAAGTTATCTTATAAACTTTATCAACAGAAGTTATTTGCATAATAAAATACTTTGATCGATACCAGTGTAGATATTTCGGACAGGTATTAATTGTATTCGTAGTTATTAATATAGTATTAAGTGGATAAAAGCAAGTTTTTAATCAAACTATTGTTTAATAAAAGTCTCTGTGTTTGCGCGCGCGAGTGTGTCCGCATATAAATGGTGAACCGACAAACAGAATGTCATCAAATCTGACTTGTATTTCACAGCCCTCCTTTGAGGAGTGACATAGTGGTAGGCATTCGCATATAACTCCCCTCTCCATGTCGGTCTTTTTAGCGTGTATTATCACTGTAAAAATTTATTTTTGAGACACCAGCAATTTGTAAAATTTAGGCGAATGTGAGCAAGAATTTGCCTAAATCGAATGAAAGTTAATTCTTTGAGAAAACAATAAGTTGTCCAGTATAGTGTAATTATGGATTCTAATTTAGTGTAATTATGGATTTTAATTTTTATTTTATGTAAATATATCTTAACACAAAAGAAGACCTTAATTTATAATATTAAGGGGGAAAGCGTTAACCCTGTATATTTGTAAGAGACTAAAGACCAGGTATCAATACTCCTAGTGGGCACAACACAAACTACTAATATGAAATGCATTTCAACTGTGTGTTATAAGGTACACACAGTGTTTCAGGCGTAACTGATATGAAGTATTTTTCAGCTCTGTCTTTGAATGGGTGATAAGTCATGTATAACAAAATGCGTTTCACACAGGGCTATGTGTGTTGTTAAGAGCTGCTCTACTGAGTGCTTGTATTGAAACAAGTGCGTGATCTATGGTTAACTACAACAGATTTATGTTAAAGTACTACTATAAAAGTTATCTTATTGGAACACCATAATTGGCCAATTAGGTAATGATAATTACAAGATGCATTGTTTTGTGACTAATTTCCTCTCGTGAAACGTATCTTGTTTCCCAACTTTAGATATTATCTACTGTAGTTTTTGCGACCGATTTTTCTTAAATTCATTTTCCTCATGTTAGGCAAAGTTGATTTGTGGAAAGTAGTGCACTTCCGAACTGGAAATCTAGTGCGGAATTTTATCTCTAAACTATTAAGACAAAACATTGAATCTTTCGACCATGGGATAAGTATACTTGACAATTGAAGTATGCTTATCTTCACCAAATCATATTTCCACTACTAATGCGATTATGCAATGGTGAATATAGAAAGATAGTTTTGATTACATCTGAAGAATTGGGTGAAAAAGGTTTGTTTGTTTGTTTTTAAATTTCACACAAAGCTACTCGAGGGCTATCTGTGCTAGCCGTCCCTAATTTAGCACTGTAAGACTAGAGGGAAGCCAAGTAGTCATCATCACCCACCGCCAACTCTTGGGCTACTCTTTTATCAACGAATAGTGGGATTGACCGTAACATTATAACGCCCCCACGGCTGGATTCGAACCCGCGATTCTCGGATTAGGAGCCGAATGCCTTAACACGCTTGGCCATGCCGGGCCTACGTTCATAAGAAACCATTTATTATATCGATGTAATACACGTTGTAGATGTACTTTTCACAATACATCGTTTGGCAAACCAGTACTTCTACTCATGAATATTTAAGTTAATGAAATAGATAAATATATTTAGGTTATTTCAGTTGAGAGAAAAACTAAACAAGCGATTCTAATTTCTGGCACTTATGTTTCTCTTAGTTCGTTCCATAATTTTGCAAAGTTAAGGTCATTCGTCACTGGGTCAGTTTTCGCAGTTTGTCATGACATGTATGACGATCTAATTGACTTCTGTTACAACATCACAGTGGTTAGGTTAACAAGATAAATTTTATTATCGCCAAAATACGTAATTTTTAGCTGTTAAGAGTGACTATATGCCTTCACTTCTAGTTTATCAGTTCATATTTGAGGACAAGTATGCACAGACACACAGCTCTATGCGTATTTTTTAGAAAACATTGTGAACAAACAAGCTATTAAAACAGATAGCGCTGTTTGTCAATGAGCTCCTTTAGAATAATTTAAAATGAATAAACCACAGTTTATTCAAACCATTTTAATATAACAAAGGAAGTAATTCTTAATGTGTTAATTTTGTTTCTCACCAACAACGCTATCAGTAAATAATATATTTATATTATTTATATTTTCTTAGTGAAACTAAACTCGCTATTAAACTTTATAAAAACAAAACCGTTGTCTTTGATTCTAAAAAGGTAACCTCATCATATAAACAAATTACCATTTTGCTTTGCTACTGTGTAATTTACGAAATAAATAGTTACATAAATGAACAATAGGAATAAACATATCAGCTATCTACATGTCTGTAATGTTTGAAGTTGGAATGAGCAAACCAATCTTTAAAGCTTAATTTGTGTTTCATGGAATACCAACTCCTACTTGTAAGTCTAGTCTAATGGTAAATGTGCGTGATCATAGCCAATCCGTTTGAAACATTTCGTAAGGTCTTCGAAATTTTAGACAAAGTTCATATATGTAGCCAATTATTTTACTACTGAATAATCGCAGATAATTCCACTTTTGCAACAGTGAGACTCTTAAATCAGTAACAATATGTTTCAACAGAAGGTTATGTCTGGTAACAGCAAGTTTATGTTTCAATAGAAGATTATGTCTAGCAACAGCAAGTTTATCTTTCAACAGAAGATTACGTCTGGTAACAGCAAGTTTATGTTTCAATAGAAGATTATGTCTAGCAACAGCAAGTTTATGTTTCAACAGAAGATTACGTCTGGTAACAGCAAGTTTATGTTTCAATAGAAGATTATGTCTAGCAACAGCAAGTTTATATTTCAATAGAAGGTTATGTCTGGTAACAGCACGTTTATATTTCAATAGAAGATTATGTCTAGCAACAGCAAGTTTATGTTTCAACAGAAGATTACGTCTGGTAACAGCAAGTTTATGTTTCAATAGAAGATTATGTCTAGCAACAGCAAGTTTATGCTTCAACAGAAGATTACGTCTGGTAACAGCAAGTTTATGTTTCAATAGAAGATTATGTCTAGCAACAGCAAGTTTATGTTTCAACAGAAGATTACGTCTGGTAACAGCAAGTTTATGTTTCAATAGAAGATTATGTCTAGCAACAGCAAGTTTATGTTTCAACAGAAGATTACGTCTGGTAACAGCAAGTTTATGTTTCAATAGAAGATTATGTCTAGCAACAGCAAGTTTATATTTCAATAGAAGGTTATGTCTGGTAACAGAACGTTTATATTTCAACAGAAGATTATGTCTAGCAACAGCAAGTTTATATTTCAATAGAAGTTTAAGTCTGGTAACAGCAAGTTTATGTTTCAACAGAAGATTAGGTTTGGTAACAGCAAGTTTATGTTTCAATAGAAGGTTATGTCTAGCAACAGCAAGTTTATATTTCAACAGAAGATTGTGTCTGGTAACAGCAAGTTTATATTTCAATAGAAGTTTAAGTCTGGTAACAGCAAGTTTATGTTTCAATAGAAGGTTATGTCTGGTAACAGAACGTTTATATTTCAACAGAAGATTATGTCTAGCAACAGCAAGTTTATATTTCAATAGAAGTTTAAGTCTGGTAACAGCAAGTTTATGTTTCAACAGAAGATTAGGTTTGGTAACAGCAAGTTTATGTTTCAATAGAAGGTTATGTCTAGCAACAGCAAGTTTATATTTCAACAGAAGATTGTGTCTGGTAACAGCAAGTTTATATTTCAATAGAAGATTGTGTCTGGTAACAGCAAGTTTATATTTCAATAGAAGTTTAAGTCTGGTAACAGCAAGTTTATGTTTCAACAGAAGATTGTGTCTGGTAACAGCAAGTTTATATTTCAATAGAAGTTTAAGTCTGGTAACAGCACGTTTATATTTCAATAGAAGGTTATGTCTGGTAACAGCACGTTTATATTTCAATAGAAGGTTATGTCTGGTAACAGCAAGTTTATGTTTCAACAGAAGATTAGGTTTGGTAACAGCAAGTTTATGTTTCAATAGAAGGTTATGTCTAGCAACAGCAAGTTTATATTTCAACAGAAGATTGTGTCTGGTAACAGCAAGTTTATATTTCAATAGAAGTTTAAGTCTGGTAACAGCAAGTTTATGTTTCAATAGAAGGTTATGTCTGGTAACAGAACGTTTATATTTCAACAGAAGATTATGTCTAGCAACAGCAAGTTTATATTTCAATAGAAGTTTAAGTCTGGTAACAGCAAGTTTATGTTTCAACAGAAGATTAGGTTTGGTAACAGCAAGTTTATGTTTCAATAGAAGGTTATGTCTAGCAACAGCAAGTTTATATTTCAACAGAAGATTGTGTCTGGTAACAGCAAGTTTATATTTCAATAGAAGATTGTGTCTGGTAACAGCAAGTTTATATTTCAATAGAAGTTTAAGTCTGGTAACAGCAAGTTTATGTTTCAACAGAAGATTGTGTCTGGTAACAGCAAGTTTATATTTCAATAGAAGTTTAAGTCTGGTAACAGCACGTTTATATTTCAATAGAAGATTGTGTCTGGTAACAGCAAGTTTATATTTCAATAGAAGGTTATGTCTGGTAACAGCACGTTTATATTTCAATAGAAGATTATGTCTAGCAACAGCAAGTTTATATTTCAACAGAAGATTGTGTCTGGTAACAGCAAGTTTATATTTCAATAGAAGTTTAAGTCTGGTAACAGCAAGTTTATATTTCAACAGAAGATTGTGTCTGGTAACAGCAAGTTTATATTTCAATAGAAGTTTAAGTCTGGTAACAGCAAGTTTATATTTCAACAGAAGATTGTGTCTGGTAACAGCAAGTTTATGTTTCAATAGAAGGTTATGTCTGGTAACAGCAAGTTTATGTTTCAACAGAAGATTAGGTTTGGTGACAGCAAGTTTATGTTTCAACAGAAGATTATATTTGTTTAACGTTCTTTGAGTCATCTTATATTATTAAGTTAAACCTTTGTAATTCGCCTTCTCATTTTTTCTGTTGATAACTTTTTGGTGCAGGTTTTCTGCGTTCTATCCATTACGGGAAATAAAAACCGAGATTTGAGCGTCCTGAGTACAGAAACTGATCCAACAGGGGTAACTTTCTTTCCATATCTATTTCTTCATCTTCTTTCAATCTTTCGTACCTAAATAGTCTCTTCAGTTATCTTTATTTAATCATTCTATTTCACGCTCTAACTTGCTCATTGACACGATACAGTGATACACATGCTAAGCTTTCTACATAAAGTATTTATTGTACAGGTTCGTTAAACAAAGTATTATTGGTGTCATATGACAAAAACGACTTTCGAATCACATATTTCCATGTATCTTTAGTACTTGGAAATGCGACCATTTAGTTCTCAAATGCTTCATTTCCACCCATACCCGTATCTTTGTTCGTTAACCAGTCCATCCCTCAGTTTGTTATTCTGCTTGTATGTCTGTCCTTGGCTGAATACTAGTACTTCTCTACTCTCTGTTTGTTTATTTTAGAATTTCGCGCAAAACTACACAAGGGCTATCTGCGCTAGCCGCCCCTAATTCAGCAGTGTAAGACTAGAGGGAAGGCAGCTAATGATCACCACCCACCGCCAACTCTTGGGCTACTATTTTACAAACGAATAGTGGGATTGACCGTTACATTATAACTACCCACGGCTGAAAGGGCGAACATGTTTTATGTGACGGGAATTCGAGCCCGCGACCTTCGTATTATGAGTCTTTCATTCTCTATTTCTCTGCCTATTTCCCATTTCAGTAATCTCTCTAGGCCTGTTCATTCATTTCTCCCCTATATGTCTGTCTGCCACTTATATATTAATCTCCTTGATTGTATATCTTTATTTTTGTCCTTAGAACCTGAAAAATGGATAAAGCCGAAATACCCATACTTTATATTGACGTCGTTGTTAGAAAAGCCTGGAGTCATTGGTGTTCAATACCATCTGTTTGTGAGAACCCACCATGCTACTCAACAACAATTAATACGCTTGTGAGTCCCACGGGCTAAAGGATACCCACTGTTAACAATACTAATAATGAGAAGAATCCTATTATTTTTATGTATCTATATGTATCTAAGCATATTTTTGTACGTATATGTGTGTGTGTAAACATATTACATCATTGTTTTCCAAATTCTGTGGTTCGCCACTCGAAAGAAATGGCTGTCTTTTTGGCAGAAGAGCCCAAAATTAAGGACGGAAGAAACAGAAGAGTTAGAGATGATGGAAACCTAACAAATCAATCACTTTGGTCTAGAAGTTTTGTTTTGTTTTGCTCTCACATTTACCCAATCCTTGCAAACATTTTTGTCATTTTAAATAAATTATTAATAATAAGTAAGGAAAATATTGATTTTCCTTTTATCACTTGCAAACATGATTTTGGTATGAAATGGTTTACAACGGAAACATTACTGATTTTGGGCGGGGACGCCGCTGTTTATAGTATATAAAACATCGTATTACATATATTTTCGCATGCATCAGAGATGCGGTTTATATTTTGAATGAATTTGAAACTCTGCGGTAACCGTTTTTCAGAGCTAGAAATGCATGGCGTATCTGCATATCAAAAAGGTTCTTACAACATTTAAATTTATAGGAAAAAAAAAGAATTGATAAGACGCTACATATCTGATGTAAAATAGGCATGTGTCTTTAAATACTGCAGTGTCTGATTATTTTATACAATAATTTGTTAAGCATAACTATTAGTTAAAAATTACATTTCTCTTTGAAATTACTCAAGCCTGCGTTGTCTTTAAACAAGTGTTTTTTTTTCTTTAAATGGCTAGTTGAAAAAAAAATCATATTTCAAAGTGAGGAGACCTGATGTAATTAGCTTTAAGTTCAGTTAAGTTTATCATTAGGCAAGTCTCTTACAACGCTAAAATACGAGGCTCGATTCTCCGTGGTAGACAAAACGCAGATAACACTGCACAACAATGTTTATGCTTCTTGAATACTGTTGGGTGTTCCTTATAGATTTTTGGCTTTTTGCTGACTACTGTTGGACACTGCAAGATGATGCACCGGACATTGAATACAAACAAAAATCAGGAGCAAAACACTTTTAATTATGTTGAACTTAATAGCATATTAGAAACATAAACGACCCTCAGATTACGAGTCACACGCCTTACGCGCTTGGCCATGCCAGGCCCACCAGGTATCTGTCACAATCAACAAAAATTTTTCAGGAAGCAAAACTTTTCAAAAAATTGTTGTGGAGTGTAACTCATTTGTGTAGTTTTACATTAATAAAACACAAGCAAACTAAAATACACTAAGTATTTTCCTTGTATTAGATGTACATTAAAACATTTGAATAAGAAAATAGTTACTTTTACATTTGTCTGCGATAAAGAAATAGACAATTTTTCTTTGTGTTTTCATAGTGTTATATCTATTTTCAATATAGTGATATATGGGTGTATTATCGTGATAACCACTTTAAACATAATGAATCACATGTAGAACGTCATAGAACCTAAGTGTTTCTGGAAAACTAGTTGCAGATTTTTCTCTTCATTTGATTAAAAGGAAAAGCTGGTAATATTAATCAGTTTTAAAATTAAAGGAAAACGATGGTGGTCCAAAACTTATGGAAAGAAACAAAAACTGTTATGGATTTCAGATTTAAATTATTTGTTTTACAAATATGTAAGAAAAAAATTGAAAGAAGTTATAGATGACCGCAAATTGTGAGAGACCAAGAAAAAAATTTAATTGCAAATTATCAGATAATTTCAACAAATGTTTTAAATTCTTCAAAGTTTATAATTTTGTGTTATTTTTTTGTCTTCAACATTCAAGATCAATAATATAAAGGTGAAGATTATCTGATATTTGTTTTCTATAACAACAATTTAGAAATAGAACTACGATCATACTTCAGGTGGTTGAATGTCATGTGCATATAAGAAAGAGTATGTGTATTTTTTATTTATGACAAAGCTACGCCATCCAGTGGATCAGCGGTTTGTCTGTGGACTTACAACGCTAAAAACCGGATTTCGATACCCGTAGTGGGCAGAGCACAGATAGTTCATTGTGCAGCTTTGTGCTTAATTAAAAAAAAACAACAATAACGACAAAGCTACATAAGCTATTGCCACCAACCCTAACTTCGAGCTATTGTTTAAAGGGTTAGCAGGCAGTCAGAAGCACCCTGCTACCCATTATCCATGCTAAGGAACTAACTATCACACTTATAACGCAAATATTTTGTGGTATCATATGGATTCGAACAAGGTTCATATACTTGAGACCAAAGTGCACCTAAAAAAAAGCGTTCAGTTCGGAAGACAAAACAATTACAAATACCTTATATACATATAGAACTTCCTGAAATATCAGACACAAGTGAAAGTTGAATACGAAAATTACATGTAACTATAAATTACAGCATTCAAAATTAAACATTTTTGCTGACCATAGAAGCGAAATGAAACTGAAACAAATCTATTTCATTTATGACCACAATCAGAAACGTTTTGATTTTTACGTTTAAAGTTGTAGACCCGGAATGTAAATGTTGAAAGGATATTTTTTAGATAAGTTTGTTGCTACTCGATTTACGACATAAATGTTCAAAATGAGGCCAATAAACTCTAATGAAAAAATATAACTCTTCAATTTAATAATGATAAGTTAGTGACCTGTTTGTCCTTCAGTTCAAAAGTCAAAGTGACAAAGAAATACATAATTTAAAATGTGTAAGATAGTGTTGGCTTAAATAAAAGTCGAATATATTAATAAGTAAAACATGGAATTGAGTACTTGGATTGAAAGTATTCATTAATAGATAGGTTTAAAGATTAGCGTGACCAAGTTAATAATATAAATATATATATATATATTTCTTTTTTTTTTACAGAATAAATTCGCTTTCCTCACTTGAAGAAGATGAACCTATGTAAATCTTCCCCGTTCTCCACTAGAGCGAAGTCTCTACGTGAAAAATTTGGATCTAAAAGAAGTTTATCAGAAAACCTGAGGGATCCTCCTGTTACAAAGACAGAACGCTTTCCGGAGCGACAGTCAATTTCTGGATGCTTACGTGTGGCTCCCAGACTTCCAACTGAACATTCTAATCTATTTTATACCCTATCGGAAGATGCACACTGTTGTGAACTGGACGTAAACTCCTACCAAACAGATCCACGATTCCCGTGGCAAAGAAATATTGCTATTCAGTGCGATATGTCCCCAGAAGAAGTTTCTTCTTCACTTTCTTTGACGGATTCTTCCGAGGCACTAAGTAGGAGCAACGTCCAACTTGATTCACGATGGGGTAACAAGCTGGGAAAGACTGAAGAGATGAGTCGATGTCATAGTGCCGTCTCTTACAAAAATGTGCCAAAATCTGTTCCAAAATACATGATTGTTCCGTCCAGCTCGGAGCAGCCACAAGGACGTCCAGGCTTGCCTAAGGAGATACTTTCTCGCCGGAAATGCAGTTCCGGTCTTCAGCGATCCATGTCTTTAGAGCGTGGCAAGTGTAGATCTAAATTAGTCCATCAGATGTCGATGGACGACAGCCGAATTGATCAGTCACATCTCTATGTGCCCCATCACGTGCAAACTCTGACCCCGAGTTTGGAAGTTGTCCCTTCAAGTGAGCTTATTTCTCCTGTTTCATGTGAAATGACAAAAAATTCCAGCGCTCCGAATTCCCGTACAGTTACGCCTTCTCACGAGATACCAATTCATCCGCCCGGTGTTGTAAGCAATCCGAGTTTGATTATGCGCAAACCTACTGCAGCAGAACTCCGAAAATTACGTTTTGTACGTAAAGACACAAGTTCGGCCCCTGACTCCTTGGACGAAACCACTCCACAAACACCTGAAATAAAGATGACCAATTATTTTAACGTAGACACGATACAGAAATATCTTAACCTAACTTGTAACAGTGCTTTAGACGGTCGCTTTCATTTGAATCTTCCATCTGGAAACGGTAAGATTAACATGAAATAACCATTCACTAGTCTGTTATAGTGCAAAATTAGAAAAATAATGTTCGTTTGAGGCCTGAAAATGATTCAAATATTATAAATGACATTATCATCGATATTAATAGCCAACAGGATTGCCTTGTTTGTTTGTTTTGGAATTTCGCACAAAGCTACTCGAAGGCTATCTGTGCTAGCCGTCCCTAATTTAGTAGTGTAAGACTAGAGGGAAGGCAGCTAGTCATCACCACCCACCGCCAACTCTTGGGCTACCCTTGTACCAACGAATAGTGGGATTGACCGTCACATTATAACGCCCCCACGGCTGGGAGGGCGAGCATGTTTGGCACGACGCGGGCGCGAACCCGCGACCCTGAGATTACGAGTCGCACGCCTTACGCGCTTGGCCATGCCAAGCCCCAGGATTACTTGTTTAATTTCGAATTAATATCTTACTAATTAGTTTATATTTTATAAGTTGGTTGTAAACCTGCTCTGTTATGAAGGAATATCCGGACTATATTTTATGGTGGTTACAGTCAGGATTGTATGCTATTAACACCTTCATCCCAGACAAATCTATACGCTATATGGAAAACTAAGGATAAGTAATTACTTATACGGGCATCTTCTCTGTCGTAGAAATTCACTATTCCATTTCGTAGTGAGGTATCTGGTAAACAAATTATCATCATGAACCTGAAAAATCCAAAATCTCCACATTTAATAACCTAGTTAGCGCTCTATAGTCTTGCAAGACACAATTATTAGTGTATACAGTAATGTACCGTCACCTGAAATAGTATAGATCTTCGCTAATAGTTTTAAATTTATTGGAACGCACCTAACTGATAAACTCAGGATAACATGACTCACAACATTCTGTATCAGCACAAATAGTTTTCAACACGATAATAAATACTATCAGTATGGTTCAGTTCACGTTTTCATCTCTTTTACCAATATTGTAAATACGGTACCTCGATTATACATCAAACCACACCAATATTGTAAATATGGTATTTAAAATATTGGTTAAACCACGTCAGTAGTGTGAAGCTGGAATCTCAACGATAGATCATTAAACCATGATACCTCGACTACAGATCAGGCCACCCCATCAATGTCGAAATCTCTAGTATAGATAAAGCCATCATAGAGGTGTAAATACGGTAAATCTGGGTCAAACTACTCAAACTACTCTAAAAATGTAAAACACAATTCTCTATGAATTACAGAACTATAAAAATTGTACTTAACGATAAATCCAACTGCCCAATATTAGTGCGTCCTAGACTTCCTACATTCTAGAATAAACAAGATTTATATTGTAAAAAAAAAAATGTTTAAAATGAACAAAACACGTTAGTACAATGTTCTTCGAATTGGACACCTTAAACAATTAACAAAAAATAAATTTAAAAAGACATAAGCAAGGAAAAATTATAAACACAGCTTTGTTCCCCTATCTCAAGCATGCAGAGGACATATAAACACCACAAAAACAAAGCACAATAGAGCAGTAAATATACACACGTAAATCACTTTAATAACTAATAGGCGATAATAATAATAAACTATGCATTTTACAATATATCTTGTGAAAGCAGACTGTAATACATTATAGAAATAGAAAACCAAAAGTTAGGTTCAGGAACACAATAAACACATACACGACTTTGTAATGTTTGTTTTTATCCGAAATAATCCTCTACACCAGAATTGAAGACCATAGAATAAAATGAAATAATATGAAGGTAATGGAACGTGAACCGCACGTGAAAAAATAACTAGGAAAAGCCATTCCATATTTGCCGAACTTATAACAAACACATTTAGTTAATCTGATGTCAACCACACGTAAGAAAGATAAAATAACCCTGTTACATTTATATAGGTCATGAAACATTCAGTCTATAGAATTAAAAACAGTTAACATCTCTCTCGAAAACATTCAACTGTTTAGCTGACTCAAATTCTATACAAGAAGACTGACCAACAGTCGAACCCTTGCCACGACTACCATAAAAAATTCCATTTCAAGTTTTCCTTAAATTATAACAAACGTCAGTAACCAAATGTAATTAGTCAATAATTAGCGCTTAATAATAAACGAGTAAATTTATTAATCATTGATCGCAACAGCTGTGGTTTAATTAACTTGTAATATTATAAGTGTTGAACCAACTAAATTACACTCGAGTTTCTCGCAACAACACAATGCTTAATGTATGTTACAAAAATAGATAAGTTCAGATATCCATTTTTTGAATCATACCACATCAATAGCGGGATATCAAGTCTTTTACTATCACTTATAATAGATAAACGACTTCCCCAGTATAAGGTTTATTTTTAGATAAACAATATACAACAAAAAACCTTTTTTTTTATATCTAAAATTTGAAACTGGCCAACAGTCTAAAATTTACAATGGAATTAGCTTTGTAGTATCAGCGTACAGGAAGCGTGGAGCAAACGTGAACGAGACAATAGGAATACAGTAAAAAGAACAACAAAAGTCGGTTGTTTCATAATGTGTGGTGTAACTAGGATAATAACATAAAAATAAAGATTTGAGAACAGCTAGACGAGCAGACAGTGAAGAGAACAACAAAAGTCGGTTGTTTCATAATGTGTGGCGTAACTAAGGTAATAATAAAGACGGATTGTCACATTTTGAATGAAGAAAAATGAAATATTCTGTTTGGTTTTTAATTTCTCGCACAGCTACTTGAAGGCTATCTGTGCTAACTGTTCCTAATTTAGCAGTGGAAAACTAGAGGGAAGACAGCTAGTCATCACCACTCACCGCAAACTCTTGAGCTACTCTTTTACCACTCACCGCAAACTCTTGAGCTACTCTTTTACTAACGAATAGTGAGATTGACCGCAATTATAAAGCTCTTACGGTTGAAAGGGCGAGCATGTTTAGCGCGACCCTCACATTAGGAATCGAGCGTCCTATCCACCTGACCATGCCGGTCATATAGAAATATGAAACTAGAATCAAAAGAAATTAAAGCTAGATAAAAAAAATATATTTTTTAATTTTTTCTGGTAAGTTGAGATTTATCAATAGTAAATTAGAATAACGAAAATGTAAGTAAACTTAAATTGTTGTATTGGCTACTTAAATTGTAGGTTTCCAAAAAAACATGTAACATTTTATCTTTTCGTTTGTGGCAATTACATTTGATAATATATCCACAACTAACTGGAAACACTCAAATTAAGTTATTTTTAAGTAGTTATTTACTGAATACGTCCATGTAGAATGTGATAGATAGAACACTAAATATTCAGATTGTTTGTTTTACAGTTAAGTTGCATTAGGCTAATCGCTGTGTTTACCGTAGGGAATAGAACTTGAAATTTTAGCGTTATATGTCCTTACTTATCTTTGTCCCAACGGGAAATGAATATTGAGATATAAGTAGGTTAGCAACTTACAAACAAGATTTTTAATAGTTCTCCATGTCAAAATTATAAAAAGCTACGATATGGACATTCTAACGGATTCCGGAAATAATGACTAATGAAACCTTTGTTAAAAAGTAAAAAAATCAGTTAAAGAAAATATGTATCTGTGAAATGTTAGTTTTCATAACGTCTGGCATTTCTCTTAAACTAATTCCACAAATCTGACGTGGTATTATAGGTTTACGTATTTATGAAAATTGAGCCACAAAATGGTTCTTTTAAATTATGAGTCTCAAAGGGTACGTTTCTGCTATAACTCTCTACGTCTTAGTTATAACTTCATTAATATACCATTTTAATAAGACATGAACTTCAATGGCATGTCTGACAAAATTTAGTTATGGCCTTTTTCTTTCAATGCCTTTATCAGTCCATTGTACTTATTAATTAGCTCCTCTGACCTACATTTCCCTGCATCATTAGCATCACATGCACCACAAAAATTGCATCTCTGCTAGCTCCCTGTATTATACATCCTGCTTTGTCAGTTATATATTCCATTTGTGTTCTTACGTAGAATAATCTCCACTGATTAGTTAGTTAATCCACATGCTTTGTCAAGAAATCACCAATAACTTCCTCCAGTATTACCTTGTGTGCATAAATGGCGTGCTGAAATTTGTTGCTCATTAGAATAGGCTCATTACAATTACATTCGCTAATTTTAGCCACAACAGTACTTTTTCTAACTTCTTGAAAGTCATTGTTATCTAATGTATTCCTTGCATGTAAAAACTTAAGCTTCTCGAACGTACAAGTTGAACTTATTAAAATTACAGCTTACCACTATAAGGCGCCATCTCTCGGTAATATTAAATAATATATAATATTAAATGTTTTACTGTACACTAGATGGCAGAAACTTCTCTAGTTGTTCTTCTTCTTGTAAACAACGATACTTGTAACCGATACTTAAGCAACACCTTTACTTAAATATAATTATGTTCTTGGCTTTAACGAGTTTTCATATTTAGAACTTAATGCTAATTTAAACTCATGTTTGAAAAAGACACGAGATTTCTACTCGTTAAGACGTAAAATCGTTATCTCTGAAGGTATTCAAAACCAAAGGAAAAACTGAATTATTATTAACCACAAAGTAATACAATGAGGTATCTCTTGTATACTCGCCGTATAAATAGAAACCTGATTCTTTGGGTTATAAGCCAATAGAGTTACCGCTGAATTACCACAAACTGTGATACAAAATACCATCTATCGCGCATTTTAATTGATACAGTTGTGAGAAATGACTCTTTACTATTATTATTTTTAACTTATTAGGAACAACAAACTGAACAATATTTTGTGTCAGTTTCACTGTTTATATTAAATATACTTTTATTGCTGTTTTCGATAAGTAATATCAGAAAACTGCTCTAAATAGTGTAAAAGTATTGCTATGACAATGGTCTAAGAAATTTAATCGCCTTGTTTTAAACCTATATTTGCAAATATAAAGTGTCAAAAAAGTAAGGAGTTCAGTAAACTATCTACAGTACGTTCCTTATGAATTTATAAAATGAGTTTGAATTTCAGTCACCGAATTTGTTTGTCCCATATGGTAGTTTATCTGGGAGGCCACATCGGGATAAAAGGAGTAATAGTTTTATCAATTGTGTATCGACCATTCAATAATTTTCTTTGAATTTTATTCGTATGATTCAGTGTTCTAATTTTTTATGATTTATAAATTGGACGTAGTGATACTGAGAGTTTGAACAACTTTACAAAAAAAAACGCTTATATAAACCCCGATAATAAAACTACGGTTTTGTCTTTTTTTTCCGAAAATATTCATGTTTCACGCGTCTAACAACAAAAATTTGTGTTTTATTTACTTTTTTGAGGCTCAAGAACTCAATAAAATAACAAATGGTTTCAAATGTGAGATAAGAAAATTAAAGAGTCTAATTAATAGCTTCTAATCCTCAGATTTTCCAACTGTAAACTAGCTACAAATAAGTAAAATCACACTCTTCTTTAAACGATGAATATTTTACCCTTTATTTTCTAAGAAATCCATGTTTTGTTTTTTACAGTTTAAAAGGGAAATATTTGGTCACTTTTGTGTTTCGATTATAATTTTTACTACCTGTATGTACCTCTTCCTTATTTCAACGAATAGTATACCTGTATGTACCTCTTCCTTATTTCAACGAATAGTCTAGAAGGAAGGCAGCTCTTCGAAATTGCTCTTTTTTGACTAAACAGGATATTAGACAATCAATTTTACTACATATTTTAGGAAATGTGATGTGAACTTTGAATTCTAGGATTCACAATCTTGGTAAGTTAGCATTAGATCACGCGTGGCCCATTACAGAAAGATTCAAGACACCAATAATTGAAGAGCCCAAATTTTGATTTGGTTAGCAATGCTTATGTATTATTTGCACTAAACACAAAGACTATGTAATAAAAAAACTACGTAGGTTTTATGTCCATTGAGGATAAACATGGCTGTTTAATTCTTATTTGAGCTTTATGAATATAAAATATAATCAAAGCACTCATGTAAGAGATGTTAAAAGTTATTTATTGTTCATGTCGAACTGTCGTGTCTGGTCTTCTATCAAGAATGTATACATTCTCGACGTTGAGCCAGGTTTAAAAGCCTGTTGCAGCAACGAATAGTTTTCTTTCGCTTGATGTTACTAAAAATAGCTCTGATATTTTTCGAGACAAAAATGGAACAAGTACAAGACTGGAAATAAGATTAATATAGTAGCTTGAGATTTGGAAAAATACGTTTTTAATACGTTATTACGTTATAATTATTAGGATCTACCAAACGATAAGATCTCTAAAATGTATATGGTTTACATTTTGTGGATAAAGAAGCAATTTTTATAAGAAACTATCGTGAGAATCTTGTGTTGATTAATAAACAGAGAGAGTGTTACGTACTATGACTTGTTTCGGATGAGCCTCCAATATATTATATTATATGTTGCGATATCAAATAGTCCGAAATTTTTATTTTTATTTAAAAATTAATTGAATGTCGATGTGTCTCAAACTCATGACAACAAGATTGATACACACAATTATTTTTTCTAACATAAATATATTTTAATACACAACCGACACTACAATTTATGATAACGGCTATTACAAATAATGATTTATATATAAAAGTTTTACAAACTTACAAAGTGTATTCAATTTTGTGTATAGTCTGGAACTGAAGATTTCATCGACGGTTCACGATGAGCAAATGGATTTCGAGTTAATATCGGTACAGTTGACTTAATGAGTAGCTAGCTAGCTCTTCATTCTTGGCTAATCTCATACCGTTTACAACCTTTTTCACACAAAATTATATAATATCTTCATAGAAATACTAACGTCCGAAGTTAATTCACTGAGTTTACACGACTTGTAATGTTCGACATCTATGAACTCTCCTGGTTAAGTATCTGTAGTTTCTCAATTAATAAGCGTTAATCACAGTTATTGCTTCCGAGCTTTATATTATACTAGTTGTAACAAAGAAACAGTATTAAACTGTCTCTTGGCACATCGAACTTTAAGATAGATTCTCGTATGTTCAGGTGGGAACAATACCGGCAGTCACTAGTATTACGTAGGCACACATGGTACTTTGCTGATTCTTTCACTCGAGAATCTTCTACAAAATTAGGGAACAGACAGGACTTTTGCAACACACATTTAACAGTATAACATTAACAGTATTAACAGTAACTTACAAGTAATATACAGCTTTAAGCGAGATCGTACAGGCCTCGTAACCCAAATTTCTATTAAACTTCGCCTAGTATGGCCTAACGTTTAGGGCACTCAATTCGCAATCTGGGCAATACTGGTTCGAATCTCATCACCTAAAATACTTGCCCTTTCATCCATGAAGGCATTATAATGTGATGCTTGATCTCATTATTCGTTGGTAAAGAGTAGCTCAAAGGTTTGCTGTTGTTGGTGTTGAATAGCAACCTTTACTCTAATCTATTACTTCAAAACTAGAAACGGCTAGCGCGAATAGCCTTACAGTGTCTGTGCACAACATTCAAAACAAACAAATTACTAAACTCCTCACTTTTCATCATTTCTGGACTAACGATATCACATGACAGCTCATAAATAACCTCTTGTATTCCTGACGGATAACCAACAATTAGCGACATCTAGTGCCTATTGATAAAAAACAGGCGGTTTTGGTGAACGGTATTGACCACTTACACATAATGCCAACCACTACGTATCTTAGTAAGAATACTTCTACACGGTCGTTATGTAGGTTATTTTGTTATTTTTCATTTTATATCTCATTATTGAATTCAGAGGACTTCCTGTCTCAGAGATTTCTAAGCTACTTTTATATCATAATTGGTTCTGTATCTCTGTGGAACTTATAGATCATATAACATGAATCTTCTGTTGATTTCATATTTGCCAATAAATACATGAAGTTGATTATAAAGCATCTGTTGTACGACCAAAGCTAGAGAAAACTGTGAACATATGTTTTAGCTTAGGTTTTACCTAGTCACTGACTACTTTATTTTACAAGGGTTCTGTACACACTTTGTTCCTAACTTTGAGTTACATAGATCACTGAAGTTAGCACTACCTGCTGTTGGAACATCTTTTGCTGATGGTGACGGTCATTGTGTATAGGGTATAGCAGTTTCATTTTTATTATTTTAGCTGTCCACAATTAACGCAATTGTACCTTATCTCTTTCTCTCAGCCCATCTACTATAGTGTTCCTATGTTTACAGAAATAGCTCAATCAGTGTGATCAACTTCATGCAGTCCTATCCATTGCTTCATATCTAGTTCTGACGACCAGTAGTTTTGCCTGTTTCTGGCCTGATAGAACGAGTCACTTACGGAGAGCTAAGCAGGAAGTAGAGTTACCGTTTCAGTTTTCCAACAGTATCGAATCTGGTTTGAAGTCACTGTTGTGGCCTTAGTCATTATAGAGATAGCCACGGTCAGAACTACAATATCTCTGATATCCATATCGTGCTTTATTTGTTCACTTGATAAACTTTCTACATTTTTTTCAAAACATAACCCTCATGATCTGACATAGTCATTTCAGGATACATTTCCTCGTGCAGAGAACATGGGTCGTCTACATAGATGACCATTTTTTTTAATTTGTGAACATCAAACGCAGATCAAACAATTATCTACACAGTCAAATTTTTGTCGTAATTCTTTTATTAACGTGTCCCAGCAGAAGTGCTGTTCGTCACTAAGATATTAAACAGAGTCTAGGCTTAACAGCTACCATTATTTTACCACCAGACATTTTATACAACAAATTCATTGAAAAACAGCAGTGAGCAGCCAAAGTTCTGTTGGTTCATGATATATACCTGAATAACATGCTTATTTTGAGGACCTTATTACGCCAATTATCATAATTATCTTTTATATAGACTTCTATAAGATCATACTAATTGCTTATGATATTTCTGATAATAAACATAAACTTAGTTTCCTACTTTTATATCATTTTTATAATTTGTTGATTTCAGGCTTATTCATAATAATGATGTTGAAAACTGAGTTTACTCTTATTAACTTAATTTTGGTCCTATATAATTAATTAAAGTTTATTCAGTACTACTTTGATCACAGTATTATGATAACATACTAAATAAAGCTTAATTCGATTAAGATAAATTTATTATGATAACATATAATTTACCCTCGACAGGATAAAACTAATAACACAACTTAATAAGCGTTATGTGTTATAGAAATACAACTTGGTGTTACTAATATCACTCTGGTACGAAATATACATAAAATAGTTTAATTTTGCTATTCTTGCCCTATTTTAATACAGTAAAATATGGGTTAAACCGATTAGTCTGTTTTTAGTATTATAGTATTTAAAATTCTGCTTAATCTAAGTGGACTCAGTTTGTTCTGGTGGTAATAAAGTACTATTCAGTTTGTTTAATTTCCCGCAGAGCTACACGAAGTCTATTTGTGCTAGCGGTTTCTATTTTAGCAGTGTAAGACTAGAGGGAAAGCAGCTAGTCACCACTCACCGCCAACTCTTGGGCTACTCTTTAATAACAAATAGTGGAATTGACCGTACATTATAACGGGCGAGCAACTTTAGTGCGACGAGGATTCGAACCCGCGACCCTCAGATTAAAAGTTGAGTGCCTTAACCATCTGGCTATGCCGGGCCTATATTGTATTATAATGAATTAAAATAGAACCTATTTTTAATAATTTCAGTTTGCTGTGAGATTGTCAAAACATAACATTATTATTATTATTATTATTATTATTATTATTATTATTATTATTATTATAGCACTTATATTATTACAGATACACTAAGTCGGTCTTTCTAGGTTTGTTTGGTGTGGTTCCTTTAAGATAGAGTTAACCTTATTTTGGTCACACGAATAGATGTTTCAACATTTCATATTGTTCATAAATTAAGAGACACACCTCTTGGAAAGCAAAAAAAAAAAAGAGGCTCAGCTTGGTTTGATAACATGTTTAAATTACATTTAAGTACTACTTTCTTCATTCTAAATTCATAATTAACATAAAATACAGTTCAGCATTAATACCACTACATTGGTTTAACAACACGTATAAAAACGATCCAGCGAGATTAGGACAACATTGGTTTGATAACATATATAAATACAGTTTAGTATTACTAGGACTACATTAGTTTGGTAATATACACAAGTTAAATACAAAAATGAGAAGTTAAAAACATGCAAATACAGATAGCAAAAATAGTGGTTAGGGTGCTGGACTCGCAATCTGAGGGTTGCGAGTTCGAATCCCCGCCCCATCAAACATGCTCGTCTCTTCAGCCGTGGGGTTTATAAAGTGATCATTCACACTATTCGTTGGTAAAAGAGTAACCCAAGAGCTGGCGGTGGAGTGTGATGACCAGCTGCTTTCACTCTAATCTCACACTGCAAAATTAGGGAAACCTCGCACAGGTAGCTCTCGTCTAGATTTATGTGAAATTAAAAAAACAAACAAACACACAAACCCTTTAGTCTTTCACTGTTAGATGAGGACATGTAACGCAGATATCCCTTGTATGGCTTTGCCCGAAATGAAAGCAAAGAAACATTTTTTACTAAGAATATTAAACATTAAAATATATGATTCAGTCAGTTTTATTTAGAACACACTACAAAGATAACATGAAAATGAAGCCCAAATTTAGTAAGTTAATTTTAGTTCAATATCGAGTGAAAGTACAGCTCAGTTTTTTTTAAAGTTAATTCAAGTATATTAAGATTTAATTACGATTTAATTTTTCAAACTTCATTATGGCATAATAACATTAAAATATGCGCCTTTTAATAAACTGACTTTATTAGGATGCTAAGAGAACAGAGCTTAATTATACTAGAACCACGGTGGATGATACCTGTCAATATTTAACATCACACTAAAGCTAACACAATTTCCCGAACAACATGGACGAAAGTCTCAGCCCTTTAAAAAATTGTGTTAGCTTTAATGTAATGTTAAATATTGTTTAAACACTATCTTTGACAATATCAGTTACACAGTAAAGACTGACCAAGTAAATATTGCTTTGACAAAGATGAATAGTTAACGTAAAGAAAAGTGTTTTCTGATGCACCGCGACAGCTCAGAAGTACAACAATTGAAACAATGCTGTACGAAAGTCGTGTAGTTGTTGCCAGTACTGAACGTCTATATAACAAGATTCAGTGTGTATTTAACGTAACTCATCCTAAATATGGAGCTCTTAACCAGTTCTCCGTGGCCTCCCTTTGATAGTCCATGGAAGAACTTCAAGAGGCCCGTGAACTGGAGCAAAAGATTACCTTTCCTCCATTATTTTGTGTGTATGTGTGTGGGTAAATGTTTACGCGCATTTTTCTAGGGGGAAGGTCCATAACTTTTGAATTACATTCTAAACGTAGTCCGTGACCTAAAAAATATTAAGAGCATTATTCTGAACTGTTCGCCACACTGACTTATAAACTGTACCAAACGAATCGCCTTGGCTCTGAGGTTTTTAAAAAGGTAAAACTTTTAATTCACCCCTTTAGGAAATACGAGTATTTCCCGAAAACACTTTAAACAGAGATTTCCCGAAAGTGCACCCTAAATTTTGCATTGATCTATATCAGAGCATGTAAATAAGTAGGCCTACTGATTACCGTTCGTAACTTGGTTAAAGAAATTAAACTTACATTATTTCAGCAATGATTACTATACTAGAAAAAAAATTAAAATACTTTGCATTGTATCGTCCCTGTGAATGTTGACCATAGGTTCAAGGGGTCACTAGTTTGTAAATTAGATTTGATGCAATAGTGTACTGACGAATTTAAAACAGGTTTAACAATAGTCATTAAGTGTAATGTAAGGGAACTGCGATACAAAAAATTAAGTTTTAATACTGTAAAACTATTTTGCATGTTGGCTCGAAACTATACCTTTGTGAAAAGTTTTTGGGACGTGTTTTGTTTGTTGGCTAAAATCATGCAAAGGAAAAACGACATATAATTTATTAAATAGAAAACTGTACAAATACAATCGATAATTCATCATTCGGTGCCCTCAGGTTCGAAATCAACTTTATAATATGAGTGTTTGTGTGTGTGTTTTCTTATAGCAAAGTCACATCGAGATATTTGAGGGGTCCACCGAGGGAAATCGAACTCCTGATTTTAGCGTTTGAAATCCGTAGGCTTACCGCTGTATAATACGAGTAATAGTCGTACTTAAAACATTCGTACTTAAAAGTTGTACTTAAAACATTCGAATCCTAAATACAAACCGTGTCAAAGTTTCAGCAAATGTATGAAATATAAAACACCTTCACAAACGGAATAGCGCAATAGTACTAATGTGTCAGTTGTTAATGAGAGGAGAATTCTTCATTCTGGAATTTTTTTGGTATCTTTATTCTATAGGCGGATGGAAAAAAAATGAGAGTTCTTATTTAATCCTGGATATTTGCCATCCTCAAATCTCCCATCCACTTGGAACACTACAGAATTCTAAAGATAGGTTATTAAAAGTGAAACGTGTCACATCTTTAAATGATGTGTAATTTTGGAACACACATTACACAATATTCATCTGCTCATATAGTACTTTGTTTCTTGTAATGAATATATTTAACCAACAAATTTAATTGGTATGCTGACAGTAGCTTTTGGTACAGTTCTTTCGGATAAGATGCTGAAACTAAGTGTGTTATATTTTTATTAAACATCAGAATAATGTATAATTTGTATTCCTCAGATCAGCCAACAGTTGTTTGACTTACCATACGACAAATTACTTCGAAAATTATTTTATTACCGTGTTCTTTAAAGTAAACAGTAAAGGCAGTTAGTTATTAAATGGAAATTGTTGTTGTAATTTTTTTTAAAAAGGTATTTTTTCTAGGGATACAAGTGTTCTCGGAGACTAAACATAATTTTCCAACGATATACGATGAAATATGTTACAGATTTGACAAAAATTGGAAAATAGTTACTAAGATACAGATGAAATGTTTTTAATAATTAAAGGTGACGAATAGTTTATTTTGAGAGCAAGATTAGACAACAAACAATAGGCTTTCTGCGTTCTTCTCATCACAAGATTCGAGTCCCGACTTTAGTATTGTAATTGTATAAACTTACAAATGTGAACAATAGTAATAAATAATATGTATGACATTCACTTTTTTACACTTGTTTAATAACCGAGGTAATGAAAGTCAATTATGAGTCACCTCTTATGAGGTATTGCATAAATAATTGGTAATTCCGAACAATATTTGTGTATATTCAGTGTTAATTTATGTTTTTTTTTAATTAAAGTTCTAAATATGTACACAAAACTAAATATAATTAAAAAAAAAAACTCCAATTATTTTGATTTTTCTTTCACACTGGAATAGCAATGGATTTTTGGTTACTCAGTATTGGGCTTAATGGTTATTGTACAGTGGTGTAAAGTTTGAAGTACGAACCACCATATGCTGCTAAATATGCTTCGCTCTTTCAGCTGTTGAGGCATTATAATTTATCTTTATGTTGTGGAGTAGTTTCATGACGGTCAGTGCTGTTTACTGTGAAGTAGTTTCATGACAGTCAGTGCTGTTTACTGTGGAGTAGTTTCATGACAGTCAGTGCTGTTTACTGTGGAGTAGTTTCATGACAGTCAGTGCTGTTTACTGTGGAGTAGTTTCATGACAGTCAGTGCTGTTTACTGTGGAGTAGTTTCATGACGGTCAGTGCTGTTTACTGTGGAGTAGTTTCATGACAGTCAGTGCTGTTTACTGTGGAGTAGTTTCATGACAGTCAGTGCTGTTTACTGTGGAGTAGTTTCATGACGGTCAGTGCTGTTTACTGTGGAGTAGTTTCATGACGGTCAGTGCTGTTTACTGTGGATTAGTTTCATGACGGTCAGTGCTGTTTACTGTGAAGTAGTTTCATGACAGTCAGTGCTGTTTACTGTGGAGTAGTTTCATGACAGTCAGTGCTGTTTACTGTGGAGTAGTTTCATGACGGTCAGTGCTGTTTACTGTGGAGTAGTTTCATGACAGTCAGTGCTGTTTACTGTGGGGTAGTTTCATGACCGTCAGTGCTGTTTACTCTGAAGTAGTTTCATGACGGTCAGTGCTGTTTACTGTGAAGTAGTTTCATGACAGTCAGTGCTGTTTACTGTGGAGTAGTTTCATGACAGTCAGTGCTGTTTACTGTGGAGTAGTTTCATGACGGTCAGTGCTGTTTACTGTGGAGTAGTTTTATGACGGTCAGTGCTGTTTACTGTGGAGTAGTTTCATGACGGTCAGTGCTGTTTACTGTGGAGTAGTTTCATGACAGTCAGTGCTGTTTACTCTGGAGTAGTTTCATGACCTTCAGTGCTGTTTACTCTGGAGTAGTTTCATGACAGTCAGTGCTGTTTACTGTGGAGTAGTTTCATGACAGTCAGTGCTGTTTACTGTGGAGTAGTTTCATGACGGTCAGTGCTGTTTACTGTGGAGTAGTTTCATGACGGCCAGTGCTGTTTACTGTGGAGTAGTTTCATGACGGTAAGTGCTGTTTACTGTGGAGTAGTTTCATGACGGTCAGTGCTGTTTACTGTGGAGTAGTTTCATGACGGTCAGTGCTGTTTACTGTGGAGTAGTTTCATGACGGTCAGTGCTGTTTACTGACTGCATTCTCTCTGTTTAGTACTTCAAATTTATGGGCTCTGATCTGGACGTTATCCAAGGATTGTCAGGTTTGAAATATGAAATTACAAAATGCCATGCAGTATTGGTAACTGTTTCTCAGTCAGTTTCAATTATTCAAAGGAGATACTCAAAATGCGTGCTGTTTTAACGATATAGCTTACTAGTGGCACTTACATCTCTAAAAACTAAGTTTTGATACCCATGGTAATCCTGCATGTAGCTTTCTGCTTAACTTCAAACAAATAAACAAAATCAAAAGTGTATGCCAGATCTGATAAGTTGATTTTTAACTAAGCGGAGAGGTCACCATAGCTACCAATTACTACCAAACGTTACACTGTTGATGCTCGAATGACAAAATGTAAACAACTTTACCAAAATACTGATTTGGACAATTTGCCTATCCAGTTAAGTGTTGCACAATGTGTGTTATTGTCAGTATTCAAACTGATTGTATGTTCAAAAAACGCTTGCAAAATATAGTCGGTTCTGGTTGTTGTTAAGTGCAAAGTTGCAAAATGGTCTATTTGTGCTGTGTCTATTACATGTATCAAAACACGGCTTTTAGCACTATAATTCTTGCCACTTACTAACAAATCGCGTATTTTTTTAAAAAGGTCTTATGTTGTTACAAGTAAATATTCGTTGTTTCATGAATTAAATTATCCTGTAAAATCGAATAGATTATCTAATCTTTGGTAAACCAATTAAACTGCGTATCTTTTCTTAAATCTGTTTTTCAAACAATCTGTTTCAATTTGTCGAACTGACTAAATGAAAATATTAACTTACTTTTGACAAATAACAAAAAAATATGTTTTTAGATTAATAATATTGTTTACTATAATTCAAGTCAATTTTATTTTCTGTATAACATATAAGTTTGATATTTCAATAACTATCGAATGAGTAGCATTTTCTCTTATCTTCTGCTGGACTCCCCGTGTTTACATTGTATCTTATCTTCTGCTGGACTCCCCGTGTTTATAATGTATCTTATCTTCTGCTGGACTCCCCGTGTTTACAATGTATCTTATCTTTTGCTTGACACCCCGTGTTTACAATGTATCTTATCGTCTGCTGGACTCCCCGTGTTTACATTGTATCTTATCTTCTGCTGGACTCCCCGTGTTTACAATGTATTTTATCTTTTGCTTGACACCCCGTGTTTACAATGTATCTTATCTTCTGCTGGACTCCCCGTGTTTATAATGTATCTTATCTTCTGCTGGACTCCCCGTGTTTATAATGTATCTTATCTTTTGCTGGACTCCTCGTGTTTACAATGTATCTTATCTTCTGCTGGACTCCCCGTGTTTACAATGTATCTTATCTTCTGCTTGACTCCCCGTGTTTATAATGTATCTTATCTTCTGCTGAGCCCCCCGTGTTTATAATGTATCTTATCTTCTGCTGGACTCCCCGTGTTTATAATGTATCTTATCTTTTGCTGGACTCCCCGTGTTTACAATGTATCTTATCGTCTGCTGGACTCCCCGTGTCTACATTGTATTTTATCTTCTGCTGGACTCCCCTTGTTAACATTGTATCTTATCTTCTGCTTGACTCCCCATGTTTACATTGTATCTTATCTTCTGCTTGACTCCCCGTGTTTATAATGTATCTTATCTTCTGCTGGACTCCCCGTGTTTATAATGTATCTTATCTTCTGCTGGACTCCCCGTGTTTATAATGTATCTTATCTTTTGCTGGACTCCCCGTGTTTACAATGTATCTTATCTTCTGCTGGACTCCCCGTGTTTACAATGTATCTTATCTTTTGATTGACACTCCGTGTTTACAATGTATCTTATCGTCTGCTGGACTCCCCGTGTCTACATTGTATCTTATCTTCTGCTGGGCTCCCCGTGTTTATAGTTTGTCTTATCTTCTGTTGGGCTCTCCGTGTTCATGATAATGACTGTAGGTATTTAAATAATGTGTTTGTTTTAGCATTAAACACCAACCTATACAATGGGCTAATCGCGCTCTGCCAATTGCGGGTATCACAAGTCTGGTTTTAGTATTATAAGCTCCAAGACTGAGCCACAGGGGTGCTGTTTAACTGCTGTTTTTGAGCTTTGTATACTGTTTCGTCTACGGACTTAGATTGATGATATTAAGTTAGAGACTCTAATATGTATATATATTGTCAGTCTGTCTCCAAGTAGATTAGCAGTAAGTTTACGGATTCACACTGCTAAGCTCGAGGTTCGAATGCCCGTGTTGGACAAATAGCCCAAGGAGCGACTTTGTGTTAAAACAAACAGTTTACGTAAGCTTTATTTGATAATATTACATTATAAATTTCACTGTGATTTCTCCTATTGAAATTTATCGTTATTTCTTGCTGTTGCAGCTACGCAAACACTATTTGTGAATGAAAAATACTGAAACTATGTCCGTGATATCTACTTCTTATACCAATAACGCTGAATAATGATAAACGTGGGTTACACGTATCGCAAATACCGCCAATATCACCAGAATACACGATGCCACAATAGAAGACAACTTCTCTTTTGGGAATTAGTTTAGACTTATTAAATATTTAAGTTAGTTTTTATTGATACGCTCAAAGAAATATTTGTTTTAACTCAATTTGGGCACTCAAGATAACGTAATATTTCTGTGTTAAGTTACATTTAACATGGTTAACTTGTAGACGTCTATACCCATCACTGAAATAGCATGCAATCATTGTCGTGACGGTTTATTGCATTCAAGATGTAGATGTGTGGATACTGAGATCCACAGATCGCCGCTTTTAGTGGTGTTGTCGACTATTGGGCGTACGCCAACCTCTATCACATAGATTGAGTGTTAACTATGTCGACATTCTTGCGAAAGACACAAAACTGTATTAACGACTTGTGTATTGCTTCTACTTTATATCAGAAACACTCTGCCTCTCCTGATAGAGTTGTTAGTCACCCTCTAATTTGGTTTCGGTTGGCTCAGTAGTTTTTATTGTATATCTCACTCAGTTAAGAGTTCTCAACGTCTTTATCGTTCGGTTAAACTAGCAACTAAGTTCAGATGAATAGACATACATGTTATGGATTTATTTTCTTTTTTACCTAAGATAAAATTGAAAAGAGAACCTGTGGCGTATTCTATGATTTGCTGACCGATCTGTGTTCATAAGCCTTGAATAGACGATACTACAGTGCACGGCCAATCAAGGAATGCAATAGGTCTCTACGTCACAGGTTTTCTTTTCAAATTTATCTTCAGTGAAAATGAAAAGCTATCAGTAACCACCAACTAAACAGTTGGTCTACTTGTAAAATGTCGAATAATAAATTAGGCGCAGGTTCTAAGATTCACAAACCTTTAGGTTATTATACGATGATATAAATGGATTCAAAAATAAAACTACATAGGTATTAAGATCATATGTTTTTGTTTGTTTTTTCAAAAAAAGAAAACATAATTTCATTCGTTTCTTGTATAGACTATCTCGAAATGAAGCTAGTGTATTATTTTCTGATTTACTATAAAATATTTAATGACCAATAGTAATAGTTTGATATTTATAAACACTGTAGTAGTCTGACTTGAAACAGCACTATGTGCTGTCTCGCTGTTTCTTCAGAACTGAAGTATTCTCCAAGTTTGCTCTCACTTTTACTTTTTTATTTTCAGGATTTCAATGAATTCAGGGTTATTGAATAATTTCAATAAGAAGCTGAAAAGGAAAACATAATTACAGTCATTTATATTTTTCAAACCTTTGTATGTGTTTTGTTTTCATATTTTCTTCTCATTGTAAGACAATTTGTTTTTCAACTATTGAATGATGGAGTTTAAACGGAATAACTGAAACATAGCAAACTGCAGACTTAAGACGATAAAAATCGCATTTCGATACCCGCGAGAACGAAGAAGAGATGACTCTTTGTGTGGTTTTGTGTTTAACAATAACCAATACCCGAATTCAGTCGGACCTCGTATGGCCTAGTGGTTAGAGTGTTCGCTTCATAATCTGTAGATTCTGTGTTCGAATCACCGTTCCAGAACATTCTCTCCTTTTCAACTACGGAAACATTATTACATAATATCAATCTCATTGTTTTCTTGTAACAGCAGTGATAATCCTATGTTACTATTTCTGCTTATTAAAACAGTGGTGAATATGTGTTGAACCTATTCATTACAACAGTAACGACTCTTTGCTGAAATTATTTGTTTGTTACAATAGCGAGGACTGTGTATCGACATTTGTGTTTGCTACAGAAGTGATGACTCTGTATCGAAACAGCTTGCTTGTAACACTGTGATGATTCTCTGTCGAAACTGATTGCTTGTTACAACTGTGACGACTCTGTGTCAAAACAGCTTGCTTGTAACACTGTGATGATTCTGTGTCAAAACTGCTTGCTTGTTACAACTGTGACGACTCTGTGTCAAAACTGCTTGCTTGTTACAACTGTGACGACTCTGTGTCAAAACTGCTTGCTTGTTACAACTGCGATGACTCTGTATCAAAACCTTTTGGCTGCTATAACACTCATGATTATTTAGTGAAACTTCCTGCTACAACAGTGCTTATTCTTTATCAATACTGTTTACTTGCTACAATAGTGTTGACAATGTTTGCAGACATGAGATGGTTAACGAAGCACTCGGATACATGCTTAAAGTACTATTTGCATCATTGCCTGTAAGGAAAAGAAGAAGTGTTACTTAAGATTACAGTTGTAAGCATTAACCACTTTGACGATTGCTTTGTTGAGTGCTAGTGTAACGAGGCGATAAATAGTTTGCTTTAACTTTCCTTTAAATCACCAATAGTGTTTAAAATCAAGTGTTTATCGCTTATGGAGACTATTGTATTAAACCGTGTATACAATAGGTTAATGAAAGGTTGAACATTTTATTGTGTTTAACAGTAACATTGTATCAATACTAAGGCATAAACGATAACCCATAATTTGCTAATCATTTTATTTACTTAACTACGTCACAACTGGTGATAACGAGCAAGCATAGAACCTTAAACCTTTCATTCTCTATTGGAGGTTAGAAGTTAAAGGTAAAAAAATAACTTAAAATTAATTTATTTTGGGGTAAAAAAGCTAAGCCAACCAAAACTGAATGTTTTATATAATTCGCATTCTTATGATTGTGTAAAGTTTAAAGGATAACACCACCATGAAAGCGGCATCCAGGACAAGTTACTTTCCAGTTTCCACCCAGAAATCCTTCTAATTTAGTTATTAAAATGTTATATATTTGTATAGAAACCCAGGATTTGATATCACACTTCTTTCACTGATACTTAATGGAAATCAGTTATTATATAGAATAAGAAGGTGAAATTAACAAAAAATAATTTAATGGTAGTGAGCCTTATCTTATATTGTCTTTGTGTTACAACGAATTGCGTTTCATGACATCTCAGTCAACAGTTATTGATGGGTTTGGATTAACTATACGTTTGTTGTGGCATTCATGGCTTGCGTAATATTTTTCTGGAATTTCTACTCAACTTTTTATATAGTTTTTTTAAGAAAATGAAAGCATCATATATTAAGACAAAATTATCACTTATAGGAATACGTCGTATTTGTTTTACTCAATGAACTCAAGATTACGAGAATAGACAAAAGCAACGTGCTTATTTTGTAGCTTTAGTTAGTATATATTAAATCAGGTATAAATATATATGAAACACTAAGGAAGTTGATAGAAACATGTACTGGCGACTTATCTTGGTCATCAAAGAGTGAGCCCCCTCGGTTACAAGATGCAGCTTTGACAATCGCTTCTGGCCCGGCATGGCCAAGCGTGTTAAGGCGTGCGACTCATAATCTGAGGGACGTGGGTTCGCATCCTCGTCGCTCCAAACATGCTCGCCCTTTCAGCCGTGAGGGCGTTATAATGTGACGGTCAATCCGTCATAGTGATTCGTTGATAAAAGAGTAGCCCAAGAGTAGTTTTAATATATATTAAAACTAATATATATATATATATGTATGTCCATTTAAACTGGACATACATCAATTTTTTCACAAGTATATTAAATTTGAAATGAAAAGAAAAGAACATAATACATTCAGATAAAAGACTCAAAACAAGTAAGATAGTATAAATTTCTCAGAAAATTATAAATAGAATTACAATTACAGAATAAGTATCTTAAAATGCATTGTTATAGGTTATTGTTTTAAACGTTTAAATCTTATTTTCAAGCCTGTAATGTGAAAATAAATATACATATGTATACCATTTTGTTTAGTACGTAAGTATAGTGTGTAATTTAGATGGTTGTGGAGTTTTTTTAGGAATTTTTAAATATGATAAAGCATAAATCTCTGTAAGTAGATCTTTTATGTTAAATGAAAGCAACTCTATGCGTCATAAAACAACTTAATATCATTTCATAATTTACAACGTCCATTACGTATCTATCTACTGATATCTTCTAATGAAAGTGACTGTTTACGAATAAACTATTGTTTTTATTTCCCGTTTCTCTGTTTTTCTATGTTTATTGCCGAGTTTCTGTTAGATCTTATCAGTAAAGTTTCCAGAAGTTTACATTTATATTTCTCGTTTTTTGTTTTTTTCTACATTTATTGCCGAGTTTCTGTTGGATATTATAAATAAAGTTTCTAGATGCCCACGTTCATATTTCCAGTGCCTCATCTTTCTGAATTTGTAGTGCTGTTTCTGTTAGATTAGCTGAGATTATCTGTTAATCTGTGTTGAAGGTTTGTTAACAGTCTCAGAAAGTTTTGTTGCTGATAATAATAAAACGCTTATATATAGTCTCCTTATTTGTCATTTGAATATTTCATATTCCTCAATTATCTAATTGATTTTAATATAATACGGTTTATTTCTTAATGTTTCATTTATCGCTTATTTTTCTGCCTTATATTTGTTGCTAGATCAGTTGTTCTTATTTTAAGGTTTCTTTGTCCATCTTTTAAAATGAATCATGTGCAAGTTCCTTTATTATTTTATTTACAACATACATGGTTTACTTTCTCTACCTTAGAAAGTTCTCTTTTCCCTCTTTAACGACCTTTCAATGGATAAACTAAATAAGTGAGAAATTTAGAAAGCTAATATAAGCATTTCACGAGACATCAATATTCAAAACTGGAATTCATTGTGTTTATGAACTAACATATAAAATTAGAGTGTTTATTTATAAAACTACATATTTATTATATTTGTGTGCTAGTTAAACCTCGTTTTCAGTACCTAAATAAATATTTATAGTGAGTTTGAAATTTCTAACAACTATAAACACCCATTTTTTAAGAGTATTTAAATTTGTAATGCCGCCATTTTATAAAAGAACATAAATGAATGTAACCATAGAATTTATTTTTAATTATGATACAAACAGACTTTTGCATAAGAACCACTCCAAACCTGTACCATTTGGAAAACGAACTTAACATTATTTAAACTGAACTTGGATTTGTTAATAAATTCGACGTAAAATTTTCGTCATTCATTCGCTCAGAAACATTTATTATAATTTGTATAAATAGAATTGAAATTGCTTATATTTCGGATTCTAATAATGGAAACTTGTGGGACTTTCCTTTATAATTCTGATATTGAAGGAATGTAGTGTAAAACTGCATAATTGGCTATCTGTGCTATGGTAGTTGTTGTTGTAATCTTCGCAGCTTTATGCACAGCCGTCGTGTCAACTTGATGGATAATAGCAGTAAAATAGCTGACGGATGTTGTTAAATACGGTGTTTAAATTTATATAAGCAAAACGACTCGTTTGGGTTGAGAAAATATTTTACGTAGAAGAGCGAACAACGTTTCGACCTTCTTCGGTCATCGTCAGGTTCACAAAGAAAGAAAGAGGTAACTGACCGGAAGCTGACCAAATGTTTGGAAAGGGTTGTGTAACTGAGTGTCGGAATGTAGAGGGCGGTGTTAGATATTTGAATATATAATTTTATATTATTTATTTTATTATATTTAATATAGGTATAAAGACGTTCCTCGATATTGGTTTATTTTGTGTTTAAGTTGTTGTATAAGTAAGGCTTCTTTAATTTTGCGTTTATGTTTGTTTCTTTATTTAGTATTTGAGTGTTTTCTATGGTTATGTTGTGTTTATTTGACTTGCAGTGTTCGAAAACGTGTGAAGGTGACTTTTTATGTTCTATGAATCTGGTTTCCATTTTTCTACTTGTTTCTCCAATATAGAAGTCGTGGCAGTTATCACATTGTATTTTATAAATAATGTTGGTGTGGTGTTTGTCAGTGTAGTTTTTTACATGGTATAGACCTCAGTTTTGTGCCTGGTTTTTGAATAAATTTAGTATTAACTGGAATGTCATATTTTGTAACTAGTTTTTGCCAAATGTTGGTTATTTGTCTGCTGATGTCAGGAATATATGGTATACAGCAGTATATGGTTTCGTGATTTTTTTGATTCGTGAGATATATTTACTTTTGTTGGTTGATTTTGCTTTCTGTCTAGGTGTGTGCGTATAATGTTTTCTACAGTTTGTGGAGGAAACTTATTGACGTTGATGAAGTATTGTTTTATTTTGTCTAATTCATCGTTAATTTTATCTGGTGAGCATAGTTTTATGGCTGTGTTTATTTGGTTTCTTAGTATGTTGAGTTTTTGTTTTGTTTCATGTGCTGAGTCCCAAGGAATGTATAGTCCAGTATGGGTTATTTTTCGGTGGATTTCTGTTTTGAATTGTGTGTCAGTTCTTGTAATTTTGAGGTTAAGAAATGATATTTGATTGCTTTTTTCCTGTTCACATGTGAAGTTAATGTTGGGATGTATAGAGTTAATATGATTGAAAAAATTAAGTATGTGTTCTGTAGATTTGAATCCCACAACCGTGTCATCTACATATCTGTACCAGTATAGTGGTGAATGTAATGCTGTGTTAATTGCTTGTGTTTCAACTTGTGTCATAAAAATATTGGCTAGAACTGGTAATACTGGGTTGCCCATGCTTAGGCCATTTGTGTGTATATAGTTTTGGTTGTTGAACATGAAGTTTGTCTTTATCGTGGTGAATTCTATGAGGGTTGCTAATTGGTTACTGGGAATGTCTATAGTTGGGTTAGGGTCTCGGATATAGAGTTCTAAGGCTATCTTACCTGCTTCAGTGGTTGGAACTTCTGTAAAGAGGGATATAACATCGAAACTGGCCATTAAGGCTTTATGATTAAGTTGATTTAGATTAGACTTGAAATTAAAAGAGTCTTTGATGAATGAGCTGGCTGATGTTACATATTTGGAGAATGCCCATGCTATGTATTTACCAAGATTGTAATTAAACGATTCATATGTGGACATTATTGGTCGTAATGGACAATATGGTTTATGAGGTTTGGGGATGCCGTATATTTGTGGTGTGCGTGATCGGTTTTACGTAGGTAGGAATAAAGTGTTTGTGAAATTGTGTTGGCTTTTTTCATTTGTAGTAGTAATTTGTTCAGTTGCGTCTCGTGTGTCTTTGTTGGATTTGTTTGTATTGGTTTATATTTGTTCGTGTCTGATAGGATGTTATTCATTTTTAGGATGTATTCATTCGTGTTTATTATGACTATAGCGTTACCTTTATCTGCTTGTGTAAGAATCAACAATGTACGATGTGTGTATATAATACGAGTAACTGCCAGTATTATTTCGAGAACCTTACCTGCAGTTTATAAATCTACACGCCGAGAGACTGTTTAATATTGTTGATTTGCTAAAGTTAGTATACTATAAATTTCGGAAGATATAACTTTGGTAAACCCTTATCAATCACGAAACTACAGACATTTGACCAGGAACGTTGAAAGATTTTGAACATCACAAATCGTTTAACTTCAGTGAATTAACTACGGACGTTAGTATTTCTAATAGGAAATTAGATTTATTTGTCGATAAAAAAGTTTGTGTGAAGACGCTAGTTTGCTTTCAGTCAAGTAAAGCATATCCGTGTATCAACATAGAATTATTTCGCTCACCGTGAATGATCAATCGAAAATTTAGTTCATTGCAAATAAAATACTCGGTATTGTTTGTAAGCTTGTAAAACTCTTGTATCTAAATAATTATTTGCAATAATTGTTATTATCAATTGTATTATTGTTTGTATATTAAAATATGTCTGTGTTAAGAATGAAAATTGTGTGTGTCAACCTTGTTGACAAATATCATAAACTTGATAATATCAACATTAAATTTACATTTAAGTTCAAATTTGAAACCGTAAGAGGTAATATAATAAATATAATATATCTCGTTCGAGATAAATTATAATACCTAATGACACAAATACAAACAACACTGCGATTTATAATAACAGGTTATTACAAATAACTATTTATATACAGAAAGTTTTTTGGTATGGAATAAGAAGTGTCATGTGTCAAGACACAGAACCAACAGACACAAAAAATCCATATTCCTTCCTAACTACATTAGCCTTTATATCAGTGGTCAAATCAACAACATCGGGTAATGTAGTGAAAACACGTCCATATGTGTACACAAACACACTGTGTGTTATCTTTTTTTTTTTTTTTTCCTTTTCCAAACACAAACACTCAGACATAAAATCTAGAACGTCTTCTTCCGAATAAGTGTCAATCACTCGTTTTGGGCTTAATTTCTTAACCTGAACTCCAGTCACAGCACATGAGGGAAACACTCTGGATTCTCCTCAACAACATCAGCTTTTGATGAAACAGTGATCGGTTTACTAACCATTTTGGGTTAGACAACAATCGTTTCTCAACAATAATGACACACTCGTAACTCGCAGTGGTCCTATTCCAGCAACTCGGTCTGATGCTAAATAAATGTTATAAAGAGGAGCATTAATAAATTCACCCTCAATACACTGAACAAATAAAAATTTATCAATGACAGAATTCAAATATAAAGGCAATATACCCTCTAACAACAATGATTGAGCTGTCCCAGTATCACGTAGAATACGCACGATTATGGGACTAGCATGTCAAATATACAGAATCAACAGACCCTTGTATCAGTGGCTGAATGAACAGCCGCGGGATGGCCGGATGGTTAAGGCACTCGACTCGTAATCTGAAGGTTGCGGATTCGAATCCACATCACACCAAACATGCTCGCTCTTTTAGCCGTGGGGACATTATAATGTGTCCTTTAATTCCATTATTCGTTGGTAAAAGAGTAGCCCAAGAGTTGGTGGTGTGTGGTGATGACTAGCTGCCTTCCCTCTAGTCTTACACTGCTAAATCAGGGACGGCTAGTGCAGATAGCCCTGGTGTAGCTTTGTGCGAAATTCAAAACAAACCAAACTAAATGAACAACAACAGGTGATCTGGTAAAAGTACGTCCATATGTGTACCCGAAACCATTGGGTGTTGCTTCCTTATTTTTCTATTTTTTCAAAAGCCAGCAATCTGCAATCATAATCAGATTTCTTACAGAAATGGCAGAAAGCCTTGATTATTTTGATGAAATATTATCTCGTCTGTAATAAAATATTGAACTAGAGAAGCTGGACTTTTTAACATAATTCTAAATTTTACTGAAGTGAACAACTTTTTGTCGAAATGGTAGAAAGTTTTTTTTATGAAAAGAGGTTTTGTGTGTTAAAACGTAATCATTAGTAAGAGAATCTGCTTCCTATAGTGTTTTAACTTTCTTTTCATCCAAGTGAGTCTTGAGGTCATCACTTGCACAACGTTTGAATTTCTCAATTACGCATAATTATCTTAGTTTGTGGAAACTGTTACCGATATGTACAGAACCATCGATCAAAATAAACCTCTAATACTAACATTTGAATTTAATTTTCTGAAGTTAATCGGTTTATAATATTCAAAATATATAAACGTCCCTGATTAAGTATCTGCAATTTCCCAATTGATAAACGTTAATCACAGTTATAGCTTCCGAGGTTTACAGTATACAAACTGTAGCAAACCAACCATGTGTAGTCGTTTCTTGGTGCGTTGTATCGGTTAATTTTATAAGCCTGAGAGATGATTTTCTAGAAACTTCAGCTAACGCAACAATACTGGTATGTACATTGTTGATTCTCACATGCGAAAATCTTCTAAAGATTTAGTAAATAGGCGAGAATTTCGCAATACACATTAACAGTATAAGTTACATGCGTTTTTAAATATATATTTAACTAAAACAAACACCGATATTAAAATAAATACACAGTTAAATTGGTTAAACCCTATATAAGGTTTTGAATTTTACCTGCTATGCATTGCTTATTAAAAATATATTACATTAAGTTATTGAATTTGTGTTCAAATTTGACAAATTTCAGTTTATTAAAACAAATTCTTAGATAGTATTTGTATTTGTGAATTTTATTTTGTTATCTGAGCTTGTTTAATCATGTGATAAGATTGTAATGAAAATGCGATTTTGTTTACTAAAACGACTCTAATTCAGCATATGCAAGCTTAAATTTCTATTGACTAAGATTGTTAATGCACTAGTTTAAGAAAGTGCTTACTTTCGAATGTGACTTATTTCGTTTGTTTTATTAAATAACTTGTTGATTTGATCTTGTTTGTATCGTTCATTAAAACAAAGCACCAAGGAAAATAGTATGTAGTTTGAATAACTTGTGGCCCGGCATGGCCAAGCGTGTTAAGGCGTGCGACTCGTAATCTGAGGGTCGCGGGTACGCATCTCCGTCGCACCAAACATGCTCGCCCTTTCATCCGTGGGGGCGTTATAATGTGACGATCAATCCCACTATTCGTTGGTAAAAGAGTAGCCCAAGAGTTGGCGGCGGGTGGTGATGACTAGCTGCTTTCCCTCTAGTGTTACACTGCTAAATTAGGGACGGCTAGCACAGATAGCCCTCGAGTAGCTTTGTGCGAAATTCAAAAACAAACAAACAAATAACTTGCATTTTGCGCCTCATCACGCAGTTACAGCTCAAGTCGCCTCATCCAGTCATGCTCTAACTGATGAGTGTGCATTTTGAAAATAAATTTGCAGTGTAGTTTTCATTAGAAAAGGCTTCCTAGCAAGGTTGTCAAGTCTTAAGCACATCACTCATCACCAAATACTTTCCATAATACCACCAGGTGTAGAGGGCAACCGTTTTTCAGAGCTTGCTCGTTTCAACAGTCTGATCTTAGAGAAGTTTGTAGACGCTGCATCATGCGACATGACCAACATGTATTTCATAGTATAGCATGACTACCTATTTCTTTCACTAGCTGCTTGAGATATGTTTTTTTTTTTAGATTTTTAAGCCCTTGTTCAGACAGTACCAGTAGCTTCTAATTTCATCAGATTATCCCAGTTAAATAACTTACTTTTAAGATATTAATGAGAATTCAAAATGATTTAATTTTTCAGTTTATTATAGCACATTCGTGAAGTTTAGCTCAGTATATTAAATTATGTATTAAACTCTTGCATGTTGGCTTTAGTCTTATTTAGTTGCTCAATTTATTAAAACACCTGCTAATACAATATGTGGGTTGGAATCTAAATTAGTTAGTAGTTGAATTTATGGCAAAAGTAGTAAGAATCTGTACCATAGTTATTATTTTTGAACTTCTTATCAGAGAAAAGGTTGCAAGTCAACCACAACTTCAAACTACCATCTAGACGAAGGTATTAACCGTTACTTTTAGAGCAGACTCAGAGCTTCAAATGCTGTGTGAATGTGAACAAGGCTCATCAGCTTCTCTGCTAAGATCGCACACTTGGGTTTGAATCTGGTTTGGTAAACTAAATATATTAAAGCAAGTTTCAATATGGTACAAGCATTTTTCAATGTCTTTTATCAGTTCAGTTTATCCAAACTCCTCTGATATTATATGCAAATTTAAACCTCAAGAGATTAATTTAGTTTATTAAAGCACCTGTTAATACAGAACACATGATTTTAAATCTGAATTGGATAGCTTCATAAACACATCTGTTAAAATAGTACATTAAGTTTTAAGTCTGGCTTAGATCAGTTTATTAAAATATTTCTGAATTTCCGTTTGAATCTGATTTTGCTAAATCAGCTTACGAAAGCAACCTGTCAAAATGGTGACAGTATGATCTAATTTTTCCTTGGTAATTTTAGTTATTAAAGAATCTATCAAGACAGGACACATGCTTTTAATTCTGGATTGCATCAGTTTATTAAACATCTGTTATGAAAGAATGGTTATGTTTAAACCTGACATATTAATATTTATTGAAATAATTTTAATTCAGTGTAGGCTAGTTCAGTTTATCAAAGTGTTTGGAAGATAATGTTTTCAAATACGCTGTGGTTAGCTCATGTTGAGACGTTACTCATGGATTTGAACCTGGCTTATTAAGAATGATATGGAGATAGTGCACGTGGATTGTAAACGAACTTGATTCACTTATAGTTTATTAAAACACGTATTGAAGATACTCCACGTGGGCTTTAACTTGACTTGGTTACGTTGGTAACTGTCACTGGTTTGAATCAGAGTTGGTTGGTCCGGTTAATTAAAGTGCCCATTTAAACAGGATTTGTGAGTTTATTTCTGGCTTGATTAATTCAGTGTGTAAAATACGTGTTAGTGTAGAAATCTCTGGATCTAATCAGACTTATTTAGTCCAGTGTATTAAAGCCTTTGTTAAGATTGTATATGTGGTATCAGTTAACTGAAATCCTTACCTATCTTGGATATGTGGTTTAGAATATGGTTTATTTTGAGTTATGGAAAAATACAGTTTAAACTAATAGCATAATAGTATTTTTCTTTTGAGAAACTAAGAAATAAATAACGGAAGTAAATATTAGGGCTAATAACAGCTCTTTTTATTAAAGATGATTTATTTTTAGAAACTTAAAATTAAATTAAAATAATTAATAGCTAATATTAAACGTTTAATTTTTTGTTTTTACGATTTCTTCAGATCTTTTTAGATTTACAGCAATTTGCTAACACTATGAGGATGAAAGTTAATTTTAGTAAAACTATTGTAGTTTTATAAAATATTTATATTTCCAATGGTCAGAAGTGGTTTTATTTACTTTTACATATTTTGATCATCATATATGGATATCTTTAATGTAACATGGGTTATGTTTTAATGTAACATGGGTTATGTTTTAATGTTCACCACGTTTTGTCTGGGAAACCAAATACAATGAGTGAAGAAAGTGATAGCATGCGGTCGCCTGGTTATCGGAGCGACTACGATTTGTTATTTAAATCAGGACGAAACAACAGTTCTCGCTTAACTGTATTAGGGTTTGTTTTTTTGGCTTCTCATATCGCATCATTATATAAATAATTTTTCAACCTGCCACTTTCGTAAGATATTTCGTAACAGATTTATCAAATATTATCTGGGTCTTAATATATATGCTGTTAAGGTTTTATAAATTAACATTAATATTGTAACTATACATATATGGTCCCAAATTAGCAAGTGAAGTTCCCACTTGTTAACTAGAAAGTATGTGACAGTTATCAAAAAATAGCCATAATCACGTGTATTATGTAGCACATATATATGTTTATGTATGTGTGTGTGCTTAAATAATAATAGAGGCCAAATTAATCTATCTAATTCCATGAATCCCAAGGAACAGGCAGCTGGTTATGAGAAGTATATGCTTGAAACATGTAGTATAAATTGCAAAATGCCCTTTGGGAACTTTATATGTAAATATAATTAATAAGTATTAATTATCTGGGGTTTGTTTTTTTGTTTATAATCAATCAAAAAGCGACACAATGGGCAATCTGTGATCTGTTCACCATGGGTATCGAAACTCGGTTTCTAGTATTGTGAGTCCGAACTAAGGGGCATCTGTATTTAAACAGTGTAAATTGATTTTAGTTAGAATAATTTCATACCTTCAGACGACTATCTGAAAATAAACACAAATTATGTGTACAGTTATATTTTATAAACCTAAGCTGTTTATTCTGAACTATTTGTCTTCTCATTCGATGAGTTGAGAAAAAAATATACTGTTTTGATTTATCATAATGTTTTTCCAGTACAATAATGTGTTCTTTTTTAAATTTTAGAACGAAGTGAAGTACAATTTAAATTTATGAATTATTTTCAATCACGTTTCCAGGTGAGACAGCGGTAAGTCTATAGATATATAACGTTTAAAGCCGAGGTTGGTTTCCCTACGATGGATATAGCCCACTACGGCTTTACCCTTAAATAAATACACAGCAATACATACATAACTCTTTCATCATAGTTTTATACTTTATATATATCTCATGTTATTGAAACAGGACACACCATCCTGAGTTTGATAGCAATCTCGATTTATAACTGTACAATAATAACAATATTTTTCTCTCCTTATTTGGCTTTTGTTGGTTTTAATAATAATTTAAGCGGAAATGAAGGAGGAGAATATGTTACAGTGATTGACACATTTTTAGCTTTGGTTGATTTTTAGGGTTTCCATCGTTCAATGGAAACTCCAGACTAAGTTGGTTCAAAGACATTATGGTAGATTACATTGACAGTATAATGATGCCAAGCACAGTAATAATGTTCATATAGAATAAACCCAAAACGTAATGAATAAAAACGTAGTATACAGAGGTGTCACTAGGTAATGGTGCACGGGGCCCGTATCCAAATTGTATTTGACAGTATCCCAAATCCATAGTTAATGTTTTGAAAAATTAGACTATAAAATCAATATAAATATCATAATGAAAGGCCGAACATCTCTTCGCTTATTAACATGAGCTCCGAATCTTTTAAGCACCTAGAGACGCCTCTAGTAGTATGTAATTTGTTTTTTGTTTGGTGTCATCCTTGACTTATCTATTAATTTTGCGTTTCTGCAGGGCCTGGCAGCAAAGATGCTAGCTATCTGAATTTACCATCACCTAATCTACAAGGCCAGGTGAGTCTTTCTAGCTCCAATCGTTAATATAAGTTTCAACTTGTTATAAAGTGGCAGATAAAGCAGCAGATTAAGAAAATGTCAACTAAAATGTATTCACCTTTAATTGTTATTCCAGTCAGATCTGTTTTTATTGTTTTATTTAACTGGGTTAAAGAAAAATGAAGTTGTAGAAGGATAGTGTCAGTTTAGAAGTTTCCTGAACAAACACATTTAATAGCACGTATTGTAATCAATGTTTTTATTAGTATTCAGTTTAAACAATGTTCATTTTAGCTTGAAAAGTTCCAATGTGTAAAATTTAGTCTTCTTATATTCTAAGGTTTATTTACTTGTATCAGAAGCGGCATTTAAAAATATCAGAAACCTCAAATTCCACATCAAGAATGTCTTATTGTAAAAAAACAATCCTGAATGTGTTACCTTGATTTTGATATGCTTTATAATATTTAGAAATAGACAGTTTAATGTTCTCACTAGCGATGGCTTTTACTTGAAATCATTACTAAGGTTCTGCTCTACCATAGTCAACTTGCAATATAGATCAACTAATACTGAAAGCAAATAAAAATATGTTATAATATGTCAACCCTACTACAATCTGCCATATATTGCGTTGACGAGGCTTGTCGTACAATATCATGGCGGCTGAGATGTAACAGATATTAGCGAAATAATTCATAGTGGCGAGGAACTTATTGATATATATATATATATATATATATTTATATAACAGAGACTCTGATCTTTGTATTAACAATGTTTATTTAAAATACAAAACGAATAATGTTTATAAACATTGCGCGCTGCAATGATTTCCGCTAGGCAGCGTGGCATACTCTCAACTAACGTTACGAGTCGTTGATTTGGAATTTTGTTTCACTCTTCAGTAAGTGCTTGGCGTAACTGCTGCAGGGTTGTAGAGGGGTCGTTCCTATTCCACGACCAAGTTCATCCTAAAGATGCTCTGTCGGGTTGGTATCTGGGCTTACAGGTAGTTGATCAAGGACCAACACACCACATTGTTACAAGAAATCTTGCACATTGCGAACATTATGAGCGGGGTCATCGTCCTGCTGCAGCCGTAAATTGTCCTGGAAAATACCCTGGGAAAATGGCAGTAAGTGGCGATCCAGGAAATTCTGATGCATAGCACCAGTGACATTTTGATCCAGAATGACCAACTGGTTAACAGCTGCAGAACATAATGTACCCCAGACGTGAATATTTTCATCAGTTAGCTGTTCCACAGGAAGCCTGCGCACTTGTATTCGTCCATCAGTGGGGTAGAGCAGAAATTTGGATTTGTCAGCAAAAACTACATGATTCCAGTGTGCGATCATCAGATTACAGTATCGCTGAGCCCACTGCAGCCTGTTGTTGCGATGTCTAGCTGTCAGTTTAGGTTTCTTGACCCTCCCCTCCGCCTTGCTCTGTATCCAGCTTGCACCAACCGTCGAATAACCGTGTGACTTGAAATCTGGATCAGTTGTTGCTCACGTAACTCAGAAGCAATCGACTGGAGGACATCATACTGATTCGACGAGCGATGGTAAGGATCCGGCGATCATCGCGTGCTGTAGTGGCACGTGGACGGCCCGTGGTTCTGCTGGATCTCACACTTCCGGTTGTAGCTCTTCTTCTGAGAACTCTGTTGATGGTCTGCCTCGATACACCAAGTTGTCTCGCAACATCGCCTTGTTTCAACCCAGCGTTGTCGTAGGCAACCATCTGATTTCTCAAACCTGCGTTAGTAGAACCTAACATGATGTCTAAAATATTTACAGAGTTGTAAACACGTCACCAACAGGTAGGGTACAAAAGTAACACCAAAATCCCTGTCTTTTATACCTCACCGCAGATACTGCGTTTGGGACAAGTCTCAAAACACTCCCATGTGCATGGGATTAAACCGACACAAAATAAATTCAGGTAATGTAGAGTAGTAGATAAATAAAACTTGAAAGTTTAAGGGCAATACACAAAGCGAATTTGTTTTTAAAATGATATAAATAACCAAAAATCACATTTTTCGAACATGTAACAAAGCAAGATTGTGGAACACAGATGTTTTATTTTGGAATTAAATATAAATTGAGTTAGATGATATTTATTATTTGAGTATTGTCTCTCAAAATTTACATGGTAACAATAATAAAGATGAAATTAAATATAACTTAAAATGTTTAAACACCTCTTGTCCAGACTTTTCGTGTCCCTGGTTTATCACGTTGCTTTATAAAATTACATTTTTTAATGAGTTCATTTTCAGAAATTCATTGATCTCAATTATTTACAAAACATTCTAACCACCAGTAGTCAGATTTCACAGATTTCACGCTTGTCTCAGATTTGTTGTTTTTTGCATAGTCAACCATCTAGCGTCAATATCAAACATCAAACTTTATCATTATTGATTGATGTGTGAACGGAAGTAACGTGTATAGAATAAACAAGTAACTAACTTTTAACTGCTTGGCTTTCATTTTTATTTCTTTTGTTTTTTAAAAAATAGATGCTTTTATTTAAATAATTTAACGAAATGTTTGAACCTTCACAGTGTTGTTGAATGAGATAAGTCACAAGTAATAACTGAGAAGGACTAATGAAGATCTTGTGTGTTTACTTGTACAGTAAAGATCAGATAAGATTAAAGTATTTCCTTGCAATTTTATGTCACGGAAAATAAGAAGCAACTGCAATATTATATTTTATATCCTATGAATTTATCATGTACTGCAAAACTTGATGATATATTGTTTTTCTCATCACAAGTTTCCGAAATTTGACGAGAAAGAAAAGTGTAACCTAGTTCACCATTCGATCGCCTCTTGTTATTCATTTAGACTGTCTTCATCGCTAACACTGGACAAGAACAAGTTGACGAACAAAACCAGGCCTATTCCACTTGCGGTAGCCCGTACAAAGACTGTTTGGCGTAGTTTCAACTAGAATTTTCTAGTTAGTGTCTCAGAGGAATACAATAAACTTTGCTATAATCAACAGATTGTTTAATAAGTATCTGGTATAATTGAACATTTCAATTTAAAACTAAAATTTATGACTACTGCCTTTTGATTATGTTTTGCTTATGATACGAATACGATGGAATTCTGCCTGTGATAGCACCATTAGTAGAAGTATCGCTTATATCATGATCGTATTTTCGAAATAATTCCATCTGTGTGAAAGAATCATTAATAACATTTAGAAATGACTGTCTCACTTATAACACGATCTAGTTTACGATAGAATTTTGCCTCTGTGGTAGAATAATTAGTAGAATTTCGAGCTGACTGTCTCGCTTATAGTATGAGCACAGTTAAAATAGAATTCCAACTGTGTGATAGAATAATTAGTAATATTTGGAACCTAATAAATTGGTCTCAAACCTAAAATCTTTGCTAGATTAGGTTAAAACTGATACATCAATGTTCATTGCTTTAAAACATCGTATTTTCATTATACAGCTATAATAAAAAAACGATAATAAACTCATATAAATTTCAATAACTTTTAATTGTGTTTGAAAGGTTTTTGCCCAGATGTTCTAATGTGTATTGTATATATTATGTTAATGAGTTGTAGCTTGGCAGCTATAGTACAAAATTTGTTATTATCATTCGAGAACAAAGTTTTTAGAACGTTTGTGTAGAATAATATTTTAAAGGGTACAACAAAACGTACTGACTACATGAACATTAAACACATGGTTTTATGTGATAACGAATGTTTCACTAATGTGTGTGATATATAAAAGCTTTATGATTTTTCTCATCAATCAATAATAATTTGGTATTGATACACTACATTGGAAGGCCCTTACTGTATTTGCATTCCTACAAGAAGTAGGGAGAGCTCTTCAACGGCTTGTACTTTCTAGTTGGAAGACCTCGAAGAGATGAGATCATAATGCATGTGTCTAAGTCATCTTAGAGAGACGTAGTGTTGCTATTTTTGATATCCATCGAGTTTGGTTGAAACGCTTGAGATACTAAGCGTTGTTGTACTGAACTTGTGAGTTTCTACCGTAGAAGAAACAATAACACATCTAAGCTTCCTCTTTTTAGCTTTTATATCAAAGCTACAGATGTCACCGTTTGTTTGTCACTTGATAAATTGCCCGTCTCTTTTAAGCAAGTGACATCACTAAAATTCTCAAGTAACAGTAATACACAAAGAAGGAAGGTATATTAAATTTAATGGCATTTTCCTTTCTGATAAAACATTATCTCTGTTCGTAGCAGTTCCATATATATATAATACGAATATTCGATCGAAGTTTTGGTCGGTTAAACAACTGCAGTTGTAATTATATACAGGAATAGCGTGTACCAAACACGAAGGTTAAAACTAACGTATTAGAAATATCACAAATTTAAAAAATGAATGATTTATAAGCATGTATCAGACATCAAGGTTAAAGATAATGTGTTAGTTTATATCAGATTATAAACATGAAAATTAATAATGTATCGCTTTATATCAAATACTAAGGTTAAAAATAATATGTTAGTTTACAACAAAGAACTGGGATGAAAATTTATAATGTATTAATGTGTGCCAAACATATATCTGTTACTAATGATCAGCTGAAAATTCTAGACTTTAGCAGTATGGTTGTTTTGGCAGTTTCCCAACAACGAAATTGTGGCCTGGAATGACCTGGTAATTAGGTGCTCCGTTCACAATCTGCGGGTCGCGAACTCGAATCCATTGATAATGTGATGGTCACTCCCATTGTTCGTTGATAAAAAGAATAGCCCAAGAGTTGGCGATAGACAGTGCTGACTAACTGCATTGTCTTTAGTCTACCATTCTTAAATTACAGACGACTCGCGCAGTTAACTGTCATGTACCTTTGCATGAAATTCAAAACAGACCAAACAAACTAAGCAATGAATTTAAATTATCACAATCTTGATCTATGCTCTCTTATATGAATTATAAAAAGCTTGATTGTTGTGCAACAAAGCCAACTAAGCGCTATGGGAATCGAGCCCCGGATTTTAATGTTGTAAATCCTATTAGGAGTGGCGTCAAATTATCAGTAGAGATCATTAGTGTAACCTCTTGACTTTGATATGTATATGTTTTTAGTTGGTAATGCGCTCTATAGTCTGCCCAACTAATACGATAAGCCCTAAAGTTGTCGAAATCAATTTTATACTGGTATTCTGTTAATGTCTGTTTTAGTTAGTTGTGGTAATGACTTCTTTAATGAGTCTTATTTAAGGACAGTAAGCTGTTCCGCTCACCTGTTTGCCTGTCGTTTCTTTGGCGGTGAGAGTTGTAATGATTTTTCAGTATGTAGCCTAATGAATCTTAGGGCTCAGTTTAAGATAATTTATCATAGCTTGAACACAAGGTTTCAAAAATATTTGCTACGACACCGAAATAAGAAGCTTGTAATTCCAAGCGTATTCCAAAAAATTACATTTAAATTGAATATACTATTCTGTGTTTAGGAATTTTATTTTTTCGTTCTTGCGTTATTTTCTCACAGCTTCATTGTAGCTGTTGCTTCTCGTCGATTGTAGGCCCTCTAGCGGGAAGCCGAAGAGCAATAAAGATCTGAATGGTGTCGTCGGGCTCGGATGTCTCTGTATTCAGCGCCTAAACTTGAGGATCCTTTCCTGCGTCATACAGATGCTGGGGCTTAAATGTGCTAGAGTATGATAGCACAAAGCCAAAAAAAAACTGAATTTTATAATGAAAACCTTTGTATATTTGTTAATTTGTTTTTACGAGTGAATTGTCTTAAGAAAGGTAAATTTTTGAAGCTAGTGAACGCAAGAACTTGTGGATAACAAGCAACGTGACAGTTAAAAGTCTATTTCTGAAGAGTTAGCTGGATATTCAAGTGGTGAATGTAAATTTAAAACAGACGTTCAGGTTTTATGTGTCAAATATCATTTAACTGATTCCCAGATTGGATGATGAATATCCACTAACAATTATTAAATGACTGTTAGAAATTCTCTACTCCATGGTAATCTTTAATCGATTGATGGATTTTATGCTCTTGACTACTCAACTATACCAGTGAAGATATTAAAAGTCTGTAGTAACAAATTAATTATGTGTTAATACTGACGGAACCAACATGAAGTGTATTAACGACTGCGCTAATATGAGTGTGGGGCATCGCATTAAGCACATAAAAGTTCATTTTAAACGTTTATTATATTTGTCAGCTTCGTAGTGAATATTGAATTCACTACAAGATAATCTCGACAAACAACTGGAGTTTTTATGCGGGAGATGAGTATTTGGTTAGAATGATATCTTTACCCCATAAGCTTCACTTAAAAACTATTAAGGTAAGTTTATAATTTAAATATTTAAAGACTGCTAACTTAAAAATATTGAGTAAAAAAATCATTAATATGTTAACGAGATAGTAAGTTCAACTCACCTGTATTAATAAAAGCGTATATCAAAAGCATTATTCCGTACTTTAATTCAACATAAGGGTTAGACCTAAGTTGTTGAACTAAACACGGATGTTTTTCACTCTTAAGTCTATCCTCAGCTGCTTGTTTTGAAAAATGAACCCTATTTTATATTCTGTAAAATTTAATAGTTTTTGATAAATTTTAAATCATTTATTATAATGTAGTTCAGATATATATATATATTATGCGTCAAATATTAGGCATTGTTTATGCAATGCAAATAGGCCTAAAAACTACTCTCAAACCATTACATGTGAATGAAGTATTTGTATTAAAACTCTTGACATTGATTTATGATACTGTAAATCTGAAATAGAAACATTCTAAGCCACTGAGCCATAAATTTCGTTAATATAATATTTTTCTCGTTTCGTAGTATATTAATCTCCTTTATTTACAACTTATTTGTATCAAAGTTACGAGGGATCGTAGACAAATATCCTTAAAACATTAGCCGAGGAAATGTTCATCACGTTTTCAAATAATATCTTAGTGTATTCTTGCCAGTTATTAGTCACATGTTTTTCAGAATAAACTTGTGTTTTAGTTTAAATAGTCAGTAATGGCTGTTGAGTCTAATTAACAATGCCTTGTCTGTTTAATAGGACTCACTTTTATTTTAATGGCGTCACAGTTCCAATTCTAAGTTACATAGTTTTGACCTTCAACCTCAAAACTCGAGCAATATCAGCTTTCCTCTGACAGTATGATATTTGTTAAAGAAACACAAAATGAAGCTGTGATATACTTTATGAGAAAACTTAATTTGGTGTAACGTCTGGAAAAAATTAGGGGCTGGAAAATACGTTGAAACGAAGTAAATGTTTAATAGCTGTTTCCACTTCAAACTGCAACACACAAGAAAGAAACAATTTCAGCTCAGTAAATGAAACTATCTTATACCTACTGGTCTAGGAAAGATATGAAAATAAGTTAGGAAGCTAAAAGTACACGGAAAATTAATTTAGTTTAGGTTAAGTTTTTCGATTAGCGAAGTTCTGTTTGGAATTAAGCCCAAAGCTACACAATGGGATGGATATCTTTCTTGATTAGAAAAGTTAATCGTGTTTGGAATATAATCATACGTGCATGAGAATAACAAACTGAAGTTCATGTTTGAAACTTAAAGTTCACTGCCTTGCGTTTAAAAAATATTTTCCTACGCTAAAAAAAAAAAGAGATGAATGGATAAATACATAATTTTACACAAGTTTAGAGTTGGTGAAAAATAACACTAAATTCGTTTCTATAATTCAGCATAGCAAATAAAACGTTTTTCAACGAAATCGATTCTTCGAACGCTTTTGTGACAAATTAATATATTCTTTACTCTAACGGTCCGGCATGGCTAGGTGGATTAAGGCGTGCGACTCGTAATCTGAGGGTCGCGGATTCGCATCCCCGTCGCATTAAACATGCTCGCATTTTCAGCCGTGGGGGCGTTATAATGTAACGGTCAATCCCACTATTTGTTGGTAAAAGAGTAGCCTAAGAGTTGGCTGTGGGCGGTGATGACTAGCTGCCATTCCTCTATTCTTACACTACTAAATTAGGGACGGCCAGCGCAGATAGCCCTCGAGTAGCTTTTCGCGAAATTCAAAAACAAACAAACAATCTTTACTCTATATCTACTAGACTTACTAGAATGTTGTAATGTCTAGCTGTATCTAGTAAGTAAGTCATTAGAAGTAGAAAACTGTATCGACTTAAGGTTACTTTTGCTATTTTCCAGTGGTATATTGACTGATATAAATACTTTAAATTACACTGCTCTATATAGTTTTTGCTGACTTGAAAGTAACAGTTGTTTGTGTAGGAAAAAAGTACATTGAATCTGAAAATGACTTTAGTTTTTAGTGTCATGTCAGATTTTCCAAGATCAGCCGGAAAACGAAATTACAAATTTCATTTGTTTTTATAATTAATTATACTATATTCATATTTTCAATATATTAATTATATTTTAATAATAATTATACTTTCGTATTAATTATACTTTTAGCAATAGCTAGTTTGTTTTGTTTTTGTTCAGATTGAATTTGGAAATTTAACTTCAATAAGTATAGTGGTATAATGGATCGTAGAAAGCGCAGATAAAGTCATATAGTAGTATACCATATACTGTCGATATGTTTCTTTGTAGATTGTTTCATTTAGAAATACGCGCCTCTATTTTTTCATCTTTTAATCATATATTCTAACGTGTTTGTAGCAGAGGTAATCAGTCATCATGCATTCAGGTACGATGGAAATTTACTATACTAGCGAATTTTTTAAAAGTAATTTGTAAAATACTCAGACCTGATGGAGAGAAAAAGAGGTCATTTCCAATTTCAGGGCCACCAATTTAACTGTAATCAGGTCTTAAAACGAAATCAGCAGGAAAAACGTTTCCACATGCATACTAGTGCTATTCAATCTGAATGTAAAGTATTTTTATATTGCCCTGTGATTCTAGTTTTTCCTCTCTCACGTTCTCTTATTTGTAGCCCAACCACCCTTTTTCTTTTTGTACCATTTATTTCTTCATGTTACTTTATATACAATAATTCTCTCATCTTTATACTATTTCTATGATCTTCTATCAAGTACAATATATAATAGCTACTCAGTTTTCTTTACTGTTATATTTAACATGTTTACCTTTACTACTCGGCTTGTTCTTACTTATATCATATTTTTCCATCCCACAGTTTCACTTATTACTATTAATTCTGTATATCCTTATTTATCATTTTATTCTATCCTGTCACTTATGTTAATATATCACCTTTCCACATTCCACACCTTATTTTATCACATTCTTTTCGCTTCATCTTTTGAGATCCTCCATATTTTGCCCTTCTTAATACTTTCCTCTTTGTTACCCACATTCCACACACACTCTCTCTCTCTCATATTATTTTTATTCTGTTTTTTTTACATTCTTTTCCCCCTCCACTTCTGTCAGCATCGTTGCCAGTAAAACACTGACTTCATCAGCCGTTGCTGTTACACTAATTTGGCGAACTGCTCGTCGTTTTCTTTCTAAGACTCTGTACATGTTTGTTTATGTTCCCACTACTGTCAATGACGCATAACAAGTTAATAAGCTTTGTTTGTCTATTTCTTAGGTTTAATTACGTTATGATCACTAGACGGGCTTCGGTGACTTTGTACACGCGCAATCTTTACAAGTTTTGTTTTGTTTGTTTGTTTGTGTTTTGAATTTCGCACAAAGCTACTCGAGGGCTATCTGTGCTAGCCGTCCCTAATTTAGCAGTGTAAGACTAGAGGGAAGGCAGCTAGTCATCACCACCCACCGCAAACTCTTGGGCTACTCTTTTACCAACGAATAGTGGGATTGACCGTCACATTATAACGCCCCCACGGCTGGGAGGGCGAGCATGTTTGGCGCGACTCGGACGCGAACCCGCGACCCTCAGGTTACGAAGCGCACGCCTTAACGCGCTAGGCCATGCCAGGCCTTACAAGTTTCTATCTAATGACTTGGGCTCATTGTATTGACATGGAACTGAAGTCTTACGACCTGCTATTTTAAGGCTTCTGCCAGCTTGTTTCCTTTTCTTGCCCTGCTTCTTCGTTTTGTTAGGATTCCTTCAGAAATCAGTTTGAGCTATTTGCGTGTATGTTGTAGAATATAAGCAAAACCATAGGTTATCTGTGCGGTGCCCAGTTTTTAATATTATATGCATTCAGACTTACCGCCGACCCATTCAGCTGGAGCTGCTTGTCGTAACTTGACACAAGTCATGATTTACTAATATATATTTATTAGATTTTTCAGAGAAAGAAGTTTATTTTTACACTATTTTATCTAAGATGTCTCTACTATTTTTGTTGTTTTATGTTTCAAAGCTTTCCGTATAATGACAACTTTTACAGACTTAGTTTCTTATACGTATCTTGTTAGTGTTACCATTTTTTCTATATTGATTTTTCTGCAACAGTCCATTATTTTTCATTTATGTAATGAACATTTAGTACTACAAGCATGGTAAATATAATGAACATTTAGTACTACAAGCGTGGTAAATATAATGAACATTTAGTACTACAAGCATGGTAAATATAATGAACATTTAGTACTACAAGCATGGTAAATATACTGAACATTTAGTACTACAAACATGGTAAATATAATGAACATTTAGTACTACAAACATGGTAAATAAAATACAAATGAATTTGCTCGCCAGGCTGTGTGGAAATAGAGAATCGCAGTGTGAGAAAGTTTTTTGTTCTATTTGCAAACAATTTCAGTGTATTCTATGAAGCCATTCTAGATAATGACTTAAACAAACGATGAAACATTTTCAATATGCGTTATGCAGAGGGGAGATGGAAGTAGTGTACATCAGCTAACATTAATTAGCATTAGCAGTTCTGTGAACGTTAAGAAAGAGAAATCTGTTTTGTAGAGTATTCCCTGCTTGCAGGATACTACTGTTGTCACCAGATGTAATAAAAACTCTTTGTAGGTCGGTGACTTATGTGATATTATATCACAATAAGATATACTATAGAGCATACTTAGTTGGTATGTAATCATTTATTTATTATTAACACTGGTCTTACAAAATATTACACTTATTTTTTATTATAATTAACACTGTTCCTATGGGATATTACAGTTATTTGTTTATTATTAACACTGGTCTTACAGGGTATTACAGTTATTTGTTATTTATAACTAACACTGGTCTTATAGGGTATTACAATGATTTGTTTATCACTAACACTGGTCTTATAGGGTATTACAATGATTTGTTTATTACTAACACTGGTCTTATAGGGTATTACAATGATTTGTTTATTACTAACACTGGTCTTACAGGGTATTACAGTTATTTCTTTATTATTAACACTGGTCTTACAGGGTATTACAGGTATTTGTTATTTATAACTAACACTGGTCTAAAAGGGTATCACTTACAACTGAGTTTAGATACGTCTGGTGGGCAGAGAACAGATAGCCCATTGTGTTGCTTTGTGCTTAAACACAACAAACTATTAATTCATCTAATTCCGCTTCGTGTTACATTCACTTCGTTGTTTATCGTTAAGAGTAAATTCGGTGGAAGAACAAAATATTTTCTTCACTTATATTTATATTCTTTTCAAGACATATTCATAAGATACCTTAAGTCAAGTAGACAGTTGTACTAATTGATTTTTGTAGACGTTTGATATTTTAACTTCAAAAAAAGAAGTAATTTTTAGCTCTGACGATCCAACTTCCGGTTGAACTTTCTTGGATACATCAATTTTCACTTTCGTGCCAGGTTCTTTAACTGCTGAGAATATGTGATGGCGTCCTCATTTGATAGCATGTAAAAGTGCAACAACATTTCTTTTCAGCGTTTGAAGTAGAAATGTTATTTTTTACTTTACCTATAATACTATATAGACGTTAGATAGATTCACAGTTTCTTTTTAATTGTTTAAAAACGTTCTTCTCATATTATCGTTGGAGTACTTCAATGTTCCTATCGTAATACAGATATCGTTGTAGTATTTCAATGTCCCTATCGTAATACAGTTATCGTTGCAGTACTTCAATGTCCCTATCGTAATACAGATATCGTTGGAGTACTTCAATGCCCCTATCGTAATACAGATACAGTTGCAGTACTTCAATGTCCCTATCGTAATACAGATATCGTTGGAGTACTTCAATGTCTCTATCGTAATACAGATATCGTTGGAGTACTTCAATGTCCCTATCGTAATACAGATATCGTTGGAGTACTTCAATGTCTTTATCGTAATACAGATATCGTTGGAGTACTTCAATGTCTTTATCGTAATACAGATATCGTTGGAGTACTTCAATGTCTTTATCGTAATACAGATATCGTTGGAGTACTTCAATGTCCCTATCGTAGTACAGATCATAATGGCTGCTGATTTTTTTTCTTTGCGTTTAATGAACAAAAATACTTTCTGATATATCTGTATAAAACCTTTTACTCACTTGAAAACCTTTGTATATTCTGTCTTTTCGAACCACAAAATATATACAATGGTAAGAATATTTGCTTAATTGTTTGGTTTTTGAATTTCGCGGAAAGCTACACGAGGGATATTATCACTAGTAATACCTAATTTATCAGTATAAGATTAGAGATAAGATAGCTAGTCATCATCATCCAACCACAACTCTTGGGCTACTCTTCTACTAACGAATAGTGGATTGACAGTCACCTTATAACGCTCCTATGGACGAGCATATTTGGTGTAAAGGGGTTTGAATCTGCAACCTGGTAGGAAAAAGAAAAAAAAACGGTGGTGTGTTTTGTTTATATTTTACGGTTAGAAAAACACCCTATAGGTGACGCTGATTATATTTTTGCAGTTCTTTATAATAGCAGAACTTGAATAATTAGGTAGTGTAATTGCAAACTAGGAACATCCTGGCTAAGTTACTACATTTTTTATAATACTGGAGCAATTGCGCTATGACAGTTAAGGTTAGAGTTTTGGCAAGGTATTGGAACTTTTAGCTATTCTATAATGTTCATTTTGAGCTGCCTATGTAGTGTCAAAGTTATGAGTTTGTATCAGTATTATAAATTGTTGGTACACTCATACAGTGCTAGATGTGTTTTCAAATTTCGATGGTATGTGTTATTCGTACGTATGAAGAGATACCTATGGTAAATACTCAATATTTCATGCCACAACATGTCGCACTACTAGTGTTTGAAGTTCGTTAATGTGTTTTTTCGTGTTAAAATAACAGCTAATTATAGAATACAAATTGTGTAGAAATCATCATTGTGTTCTCAGTTTTACTGATTTTCCTTAGCATGACTGAACAGGAACCGCATGATAACTAGAGGCATGCCAGGAAATGCTTTTCGGATCCGAAAAACTACTACATCTGAGTTTGGCCCAAACTCGACGCAAGATGCAGAAAGTAACATATTCTTTAATTAAATCAAAAATATCCAACGTTAAAGACAAATGTGGCACCTTTACCGAGGAAAAGTTTGATGTTAAGTTCTTAAAAGTTAAAATTTAGATTTCTAGTTTTAAGCTATAAGTTAAGTATGAAGATGAATTTAAGCCGAATCAAGTTGTAATTTATTTCAAATATCTCTAAAGTAAGTTGGATCTTCAAAGTTCTTGAAGCTGTTCTGATGTGGAGAAACATTACTTTATATACTTATATACTAATAAACTCAAAGCCATTCTTCTCAAGATAAAGACACTGCTCATGTGATTGGTGGCCACTTTCAAATAGGTAATGCTACTTTTTGGATATCATCCGACATGCCAATGGAAAATATCACTTTCGCTTTCTGTACAGTATTTGTTAGACATTACAGGGTTCTTTATCACAAGAAAGTACATGTTACAGGTTTGTTGACTAATCTAGTTAAGTGGATAATTAAGACTAAAGGTACGGGATGGCTCTCTTGACGAGGAATCTAATTATGATGTAACAGGGACAGTTTGTTTTTAGTTTTAATGGTGGTAGTTTGTTGTTTTATCGCAAGGACATCTAATGTTAAATTTTACCGATTCTTTTACTGGGGTAGGTAGTATTGGTAGTTTGTTTGTTTTATGGTCTAAGTATGTATTGATGACAGTTTGTTCATTTTAGAGGCAGGGTATTTAGTGGCGACATATCATTAAATGTATCACTACAGTGCTTAATAAATTTATTAGTTGTATCATCAGAGTATTTAATGATGACGGTTTGTTCATTTTATTGCCGTAGTGTTTAATTGTGATAATCTGTAATTGTATCACTAGAGTATTTGATGTTGGCTTTTTATTTTTGTATCCCTACAGATTGTAACGGCAGCACTTTGTTGGTTCTATTGTAACGGCAGCACTTTGTTGGTTCTAGTGTTCATATTTAGTGATAGTGTTTGTTAAAAATTTATTCCATGATGCCAGTTTGTTGACTGTATTACTGTATAGCTTAATAATAATAGATTGTTGGTTATATCATCACGAAATGTAAGGATGACGTCTTCCTGGTTGTATCTCCAGGTTACATAATGATAAACATTTGATAGTTATGTTGCTATAGTAGCTAATAAAAATAATTTCTTTTTTTTTCACCAGAACATGTTATGTTTTTTGTATCTCAACATAATTTAATGATGACAATCTATTGTGTGTAATTATAATAGCCAATGAATATAGTGTTTTTCTTGTTTGTTACTGTATATAATGCAATTGTTTGTTAGTTGTAGTACAATGCTATATACAATGCTAAGACAACAGTTTGTTGGATGTACTATCAGTGTATGTAATGGCTTGTTAATTATATTGCATGGGTATTTAACGATGTATATTTTTCTACTTCATGTGTTTTACGATGTATACTTTTCTACTTCATGTGTTTTACATGGATACTTTTTGTACTTCATGTGTTTTACATGGATACTTTTTGTACTTCATGTGTATGTAACGATATTGGTTTGGTAGTTATATTGTCAATGCAAGCAGTCATTACACCTTATTGGGTGTATCGTCAGTGGATACAATGGTAAGAGCTTGTTTTTTGTATCATCAGGATGCATACTGGTTACAGTTTGCTAATTTTGCTGTTACAGTATGTGATACTGGTGGGTATTGGATTGTATCATTGAAATTTTTAATGACCATAACTAATTGGTTATGTTAACTAAGTATGTAACGATGAAATGTTTTTAGTCGTAATGCCAGACAATGTAATGGTGGCAGTTTGCTGGTTGCATTACTATAATAACTAAATGCCAGTCTGGCTATTTTGTGAGATATGTAATGACAAGACTTTGTTGGTTGTATTGTTATGCTAGGTAATGATAAGAGTTATTTTCGTTTCTGTCACTTGAGTAAGTAATACTGACAATTTGTTGGTTCTATCCTGTATAATGACGAATGTTTGTTGGTTATATCATTAGGGCTTCTAATAATGACAACTTAATTAATTAGCTAGTCTAGCAGCAAATAAACCTTTAATTTAGTTCATGAGTGTGTATTTCATGGCTTATTCTATACTTCGTCTAAATTAAGTTCTCGTTAATGTAATCAAGATAACAAGAAATTAAGATTTATTTATTCAAAATGTTTAATTATGTTCAATTTAGTAAATCACACGTTAGTGTTAGAAACATTTATTTAAAGAACCGAGGTTTGTTGTTTCCTGACTTAGGCTAACAGTTTTGTGAAATTACATTTATGAATGATAATTCGTAAGAAAGATTTGTTTAGGCTAAACATCACTAATTGTAGGTTTGTTTGATTCATGAAAAACTATGGGTGTGCTTTTTCCGTAATGCTGGGCTACGTATTAACAAGCCCAGTCAAGAGAAGTAAGTAAATCTAGATTCAATGAAGAGATCTAATCGACCAGCTGGGAAAATTACCCCCAACGTAGCAATATTAGTTAGCTGGAATTCTGGCTTACCTTTAACCTTTATCCATTTATGAGATGAAGTGTTCAAGTCGGATTGAGAGGGAAGATTTTCTTTTAGAAATTTATGTGCGTTAGTTCTGATTTATTTTATTTGTAGTCCTTAATGATAGTCTTGTATCCGTTATTTTTATTTGTCAAGTACTTTGTCTGTTTGTTACCTGACAACACGCCGAGAAAGTACATCTTAGTACGTATCAAAAGTACATCTTAGTACGTATCAAAGTACATCTTAGTACGTATCAAAAGTACATCTTAGTATCAAAGTACATCTTAGTACGTATCAAAAGTACATCTTAGTACGTATCAAAAGTACATCTTAGTACTATCAAAAGTACATCTTAGTACGTATCAAAAGTACATCTTAGTACGTATCAAAAGTACATCTTAGTACGTATCAAAAGTACATCTTAGTACGTATCAAAACTACATCTTAGTACGTATCAAAAGTACATCTTAGTACGTATCAAAAGATTCCTATGTGAAAAACAAATTACATTTACCGACCTACACTCCTCCACTTCCTTTGAAATGCAGAAAGTGACTTCCTCTCAGTATAATGAATATCTGTTTGCCATTACTGACTGTCTTGCGTATTAATAGTTCTTTTTCTTAAAGTATTCTGGAACTCTTAATTAGTTATATTTAGTGTGACTCGAATGATACCTATTGAAACATTATATCACTACTTAAAAAAATTAGTTTCAGAGATAGAAAAGTAATCACTACGATCTAAGAAATAGTTATTTTAATTATCCGACAATCAGAATGTTGATTTAAATACACTGTGATAGCGCACGAACCTAATGGACCCTCCACAACCTTATAAAGTACCCTGGATATAAAATATGTACAATACATTACGATAACTATATAAATATCTCTAGTAGAAGAAAATTTCCCACCTACTTTAGCACCAAACCATGACGATGAGAAGACATTATTTCCAAGAGTAAATCTTAGCAGAAAAGTTGTTGTCATGGAAGTAACTCAGTTTAAACAGAAGAAAGAGAGATCGTTAGATCTGACACTTTTCTGAGCTCATTGTCGTGAACCATAATAATGGATCTGTCAGTAGTTGGACATAATGAACACAGGAAACTTATTCTAATGTTCTTTATAGTTCAACATATCGGGGACATAATGTCATGATGTAGCACTGTCTTCAACTTACTATGCTGTATTTGTAGTTCAGATCACAAGTTGGTCATGTTGTTTATAGGGTAAGAATAATGAAATTGAAATGGGTTCAACCTTTCATAAACTTTACATTATCTCAACGAAGTATTCTTACTTCGGCCAAATAAATTCCCAATAGAAAGGATCCATGTTAAAAACTGATTCAGAAAAATATATTATTTAGTTCATTGGTAATAGAATGCTTTTAAAACCCAAGTATAATACCATTTCTGGATCGAAGGTTGAATGTTGAGTATTGAAGAGAGACAACTGTAGATAGTACATTGAAGAGAACTTCGTAAGTCAATCTATTTCGGCTTTGGATGAATAGATAGAGATGTTCCAACAGGTGCATAATCTCAGGCGGTGTCAAAGCTCTTTATGATTAACTAACAAGCAACGACAAGACTTTCTAGGTCATGTTGTGAAAGCTTTTAGGAGAGTCATGAAGACGTATCACGTGAACAAGATCCTATTAAGGCAAACGTTAGTCATGGCAACCATAATGAACCAACAAACAAAAAGCACTAATACTGTTGTTGTGATAAAGTTACTGTTAAGTGGCAAATAAAAGTTACGAACAATCATGTTTGTTTTGGAATTTCGCACAAAGCTACTCGACGGCTAACTGCGCAAGCCGTCCCGAATTTAGCATACTAGACTAATGGAAAAGTAGCTTGAACGCCACATTAAAATGTCTCTACAACAGAAAAGACGAACATGTTTGGTAACGGGATTTGAACCCACGACTATTTGTCGCGAGTTGAACTCTTTAAGTCCGTCACCCGACCATGCCAGTTCTTTCATCACCTGAAAAGGATTGAGAGTAAATAGTTTTTAACCCACTGGTTTAATAACCTACCAAAATAGAGGCATCACACCACCATCTTTATTACTTCCGGAACTAACCATATTTCAGAATATCGGAAAGAGTGACGCAGATAATGAATTAATTGTTTGAAATTAAATTTGGTTTACATACGTCAGAACACGTGACCAAACTTTTAGTAACACTATCTGTAGCCGCTTCATAATCTACTATAAGGCTTAAAACTTTGTCATTTATAACAAGTTTATGCTGAACATAGTAACATGTAGTACAGTTAACATACTGTTAAACAGTCTTCTTTGCTTTCAGTTATAAGCTCTGAGAAATATTAATATAATGTTCACGTGTTGTCGCTATGGTTACTTGACTCTCTGTGAAAACAAAAACAATAACTTGTTCGTTTGTCGATTTTTATGAATGATGAGTAGAAGTGTATTAAAATAAAAACAAACATTAATAATAAATAACTGGTATTATAATAAATAATGTGTTATTAATACTTACCCTAATTCTGTTTTGTAAACGACTCAATTAAATTGGATAAAAATTTCACCATAATAGTGGCTCTTCATGCAATTTGAAAATATGAACAGTGTTCCAACCACAATTATTACTTATATTACAACCCAGCCGGTCGAATTAGTTCTATTGTAGGACGAAAGGTCTCGTCGGCACTGGATATGGTGACGTTTCGTGCACGTACTCTGTTTCTTTCACTCTTTCAATTCCTCGTGCTAACTCTTCGTGGGGGAAGGGGTGGGGGCTAGCGTCACAATGTGCGTTATATTATTTAGTTTGTGCTCCTGGCGTGTCAAATGATTGTAGTATCTCTGTGTCGTACAGACGTAATTTAACCTGATCTCGAAAAATCGAATTGTCTGAACTTATATGACAGAAACGCTCGTTACTTGGATAGTAGTATTTTTAATCAGTTGAAATACGTAAAACTTTAGCTGTTTAATAAAAGTTACATTAATAATAAATGTAACTATGACTTGGGTTTTTGGAATATTAATTTTGATTCTGTATTTCTGGCAGTATTCTTCGATGTTATTTAGGACTGGTTGTAGGTTCGTTGCTGCTATTGACGGAGTGGGGGCACTTTTCCAGACTGCTACATCGTCAGCGAACTGTGATGCATAACCTAAATTTAGGTCCGACAGAGGCATATTATTCAATACTTGAATAATAATTCAAAAAGAGAAAAAAAATAATAATAATAAAAATAATGATTAAAAAAGAAAATAATAATTATAAAAATAAAAATAAACAAGGACTAAGTGTCTAGTGCATAGTGGCCAGCTTGTGTTACATTTCTTAAATATATGTTAAAAGGGGAGAGGTATTTAGGACCATTTACATGATGTACGTGATATCTGTCGAGATCACACATTAAGTCATTTTTATGCCAATTCTTATTGAAATATTTTAGAGAATTATGCAAGAGTCTTTCAGCTATTGTATCTATGTTTGCATACTTGTGCATGAATGTGGTTGAGGTGCTACGTGGTACTTTGTATGCTGAAGTTAGTACAGAATTTTGTATACGTTGAAGTTTCTGTACATGTGTGGGTGCTATGTTAATCCAGGCAGGTGATGCATATTCTATTGTTGGTCTAATGTACGTTTTGTAGATTTTAAGTATGTTGTCTGGTGATGTTCCTTGGATTTTACCTGAAAGACTTCTTGCATAGTTTGCTCTTTTCCAGATTCGTATCAGTACATTTTTAATATGTGGTAGCCACGTTAATTTTGAGTCATAGGTTAGACCTAGAAATTTAGCAGAAGTAGCAGTCAGTAAAAGTGATCCATTCATATAGAGTTTTGGAGGATCTTTTTTCAGCTTATTCAGTCTGCTGAAAACTATGACTTGGGTTTTTGGAATATTAATTTTGATTCTGTATTTCTGGCAGTATTCTTCGATGTTATTTAGGACTGGTTGTAGGTTCGTTGCTGCTATTGACGGAGTGGGGGCACTTTTCCAGACTGCTACATCGTCAGCGAACTGTGATGCATAACCTAAATTTAGGTCCGACAGAGGCATATTACTCACGTACATGATAAATAATATAGGGCTAACAACCCCTCCCTGCGGGACTCCTGCTTCGGGTGAAAAGGACCCTGAGCGGGCCCCATTTACATTTACTTTACACATTCTGTTATCCAGGAAGTTGGACAGCCAGCGAATAGTTTCCTGGGGTAATGCCATTTCAAGCAATCTATGTCGTAAGCCGTTATGCCACACTGTGTCAAATGCTTTCTCAATGTCGAGAAAGCAAGCTACAGTGCATTTTTTTTTGTTGAAGCTGTCGGTAATTGATTCTGTAAGTCGAATCAGGTGGTCTGTAGTTTGGCGGTTTTTTCGAAATCCGTTTTGAATTTCTGGTAATTTTGAATTTTCTTCTAAGTAAACTGACAGACGATTACTAATTATCCTCTCTAATACTTTGCCAATACAACTGGTTAAGCTAATCGGGCGGTAGTTGTTTGGTTTATTCGCTGGCTTTCCTTCTTTCTGGAACATTAATATTATTGCTTCCTTCCAAGAAACGGGGATATATCCAGCTGATAGTGAGAGATTAAATAACGCTGTTAGGTGTTCATATAATCTCTGAGTGCCTTGTTTTAGGAGGATAGCTTGAATACCATCTTCTCCAGGGGCTTTGTTTTTTGTGTTGTTAATAGCAGTTACTACTTCTGTTACAGTGATATGTTTTACCAGTTGATGAGTGCTCCAGTCTTTTGTTTTTTCTTGGTGTGTAATAGTGTTGACTGGAAATTTAGGTGTAAAAATGCTTCTGTTTTGATCAATATAGTTTGTGACTGTATTATAAAAGTATTTGTTCATGTCTGGTTCATGATGTGTTTTGAACGTGTTTTCTAGGTGTTTTTTAAATATCTCGGCTTTTTCTGTGTTAGTGTATGCTGTTTCTCCATCCAGTTCCAGTGGTGGATATACTGTGTTTGTTGTTCCTGTGTTTGTAAATCTTTTCAAATGTGTCCAGAATTGTTTAGGATCAGTTTTGTGAATTAGATCGGAACAGAAGGTGTCCCAGTTTTCTTGTTTCTGTTGTCTGATTAAGTTTCGTATTTTATTCCTTATTGTGTTTATCTGAGTTTTAAGTGTGGGGTTGCGATTTTGAATGTACTGTCTGCGGAGTATACGTCTGTTTTTAATTAAGTGTATTATATCTTTATGTGGTTGCCATGAATGAGTTGTTGTGAAGTGTTTTTGTTTCGGTATCGAACTGTTGGCTGCATGTTTTAGACACTCAGAGATGATATGACAGTATGCATCTATATCTGATGCGTCCGCGGCAATATGTAGTACTTTTGGAGGTAAGGTTTCATTTAATATAGTTTGGAAAACTGGCCAATTAGCTTTTTTGTAGTTCAGTTGGTCTCTCACTATGATTTTATTTAAGTGGGGGGTGAGATTGAAGATACACCAAACTGGGAGGTGGTCACTATCTATATCGTGACCAACATGAAAATTTACGAATTTGCGACTCATATTTGACGAACACAGGCATAGGTCCAGTATTTCACTGGTGCCGTGTGCGTACGAGATATGTGTCGGTGTTGCATCGTTTAATAAAGTCATGTTTGATTCGTCCAAAAATTGAAAAAGTAAATTGCCATTTGCGTTTGAACAACGACAGTTGAATGCCATATGTTTACTGTTTAGGTCGCCGATAATAATAAGATTACAGTTGCTATTATACAATATATTCAATAGATTTACATCTAACACTGTACCAGGCGAGCAGTAGATGCCCGCCACAGTAACGTCTGTTTGATTTTGCGTTTTTACATTAATAACTATAGATTCATTACTGGAAGGGATAGTAAGTTTCTGAACTATAAGTTCAGTCTTATACAATAATAAAAGACCTCTGTTTGGATCTCTATTATCCTTCCTGTCATGTCTAATAGTAGAGTAGCCGTTTAATTTAAATCTATGGTAGTAATATAGGAGAGTTTCACTAATTATAATTACATCAGGTTTTATGGAGTTTGTTGTATCTTCAATCTCATGTTTCTTGGAAGCAAGAGCACCCTGGATATTGATGTGTAGAACTGTGAAGTTATCCATGTTTTGTAGAGTTTATGATGGAGGTTAAAATTTGCGGCAAGAACTTGTGTATGTTTTTCAATATGATTTTAACTATTATGTCTGTGAGACTGTTGGTGTTTGTAGGGTTTGTATATTCTGCCATTATTTCCGAGAAAGTGGAAGTTATGGCAGATGTCAGTGTTGTTTCAATTGTTGTTGGTTGTGTATTTTGAGGTGGTTTTGGTATTTCCTCTTCACATGGTGATGGTTTTTCCTGTCGGGATGATGAATTTTTAACCACTGCAGCGTAAGTGTTTGTCTGTGTAGTTGTACTTTGTGGTGCTGGAGTGGTAGGTGTGGGTTCCTTAATTGTTCGTGGTGGTGGCGGCTTGTTCATGTTGGGATTTTTAATTTCTTATAAGTGTGTTTTAATGGATTTATATTTCTGACAACCTTTATAATTTGCCGTGTGTTCTTCCCCACAATTGCAGCATTTGGGTTTGGGGTTCTGTTTTGTAGACTGTGTAATGTGGTGATTCTCCCCACAGCCCACACAACGCGCATTTGCTTGGCATGCTGCTGCTACATGTCCAAACCTTTGGCATTGGTAGCACTGTGTGACAACCACTGCTGGTGTTTTTGTTTGTTCTACTGTGTACTTTTGATACCACATAGTGATACCATTATTAATGAATTGTGTAATATCCTGGCTGTTGTCTGTGACTACTTTGATTAGGTTTGTGGGTCTTTTAGTAATATTTGAAATTATACGGTCAACTGAAATATGTTTTATGTTTTGTGCACTTAACTCTTCCTTAATGTCTTCTATGTCTATTGAATTATGTACACCTCGTATCACAAAAGATTTCGGTGTTGGTTTAGTTCCTGGTAGGTGTATTGTAATGCTTCCTGTTTTGAATGCGTCTGCAGGCCAAGCTTTTAGTAGACTGTTTAAGTCAGCGGGTTCCTGTCCTTGAACCAGAACACCGCCTCTGGGCAGACGCTTAATATTAGTAATCTTTCTGTTAGGTTTGCACCTGTATATTTCTTTGGCCAATTGTGGTTGGTTGTAACTACCAGGAACTCCTTGGATTATAACTGCGTGCTTAGGTGATTTTGGTGCGATTTGTGTATGTGTGTCTGTGGTGGTTGTTTTTTGTTTAATTTGTTTTTTCTGACTTCGAGTCTGCACAAGCGTGAAGCCTTCGTCGTCAGAAAGAACTTCGTCTTTGTCTGAACTTGTTTGTTGTGGAATATCCAGGGTGGGGTTTGGGTTGCTAGAACTGCTAGTTTTTGGCATATTATAGTCTATAACCGTAGTCTTAGGTACATTGTCTTCAGATGCTGAAATCATAATATCTTTTACTAGTTTTCTTTTTTTTCTAGTCCTTACAGTATTTTCTTTAACAGGCGTTAACTTTGCTTTTAGTTCTTTTTCGGCTATGAACATTAAAGATTTTAATTTTAAATTATCATTATCTGTTTGGCCACAGTCACTAGACTTACTTTTTGTCCCTGAAACAGACGGGCTTGCTCCCTCAGTCTCAGACGCTACATCGCTTTCCCTGGTCTCCGACTCCCCGGCCGGCATGTCGCCTCGTTGTTTTGCGAAGTTGAACTTCCTGTCTTGGGCTAATTCAAATGGTAATAAGGTCTTCTGTCTACTGGCGTAAAACTCGAAGTGAAAAGTAAAAACACTAACAAAATATGAAGCAAAATATAACACGTGGAAATATAGAGCCTTTCAGAGGTATGTCATTCCTTTACCCTGTCCAAGCGCAGAATCTCTACGAGGGCTGTTCAAAAAATACGTGGACTGTTTGAATTGCGTGGCTCCAGTTGGTTCCAGGGGAATCCGCTTGGAGTCGCTAGGTTCGCACAGATCAACTTATTACGACGCCATTTCCTGATTGCAGATATCTTCATTTGTGTATTAGCTACGCGGTTTTAAGTGAAGTGCGATTTTTTCGTTTGGCGGATTTCAGAATGAATGACCTGAAGGAGCAACGACTTGCTGTGAAATTTTGTGTTAAACTTGGAAAATCTGTGACTGAAACTTTTGCTATGCTTAACACGGCTTACGGTGATGTTGCTATGAAGCGTACGGCATGTTTCAAGTGGCATGAACGTTTTAAGAATGGTCGACAGTCCATTGAAGATGATGAGCGTCCTGGACGTCCTTCCACGTCAACTGACGACCCACACGTCGACAAAATCAACACCCTGGTGTGGGCAAATCGACGTCTGACTGTCAGGGAACTTGCTGAAGAGTGTGGGATATCAGTTGGATTTTGTTACGAGATTTTGACCGAAAAATTGAAGATGCACCGCGTTGCTGCGAAATTCAGCCCTCAGAACTCGTGAGTTTTTGGCCAAACACTCGATCACTGTTCTTCCCCATCTCCCCTACTCACCTGACCTTGCTTCTTACGATTTTTTTCTTGTTCCCCAAACTCAAAAGACCCTTGAAAGGAAGAATATTTGAGACGATTCCCGAGATTAAGGCAAACGCGACGAAGAAGCTGGAGGACATTACAAAAGAAGCGTACCAGGACTGTTTCAACAAGTGGAAACACCGTTGGGATAAGTGTGTGCGTTGGAGAGGAGAGTTCTTTGAAGGAGTCCCAGACCTGTAACTTCTAAACAAAGTACATTTTGTTTTATGACGTCACTCCGCGTATTTTTTGAACAGCCCTCGTATATGTGTTTTTCTTCTAGCAAAGCCAGATCGGGCTCTCTGCTGAGCCCACCGAGGGGAATCGAACCCCTGATTTTAGCGTTTTAAATCCGTAGACATATCGCTGTACTAGCGGGGGGCGTGGTCTGCGTAAAAACATGTATGAAAGCTACACTGATATATCTTTAAAAAGGTTTTGTTTGGTTTGTTTTAAACTTCACGCAAAGCTACACGAGGGCTATCTGCGCTAGCCGTCCCTAATTTAGCAGTGTAAGACTAGAGGGAAGGCATTTAGTTATCACCACCCACCGCCAACTCCTGGGCTACTCTTTTACCAACGAATAGTGGGATTCACCGACACATTATAACGCCCCCACAGCTGAAAGGGCGAACATGCTTGGTGTGAAGGGGATTCGAACCCGCGACCCTCAGATTACGAAAAAGGTTTTGTTTATAATACAACAGCTGTTGACAGTCTTTTGTAAAACTTTTCTCGTGCTCTTGGTTTTGAAACTAGAAAAATTTTATTGTATTTACTATTATATATTTCAGAACTTAACAAATCATTTTCTAAAAATATCCCACTTAAGCCTTACAACTAAAAGGTCTGTTTTAAGAAATAAAATATTCTAGCTTATTGTAAATTCTGCAAAATAAAAATAGTTGAGAATTTATCATATTTTCGCAAAAAAAAATGAAGAAAATTACAATTAGATGAAGGAAGTTCGTAATTACCAAACAATACAAACAAAAAACAAACAAACTCGAAGTTCATCAAAATAATTTATTTCACGAGAACTGTTTCTTATTTCCTGAGCCCCCTAGTGGCTTGGCGTTATGTCGGCGGAATTAACGACGTTAGTAACAGAGTCTTGTTACACATGGTGGACAAAGTACAAGTAACCTCTTGTGTAGCTTTGTGCTTGATTATAGACAAACTTATTTTCTGCCTAAATGTAGATATTATGCTTTTTTTTGATATGGTAACATATTTTAACCTTCAGTTCAGTAGGATATATACAACATGGTTATTAATAGTTCAGTTATTCAAAGTAATTAAATCATTCACTTTTGTACCTGTATAAGAAAAATAGATCATTTTTACTCTAAGACATTTGATATTAAATATACGTTCATGAAAGCAAAGATATGCATTAATAACATTAGGAAAATAACATACTGATCCAATGAGTTAAACCGAATTAAGTTGTTCAAAGTAATTGTACGTTTAGCACAGTGATGAAAGTAATATCATATATTCAGGTTTCGAGAACCTGGATAAACCGTTTCATTGTAACGTACATTACGATTAACATGTTAAGCTTATTCGTTAAGGTTTTCACATTTTGTTTATCAGCTTTTAATTAACTAGTAAGTAACCTTGCATTTAATAGTTATAACTTTTTGTGATTTAAGAAGCGCTACTAATAACAGATAGTTATAATTTGAGCATATAACTCTTAATTATAAAAACTAAAAATACATTCTAATTTATCTAGCGTCGTTATGATAAACCTGTCTTAAAGTTATTAATTATTATTTCCAAAGACATATAAGTTATCTTACTTAAAGTTAAGTTTTAATCGACAGTTTTCATAAACAGAAATGGTTAATATTTAAAAATTTAGGATATAAACTGTTTAAAAATGTCTTGGAGTTATGGTCACTCCCACATGTGGGTATATGTTTTAAAAAGTAATATTCATCTTAAGTCTTATAACTAAAAGGTTTAAATATGTAGTCTGTCATAAATTGTATGTAAACTAAATTGTTGTTAGATATCGTATTATAATCTTCTCTGGAATACTTAGGGAAAGGTTAATTTGATTTGAAATTTTGCGCAAAGCTACATGAGAGCTGTCTGCACTAGCAGTCACTAATTTTGCAATGTAAGACTAGAGGAAAGGCAGCTAGTCATCACCATCCACCGTCAACTCTTGGGCTACTCTTTTACCAATGAATAATGCGATAACTGTACCGTCACATTATAACACTCCCACAGCTGAAAGGGCAAGCATGTTTGGTGCGATGGGGATTATGAGTCGAGTGCCTTAACCACCTGGCGAGGGAAATTTCGTGTCATTTTTCTCATTTTAGTTGTGAGACCCGGCATGGCCAGGTGGTTAAGACACTCGACTCGTAATCCAAGGATCGCGGGTTCGAATCCCCGTCACACCAAACATGCTTACCTTTTCAGCCGTGGGGGCATTATAATGTCATGATCAATCCTGCTATTCGTTGGTAAAAGAGTAGCTCAAGAGTTGGCGGTAGTTGTTGATGACTAACTGCCTTTCCTCTAGTCTTACACTGCTAAAGTAGGGACGGTTAGTACAGATAGCCCTTGTGTAGCTTTGCTCGAAATTCAAAATAAACCAAAGCTAATTTGGAATGGAAGAAACTAATCCATGAGGGGGTATTTAACGTTTACGGCTGATGTGTTGTTGTTTGTGGTTAGACACAAAACTACACAAAAGGCTTTTTGTGCTCTGCTTATTACGGGTATTGAAATCCGGCTTTTAGCGTCGTAAGTCCAGAGACATATTGTTGTGTCACTGGGTAGCTTACAGCTGAGAATACCTAACGCTATGTGATAATATTTGACTCATAAAGCAAATTAACATAACACAAAATTATAAATTATAAATATTTATCGCAAAATTTGCATTCAGGCTCCAGTTCAAAGTTTGTCCTTGTCGATGATTAAGACATTAAACAAATAAAAATTGTTAGATTTAACTCAACCTACATGTTCTAGAAAATAGCCAAAAATACTTATTTTGATTGTTGCTTTCTGAGCTCAGATTGCCTTCACAGTGAGTAAGTACGTCTAATGGACTTGTGTGTTTAACTAATGATGACAAGAACACAAGTGAATTGTTATCGTAAGGAGTAAAGCAGCTATAATAAAGCTACAACTTGAGTTTATAATTAACCACTTTAATAAATCAAGTAATAAGAACTAGGGTTAAACTCATATTATATTAGATTAAGCGTATAAAAAATTAATTCAATTACTTGTATAGTCACAGTGTGAGATAGTTCGCTGGGTCTGTATATCTTTTTCTATACAGACATTAAAAACATAGAAACTAGAAACAAACTTGAATCTTTCTCTTGTCCGTTCATTTTAATGTTAAAAACAAAGCTACACAATAGGCTATCTGTGCTTACTGCAAGTACTGAAACCCGGTTTTTATCGTTATGTTCAGGTTTGCCACTGATCCACTGGGAAACAAACCTGTAGCTAACACCTGTTTCTGTGCGATCTTTTTATAATAAATATTAACTCAGATACATTCGAATTTATCGTATCTTATAACCAGCCGTATGCTAACCTAAGTAGTTGATACAAATTTCGTTGAAATTCATTAATATGATTTCTTTTTATCCGAATGTTTGAGCGTTGTTTCAACTGCAGTTTAAACAACGTACTAAGTGATGGTCTAAAGTGTAGTGGAATATCCGAAGTTTTTCGTTTGCAACAGTTATTAAAACTCTAAGCCTGAAGGAAAAATCAACGTTTCTTTTTATAATTTGAAACAGATGAATCTACAAATAGTGAGGAATAACTGACTATGTAAAGTACAGTATAATTGTTGTTATTCTATGCAAAGTGTAGAACCACAGTATCTTAGGGTTCTGGAATGACAGACCCTTCAGCTGTAAGTAGTAATTGAAAACATATTGGTAATACAATAAATAAGTTTCAATCAGAATCTAACTGGAACTCTAACTGTGGTTTAATAATCGAACCTTCAAAAATAAGAAGTACAATGTAATAACTATTTCTTATGCATATACATACATATAAAACCCCTAACCCCTGTAGTAAATAAATCTCCAGATATGATGATAATGTTAAATTATACCGTAACAACTATATTGTAATAACTGAATTTTTACGTAGTGTCTAATAACATAACATTCATGCGGACAGTAACATTTTTTTTTTTTTAATGTAATAACCGAACGTTCATGTAGCGTTTTATAACTGAATCTTCGTGGAAAGTGTAATAACTGAACTTTCACCAAAGACCAAATTGAAAATATAATCTGTGACATAGGGGCCTAAAACATTCTTTAATTCGCCACACCTTCTGATATGGATCACAGTTTTACCTATTCAAGGGTCCTCAACACGGCATGTGTCAGCAAGCCAAAAAAAATACAGTTAGGCCTTTTGTAATGGTGATGTATATATACTTAATACTTATGTGGTTTTAGATTTTTTTTTTATATCAGCACGTAATAATGTAAGTTAATTTTCGTGTGTTAATATGACATTGTGCCTAATAAAGTTAACTGGTAGGTGGTAATCACTAGCTGCCTTCCCTTTATTCCTTCACTGCTTAGGTAGGGACGGTTAGCGCAGACAGCTCTCGTGTAGCTTTGCGCAAATTTTAAAACCAAATAATCATCTGCCTTTGAAAAGGTGTTTTTATTTAAATAATACAATTAACCATATCTATCGATGTAATTACTTGTTTGTAGCTGACCAGTAGCGGCACCATGGGGGTATTTTCCCTCCCAAGAATAGGCTCTGCCCCTCCACTTGCCTAACCCCCTTACCGAGTAAAAATTTGAAACAACCCAAGATGTAAATATACATAGCCTGTTGGCTCTAATGTGAAAAGATTTCACCCCTAACGTGATTCACGTTTGGGTTTCTGATCTACTTTGATAAAACTATGGATACAAATAGTTCCCACAGAAGGAGGCCTTGCCTTTCACTTGTCCTCCCATCGAAGGATATCTGGCGCTGCCACTGTAATTGACTGAGCGTAACCTGATCGCTACGATTTTCTAAGTGTGAATCCGAGGATACATGGTTTTCGGTGAGTACGGTAAAATAGTAGAAGTTAAATACCACTATTTGGTCAGTTAAGAGTATCTCTAGAGTTGACGGCGGGTGCTGTTTAATAGGGGAAGGATATGCGCATATTGTTAGTTATTTAACTTTGTGTAGAAAATCTGATATTCCAGTTTTTGCTTTTAATTGTTAGATTATCAAATTATAACTATCCATTAATTGGCAAACTAATCTTTAGGTATTTGAAACTCCGGTTAGCAGTTCCACAACAGCCTAGTCTAGTTAAAAGGTGGTGTGTTAATCACAAGAAGTCTATTGAAAAAAGCAGGTTGTTTATTGTAATATACGAAGGAAAATCAAGCCTAGATTGCGAATTTTACTTTAAGAACATGCCTCTATTGTCTTGCGAAGAAAACTAATTTTCTTTTACGTTTTATCTCCCAAGTATCGAAACGTTATCCAGTCATTAATAACGCTTCAATAAACACTGTATATACTAGCTTCGAATCATTAACGAACTGCACCTGCCTCGTATCTTATGGGTACTGTTTCATTATTTGCGTTTAAACCTTCATAAAATTAGCATATTTTTGTGTCTTGTGTTCTTAAGTCTACTTTTAGCCAAATATACTCAGGTTTAACATTTAAGAAACCTTAAGAGACTGGTTGTAAAGAGTTGATTTCATAACTGCTTCTCTGCTAATAGAGATTTGCCTTGTTTTCACAACTGACTCTGTGCTTGATGTTATTAGTTAGTTTGCAAACATTATTTTCCAGGAGCAGGATACGACCACAGTTTTTAAAAAGCTCTCTTCTGTTGAAGATGAAGAAAGTGAAGTGGACGAGCCAGAGGAGGGACCGCCGGCTGCAGCTCTGCATAGAAGGAGTGCTCTGGTCCCCCCAAAGGTAATAAAATCCGTTCAATACCGATTAGTTAACTATGTTTCTAAGAAACGTAACTTAATTGCAAAGTAGGTGGATTGAGCATATTTTGGGATGAAATAAACAGACAAGATTCATAATTTCAGAAAACTGATATTATATACTCTACCACATGAAACATCAGGTAATAATACAGTGTAATGTATATGGAATATATTTATATATATATAGCAACAGAAATGTATCTTAGATCTAGGAAAGTAAATGGTATAACCTGTATCTGTAATAATACATAGTATAACCCGAATTTATAGAAGTACATGAATAACCTACCCTGTATCAGACATATAAGAATATGGACCTTGAGATTTTGAATTAATGGTAAAATAAAGAAACTAGATGTACCAGAGTTAAGATAATAATTAATGTTTACCGTTGTTAAATTAGAAAAAGATGGTATTTATCAAGGCTGATGAACCAGAAACAATGATAGAACAACGCTTACAATAGTACAGTACATCAGCATACAAATGTGTAAACCGAACAATGGACGTCACTGATGTATGCGTGTGTTAGTCGATATTAAGTTATTAGAAGTTTAATTAAGTATCATTTAGGAAGAAATGTCTGAGCAAAAATGACGAGTGGACGAAAAATAAAATATTGTAAAATCCAGAGGTTTGCTAGTGAAGCAGACAATAAACATTATTCATGGCTTTTAGTTCATGTTTTCTGCTCATTGTTCTTCGCCATTCATTTCAAGAGGAACGACTGACAATGTATATTACTGACATCAAGAACATCGCAGTAATCAAAAGAATAAATTTACTTTGGGTTAGATGTCTTACATTACTGTTACAAATCCTGGTAGAGAAACATATTCCCATGGCTATTCAATATGCATGTGATTCATGCGTCCATGGATATGGAAATCGAGAAAGGTCCTTAGGTATAATGGACCTACCTGTAACAATATCTGAGGTAATTCAGGGTTATCTTCAAGGTCATTTTTTTAGAAATTTATTAATATTCATCATACATCCAAAATGTCAAAGAGTAAGGTGTAAACAAGATCGAATGAAATATTTCAAAACAAAAACCAGCAAAATTTCTGAATCATCCAGTGTTAGAAAATGATGAATGAATGTGATGTATTTTTAAATGAACTATTACAAACATTTGCGTTGGATAAAAGAACTAGACTTTAATTCCTTGAACATTAACTCCCCTAAATCATGTATTATAAACAGGTATTATATGAACCTTTAAAAACTGACCCATGAAACGTTAAAATTGAAACAATTAGATTTATAATTAGAATCGATATTGAGAAATATGTTTTTAGAAAGGAATATTTTATATATAATTACGTTTAAATATTAAAAAAAAACCCTTTGTGACCTTAAAGAAGGGTCATTTTCAAAGGATTAATTGTCACAAAATTTATTTCTACCGGTTGGAGCTGCCTCCATCAAATAAATAACACTACCTTCCAAACACTTATAGAATACAAATCCTCCTGCCTCATTATGTTAAACCAACACATAGGACGGACTTGAGTGTGATTTGAAAGCTGGTAGGACATTAAAATTGTAATGAAGGAAGAATTTCATTTTATACCCTGTACTTATATTTCACTCTGCAGATAGTAAATCAGTGTAAACCCTCCAATTTTAAATTTATGTTCAAATACAAAAAAATGTCGAAGCTAAACAATTAAAAATTTTAAATTTAGCGCTATTTACAAAATTTTGAAAATGACAAAATCTGCCTAACAGTTTAAGTGAAGTTAAATCAAAGTCCTTCCATAGCAAAGATAGGTCCAAGGTTTTGTTGATTAGTCTTCGGCAAATTTTGCAACGCGCCAATAGTTTACATTTTTATACTAAATCTTAGTTCTTTTTTTAATTAACTTTAGGTACACTTTCTTTAAGGGATGAGTTATAAACGTTGCTATTGGCTGATTGTGAGACCGTTTTTATGTTTAACGCAGACGTGTACTACAAAGAAAACATTAATATAATGGTAACCATTTTATATTGTTTGCGATAACAACGGTGAAAAGGAGAGCACTGAAGTGTTTGATATCACTCAATGTCTTAATCAGAAATACTGGTAGGTATACTGTTATGGTAACATACCAAAACTAGATACTGGTAATGTATCACTGATATCAGTCCTGCTATGTCTTATTCCTACAAATGGGTGTTTAGTGTAAATATTGTATTATGTGTCATAATCGTGTTTCGTCTTTTTTTTATTCATTTTAAAACTATTCAGGCAAAGTAATGACACAGTTTGGTTTTTATTAATTAGTACATTTAATTAACGCTAATTTTCTTGAGTATTATTTAAATATGCAGAAAGTAGGTATTCAAAAGAAAACCATATACACCGGTGGTATGTATACTCTGCTTTTTCTTATCGTGAACGGCAAACACAACACACTATTTTCCAGACATTTGATTTATCATACTCAGTGAATTTTGTGGCTTCCACGGAAATGCAGAGTAACACAACCATTTTAATTTTTTAAACAGTATATGATCTCCGGATTATGTTCTTTCATTCATCTATCTATCTGCTTATTTTGATACTTTTGTATTAACGTACGTATAAGTCAGGTTGAAAATTAAATTAACTTTAGAATGTAACAATAAACTTTGTTGATTGAGTACTTGAGTAATATATGGAGATTGAGTAATTATTACACGTCGGATCACATGAATGAAATCCAAATTCTTTGTGATTCGCTAAGCCTAAAGAATAAAGTAACAAGGAGACTGAAGAAAGAAAACGTTATTTAATAAATCTGCTAACACTTTGCTTGTCTGAAAGAAATGGCTAAATTATCAGAGAACTATATCTTTTAATAACACCCTTAAAATGTAATTTTTTGAACACTTTAGACGAACCAATTATATTATCCACAATCTAAGACTGAATAATAATAATAATAATAATAATATATATTAAACATAAGTGCATTTGAGATGAACTAGCCGTTAGGGCCCGGCATGGCCTGGTGGTTAAGGCACTCAACTCGTAATCCGAGGGTTGTGGGCTCGAATTCCCCTTACACTAAACATAGTCGCCCTTTCAGCTGTGGTGGCATTATTTTGTGACAGCCAATCCCACTATTCATTGGTAAAAGAGTAGCCCAAGAGTTGACGGTGGGTGGTGATGTCTAACTGCCTTCCCTCTTGTCTTGCATTGCTAGATTAAGGATGGGTAGCGCAAATAGCTCTCGTGTAGTTTTTCGCGTAATTCAAAACAAATCGCAAACCTTTAACATCAAGTAACTTTGAACAGCAACCTTTTTACAGTTCACACTCGCCAATTATTTTATGTCGTGGAATTACACTCAAATGATTTTCAATAATTAGAAATACTATTTCAATTTATATATCATCTGAATTATAAACAGCCGAGTGTCATAAGAATGCATCTCATAAGACATCATTAATCGTTTGGCTAAATTAACTTTTCAGTAAGTTTTAATCGCTTTCATCTCATAAAACCTGTCCATTTTATTGTGTTTACTCATGTATAAACATACGATGTGTAATTAATTTAAATAAACACAAGAGAGAATTTAAACTTATGTTTATTAGCAAGCAGTATTGTTTGATTTACAGGAAATGATGGTTACACAGCATGATGTATAACCCACGTGCAAGAAGACATTTATTGAAAATATTAATGGACACGTATATACTGGCATTAGTTTTGAGAGAAAACGCTGTGTCTACACAATAAAACGTACATATATAAAAACACAAAACTCCACTCGTGCAAAACAAAACTACTAATAAAAATACACCTTTCAGAACAGATATTCAAAGGAATTTATCATGGTTTTGGACTGGCGCGAGTTTGGGCTAAATAGATGCCACTCTTCATTCCTACAAAAGGAAACTTCAATGTTACATCTAAAATTCAAAATATTTGATAGATAATGTACGAACGTTTGAAAAAAACATAATTTTAAATAAAAAATAAAACGTAGGCTACTTTGTTTTGAATTTCGCGCAAAACTACTCGAGGACTATCTGCGGTAGCCCTAATTTAGCAGTACAAGACTAGAGGGAAGGCAGCTAGTCATCACCACCCACCGCCAACTCTTGGGTTACTCTTTTACCAACGAATAATGGGATTGGCCATCACATTATAACGCTCCCACGGCTGAAAGGGCGAGCATATTTGGTGCGACCGGGATTCGAACCCGCGACCCTTTGATGACGAGTCGAACGCCTTAATCTACCTGGCCATGCGGCGTCTTGTAGACTAGTAAACTAAAATTATAAAAAAACATTACCTAATTGTAAATTTTTAAACTACAGATCTATGTTAAAACCTGTTTGTTACTAGTAAATAATAAATGTACAGAATGTGTTAGAATGATGTTAGGAAATTATATTGAGCTGAAATTAAGAAACTACATTATATCTGCAAGAAAATATACATTTATAACATAAGTGTAACAAAAAATAATGTTTTTATCTCATTAAAATAGACGAAATTTGTATTTATTCATTGCGTTAGGTGGTTAAACTAAATAAAGAAATAGAATATTCGAAAAAATCCTCCTGGTGTTAAAGAATGTAAAGTTGTATTGTTTGAATTTCGTAGTTTATTTTTTTTACCATACACTAACCTAGATGTAGTTTATTATTCAACTACATGCTTGCTTCTATACTTTTGCATAAAACAACATGTTTTCTGAGCCTTCGTTATTACATCACATTTTTAAAGTAGTACTTCTTCCAGTGTTTGTTATCTATTAGTTGGTATGCGACAGAAACGTTTCAAGAAGTTTTTTGCTCATTACACGCCTTTGAGGAAGAAGTGCTTCTACTAACTGATCAATACAGGATACACGCTTTTCTTGTTGATATAGGTGTATTATAACAAGAAAATGTCTTCAGTTTCTTCAAGTTGGACGCAGCAACCCAACTACCTCTTCTGATATGACAAACAAGACATCATCCCACTTATGTATATATTCAAGTATTCCATAAACAAAGGGAGCAACCTACATTGGATTTCAACTTATGGGTAGAAGTCGAGAATAGCTCTCGTAATTGTTTTCTGAAAACTTCACGCAAAACAAAACTGGTTTTAAGTTTCTAAGTGCTTTACTGGGATGTAATTTACTTGGGCCTCAAAGATTAGTTCCTAGATGATTTACCTTTTACCAGACAGTGAGATGATTTGCATCAGTTCTTTACATCGTTAAAGATGACCATCGTGTGACAAGTGAGGGCTTGTTGTCAGCTGTGTTGAGAAAGGGAATTCCTGGATGTGAACTTCATGTGATAGATCATGATTCTACAATTCCAACTCAGAACGAGAAGGAAACTTCCTTTAGACTCCTAATGGTTCAGCTTGACATTCGTGTCAGAAGTCAGAACTTCAATATTCAAATAAACTGTATTTTGGCAGTTAGCCGATAAAATGACTTTTTTTTACGTGAAAGTTAGATCTGAGGGATTTCCAGCTTTAAAAATCAAGATATTTGAGCATTTCTTAAATGTGTTTTGTTAATACTTAAAACTGAATAGAAACTTTCCTTCCAAGGTATCAGGGTGGTTAACAGAAATCATGTGAAATGGTTCTTAGCCTCAGATATCTTTTGACTAATTTATAAGGATTTTATTCAATAGAAGAAAATTCATAAAAGCTAATTTAAATGAAGTTATTTTCTACAGATGATCACCGATGGGTATGAAAGCACTAGCGAAGATGGAGACAATGAAGACGAATCACAAAATCAACTAACTACGTATGTAAATTGAAATTAAAATAGCTGTGATTTTATATTAAGCTTATTTTTAGACTGAACTTGCTCTCTTAATCTGAAAAAACTGTTTTCTGATTAAAAAAAATGATTAGTTTTAATTTACTAAGTTACTTCGTATGTTTCCTAGAGTGGACACGTTATTTATTATTTAGAAGACTACAGTTAATAACTATAAAAAAATAAGTGACACCACTGATCTTCTAAACGAAGACTTTAAATGCGGCAAGGAGTACATCCGCATAAAGTAGTTCTAAGTTGTTAAATGACCTTATTCATAACTAAAAATAATTAGGAATTTAACTAAAATTGCTCTAATATTTATTTCTTTATATTTATTTCATACATTCTTATATTTGTTACATAATAGTTTAATGATTTTATTTAAGTTTCTTAATTATCTCGAGGTTTCGGGCCAATCTAATCTGTTTAACTGTTGTGGCCTGTCTGATATTTATCATGTCTACAGGTCAGATGAGAGCAGCGTTGGAAGGAATCGTAGAAGTTCTATTGTTGTTATTCCGCCTATGCATATGTGCCCAGGCGATTTACTTGTGTACAGTAAAGTGTTAACTCACAGGAACGACTTCCTCGGTGAGAAAGAAATGTTTGTTTTATAGCTTGTTAAAAATTTAGGAAATAAATCGTTAGTCCAAATGCCAAGGTGTCCATCACATTAAGAAGCGCGTGGGAGACATTATGTATAGTTTTATTTTTTAAACAAAACATCGGGTTACAAACAATAAACGAGAAGCTAAATTGAAATAAATTATCACGACCTATCGAGCGTTCAATAAACCTTTTAATGAAAATAATTTCGGTTATCATTGAAGGTGCATAAATTCTAATATCAAAAATTGTACAAAAATATTTTGTTATATTCAAGCGGGTATACGTTTTATTTATTTACTATTTAGTAATTCCTTTGTGTATATATATTCAGGGTTTTTCGAAGTTACAAACATTTTTAATACTAACATAAAGAATTACATTATCGTCAAGAGAGGCCACTAGTATACATTTTCTGTATTTATAAATGGTTTTTGGGTTTCAACAATATATATATATATATATACACACACATATATACTCTTCAAAAAAAGAAAGGCAAAATATGAGACAAATTGTTAACAAATTTATTCCGGGTAGTTCTGTATGACATGTGTGAAACTTTGCACATTCACTGCTGAACATCCAAAGTCTGCAAAGGCGAAGTCCACGCTCACTAGGGAAGTTTAACGTCACTCAACGTCAATAACGAGTATGCCCCCCCGTGAGCGCCAATAACTGCTTGGCATCTCCTGCCCATGGAAGCGACGAGATGACGAATCACATCCTGTGGAATGGCTGTCCACTCAGCCTGCAAAGCTGCTGCAAGCTGAGGTAGAGTCTGCGGTTGAGGTTGTCGCCGTCGCAGACGTCGGTCCAACTCGTCCTAAAGATGTTCGATGGGGTTTAAATCTGGTGATCTGGAAGGCCAGGGAAGAACGTTGATGTTGTGGTGCCTCAAGAAGACAGTGGTGAGTCGGGATGTGTGAGGACGGGCGTTGTCATGTTGAAAAACGTCGTTGACGTTCACCATGATGGGTTGCACATGGGGCCTAAGAATCTCGTCGACGTATCGTTGAGCCGTAAGATTCCCTCGAATGTGCAAAAGGTCTGTTCTGGCATTATAGGCGATGGCAGCCCACATCATGACGCTGCCACCAACAAATCTGTCAAAATCCTGCACACAGTTTGCTGCAAAACGTTCACCTCGGCGACGGTAAACACGGGTCCTTCCATCCTGCCTACGAAGCATAAAACGTGATTCATCGCTGAACCAAACATGCCTCCATCGTCGATGAGCCCATACCCGATGTGCCCGAGACCACTGCAGGCGTGCTTGACGATGTTGCTGGGTGAGGATGACGCCTTTGACTGGACGTCGAGGTCGGATTCCTGCATCTCGTAGACGGTTGCGTACGGTCTGATCGGAAATCCTACGCAGCCCTGGTATGGTTGAGGCAGTAGACGTCGCAGTGGTGGTCCTATCCCGAAGGTGACGTAACCGGATGTTGCGATCTTGTGCAGGCGTGGTCACACGAGGTCTGCCAGATCATGGACAGTCACGAGTTGTTGGTGACGATTCCATAGTCTTGTGATGGTGCTTGGGTGGACATTCACAACTCTGGCAACATGTGATCGAGATTCGCCTGCTTCTAAGCGACCAATGGCGTTGTTGCGTTATGCTTCAGTCAGTCTTGGGGTAACTGTATTGCGTGTCGGTGGCTTAACACTGAGCTATGGAAACCGAGAACCCGTCACTTTTATAGGGATTTTGCACATGTTGCACTTGCAGAACATGCAGATCTCTAACAAATTTATTGGACACGAATGCGTTTTGGCGAAAAATCCGATGTTTTCCTCCGTTTTCAAAGTGCACAACTTTTATTGACATTTCGGTCTGACAGTCAGTGCCTTAACACGTGTAACATCACATACTCTGAGCTTGTAATGTTATTACATATATTTCTCTTTAAAATAACAAAAATATCCCTTTTGCGTTTCTTGTTTTGAAGAGTATATGTTTATAGTACCAAACAGGCTCCTCAGTCTTAACTTCCATTAAGAAAGTCTCTCGTGTAAAAAAAATATAATAATATGAAAGTAAACAAGTAAGTAACAAAAATAAAAAACGATAAGTGTGGAAGATAAACCTCACATCTATATCGCACTACTTCCTGAAGATTGTAGGAAGCTCTCAGAGGAAGTAAGGGGAAGTAAATCAAGAAACAAATGTAAAGAAAAACGTCCTGTCATATGAGTAGGAAACATCGTGAAGTATAGCCACATTATAGTCTGTGCCCTGGCCAATTTACCTTGTTTTTTACTATAAATAATTTGTTTTTTTTTTCAATTTAGTGCAAAGCTACACGAGGTTTATCTGCACTAGCCGTTCCTAATTTAGCAGTGTAAGACTAGAGCGAAGGCAGCTAGTCATCACCGCCCACCGCCAACTCTTGAGCTACTCTTTTACCAACGAATAGTGGTAATGACCGTCACATTATAACGCCCCCACAGCTGAAATGGCAAGCAGGTGTAATGTGACGGGGATTCGAATCCGTGACTCTCAGATTGAGCGCCCTAACCTCCTGGCCGTGTCGGATGGTTTCAATAATAGGTTTATTCTTACTGTTTGTAATGGATTCTTCTTTTCTCTCACTCTCTTTGATGTAAATAATTAACTTCACTGCTTAGTTAACTTCTGTGTTTACATTATACGTATATTAGTTCTAGCTTGAATTGTAGGCGAACAAATGAAATGAAGAAATTGTAGTTCAACTCTTTACAGCATACTTTAATAGAGTTGTCTGTAATGTATTCTTTTTTATATTTAAAACGCTTAAAGAATCGCCGCACAACACTTAAAGAATCGCCGCACAACACTTACATTTCTTAAATCAGTACAACAATCCATACCATAACTTCAAAATTCTTTATTGGAGCAAGTGCGATCATTTTGTAAGGTTTAATGTGAACCAATATACATTTATAATTGTTATAATTTTAATTCCTTCTACGTATTATCATTTCATTTTGACTAAGTCTTCCATTTATTATGATACATACGTTACCTATTACGATTTCAAATGACCTGAAATTTTTATTCGAATTTAGAAGTTTATTAAATATCTATATGTATCAAATTTATGATATTTGCCAACAAGATTGATACACACAATTTTCTTTCTTAACACAAATATATTTTAATACACAAACTAAATATAATTTATAATGTTTTTTTTTTTTTATTGGTTTATATACAAGAACTTTATAAACTTACAAACTGTACTATACTAAGTCTTCCATGTGGTCTAGAACTGAATATTTCAACGACTGTCCAGGTTCACAACGACCAGATTAATTCTGAGTTAATATTGTTACATCTTGCTTCAGCTTGGTTGGCCTCAGACCGCTTATAAAGTGAATTTTTACTGACGAAGATATTTAATGTCCTCGTAGAAATACTAATGTCCGAAGTTATTTGTTCCTGGACAAATTCTGTAATTTTCCGATTAATAAACTTTAACCACAATTATAGCGTCCGAGGTTTATGCTATACTGATTGTAACTGATCAAACGATATTCGATTACTATCGTTCAGCTAGCTTTTATACCAATTGGGCGAGATCCTCGAACGTTCAACAATATTTGAATATACGTTAATGTTTTCGTAAAACATATATTGTTGATTCTTACTCCCCTGAAAAAGCGGTACTTGCGCTATACACATCCAACAATATACGTCACATGCATGAAACTGAAACGAACACAGATATTAAAATAAATGTACAAATACTTCCATATATATATATGTTTTATAAAAAATATATTTCGCTTTTGACCTCACTTTGAAAGTAATGAATGGTTCCAAAACCATCTTCCTAATCCATTATTTCTTCTATGATGACAAATTTGATCTAGAATCAACCTGAAGATAAAAAATGTTTCTGATTCATAACTACTGTCGCCATGGATACGACGTGAGTTATTTGTGAGAACTGTTATTACGGCTGATTGTTGGCTAAAAGAAAAGGTTAACATATCTTTTGTACTAAAAAAAACGACCGTTGTTCACTGCTAACAACTAGAAAACAAAAATTAAAAGTGTTCACAGTAAGCTACTTTCTATCTTACGTTTTAGTATAAACGTTGAAATTTACTGTGATAAGTCACGGTTTTCTACAGGGCTAATATTTCTAATATCTTATACACAAATTAAAAACATAAAAAAGGACTACATTATTCCAGAAAACACCTTTATCTGAAATATTTATAGATAGCTGGCATGCCAAAATAGCTGAGCATAATCTGGTGGTTAGAGCGTTCGATTCGTAATCTGAGAGTCGCGAGTTCGAATCCCCGTCACACCAAACATGTTCGCCCTTTCAGGCATTGGGGTGTTATAATGTGATGGTCAATCTCACTATTTGTTGATAAAAGAGTAGCCCAAAAGTTGGCGGTGGGTGGTGATGACTAGCTGCCTTCCCTCTAGTCTTACACTGCTAAATTAGGCACGGCTAGCGCAGATAGCCCTCGAGTAGCTTTGCTCGAAATTCAAAACAAAACAAAACCAGAACATGCCCCAATGAAGCGGTAATGGTGAAGTGCTACCAAATAAATGTTTTCTTAGTGCTCTCACTATAGGCTCAGTGGTAAATTTGAAGAATTAAAACGCTAAAAGCCGGGTTTTGATACCCATGGTTGGAATAGCACAGGTAGTCACACGTGTAGCACTGTGCTTAACAAAAAAATATTTAGTAGTGTGGCTGATGTTAATTAATAATTTTAGACCAGATGTAGCTAGGTGGTTAGAGAGTTGGACTCATAACCTGAGAGTTGCGGGTTCGAATCCCCGTCCACACCAAACATGTTCTTTATTTCAGCTGTTATACCGCGACGGTCAGTCCCACTATTCGTTGCCCAAGAGTTATCTGTAGGTGGTGATGACGCACTGCTTTCCATCTAGTCTTACACTGCTCAATTATAGACGTCTAATGCAGATAGCCCTCATGTAGCTTTGTGCGAATTAATAAACAACAACAAAAATAAGTAAAAACCAATAATAATTTTAATTTGTAAATAATATTCAAGACAATGAATTAGCTCTAAACATTTTAAATAAAATGATGCTCTATATTTGTGAAATTACAAATTTCTCATAAAGCAAACAACATTAGCTTTCATGAGAATACAGTGACTACCTAGAAGGGTTATGTTTCTTGTATAGTTTGCATAAAGTTAAATATTATTTTTCACTAGAGGAACATTAATTGTTTGATTGATTTGTTATGAATTTTGCACTAAACTACACGAGGGCTATCTGCAATAGCCGCCCCTATTTTAGCAGTTATAGAGTAGAGAGAAAGCAGCTGTTCAACACAATTCACCACATATTCTTGGGCTACTCTTTTGCCAAAAAATAGTGAGATTGGTCGCACATTATAACGCAACAACAACAGAAAGAGCAATCATGTTCGACTGCGGAGCTTCGAACCTGTAACTTTCAGAAAGCAAGTCAAGTTCCTTAACCATCAGGTTATCAGTAATTGTATTGTTTGTTTTTCGTTTTTGTGTATGTTTCTTGTGAATAAAGAAATAAATAAACAGTCGTATTTTGAATGTGACATCTTTAGAAGAAATTCTCTCCCCTTTTCTGAATTTTCTTCCCAAACCTTCAGTTTGAATAAAAAAAAAATTAAAATATCCATTATTGCTACTTTGTTTCTCGACGTTCTGTCTGCGGGCTTTTAAAAATTCCCAGTAATATTTTTTAGCTTTTTACACTTTTTTCTAAAGTATTTCGTTACATTAATTTCCTAAATGGGCTTAGAAAATTGTTTGTTTAAAAATGAATGCAGAGACAATTCCATCGCAAACTCTTTACCAATTTTGTTCTGTAAAAACGTCTTAATTATTAAATATATGTCACAGGCATTATGCATTGTAAGTCTTTGAAATAAAAAAATGAGTGGGCGTGGTCTAGTGGATGTAATGCTCAGACTGTGAATTCGAAGTTAACTGGTTCGCAGCATTTTTTTTGAAAAACGCACTTCGGACATTGGGGTCATGGGTACGCTATAAGAGTGATGGTCAAATCCCATTATTCAGTTATACAAGAATTGGTGATCAGAGCTGCTGTCCAGCTACTTTCTCTTTAGTGTTTTGTTTCAAAAGTAGAACGGCTAAGCGTTGTGTAGCTTTCCGTCAAAATTCGGTAACAAACACGCTTATTATACGAGTTTTGATTAAATGTTAAATATAAACATTTAGACAATTGTTCATAAAACAATTCTATTTCTAGTGGGATATGTCCAGTTTTGTTGAGAGTATCATGTATGCTTTAAAAGACATAAAATGAATCTTTAATTTATTTATAATTTTCTTGTTAGTATTTCCACCTAAAAATAAAACAACATAGGACGAAAAATATCATTTCGACGTTGTAATAGTTGTTACAATATATATGTTGTATTAAGAACGAACGTGGAACAACTGTAAGTTTACGGACGTACAAAGCTAAAATCCACGGGTTCAGTTCCACGGGGTAGATACAGTAAATAAACCATATGTGTTTTTTGCTCCACGAAAAATAAACAAACTATTACACAAACAATATCATATCATGTAGCAATAGTTCCTGTATTACTATTAGATGAATAATATTTTGTGGAAATGGTTCCTGTATTACCATGGATAAAATCATTGGGTGTGTTTTTAATTCTTGTCTTATCATTGGTAAAAGTTTTCTATACTACAACAAATATGAATTAGTAAGTCTATAAGTGTCTGACCAATTCACAGAGATTTTATTGTACAAGAGACAACGTATTTCTTATAAGTTATAGCTTCTCACCAACCCATGTTAATGTTACCATGCTAAATTAATAAACTACCTTATATTCAACGTCTATTTTCTTGTGAAAACACGACAAGCTAACGAATTACATAATATATTTGAAAAGAGTACAGCTCAACCTCTGTAACCCTCACTCATCCCATAAAAAAATGTTGTTTTTTTCCAGCGGACTTGGATGGTTCAACGCAGTGCCTTGCTGTGGCTGAAGGTAATCTAAATAATCACTGGACATTTTATTAAAACCCAAATGGTTATCAACTATTAAAGGCAGAAATATACGAGAATACAGGAAGCAATAAAAATACTTAATTGAAACTGTGGTATATGTAATAATTAAGAATCAATGAATGGACTCAATGAGTTTATAAATATTAATTAGTCTACATTTTGTTATAAATATTAATTAGTCTACATTTTGTTATAAATATTAATTAGTCTACATTTTGTTATAAATATTAATTAGTATACATTTAGTTATAAATATTAATTAGTCCACATTTTGTTATAAATATTAATTAGTCCACATTTTGTTATAAATATTAATTAGTCTACAGTTTGTTTGGGAACAAACCCAGCGCTCATTGATGAAAGTGATATTTGCAATTGCATTTTTGGTTAATGATTCTCAAATTTTAAGATATTCATTTAATAACTAACTTAACGAACAACTAAAAAACAAGACAGTTGTTAATTAACCATAAACTATCTACTAAATTTATCACCAACTTGTTAATTAACCATAAACTATCTACTAAACTTATCACCAACTTGTTAATTAACCATGAACTCTCTACTAAACTTATCACCAACTTGTTAATTAACCATGAACTCTCTACTAAACTTATCACCAACTTGTTAATTAACCATGAACTCTCTACTGAACTTATCACCAACTTGTTAATTAACCATGAACTATCTACTAAACTTATCACCAACTTGTTAATTAACCATGAACTCTCTACTGAACTTATCACCAACTTTAATTACACTATGTAACACAAATTTTTTCCTGGATTGTATGTGTTATTTCTTAATTGCTTATGTTGTAAAAGTACAAAAAATGGCCATTATTCCCTTCAAACTTTGCTTTTGTGATCTGGATAATGAAATTTAGAAATTAACCTATTTTCTATGTAAAAACAGGCAAATTTGCACATTTTCATTTACATAAGGCCTGAATAAAATAACATATGGATCAAGATTTACATGCATTTATACAAAAGTTATACAAAAATGTTTAGAAGTGAGTAGTTTTTCAAGATTTGCGACTGTAATGTAAATCACTTTCACGTATCAGCCCCCAAATATAGTCTCCCATCATGTTTTCGTTATACGACCCCAGGTCACAAAAGCAAAATTTGAAGAGAAAAATAGGTCTTTTTCATTTACTTTAGGCATAAGCAACTGGGAAATAACTCTTTCTGCTCAGGAACAAAAAAAAGTAAAAATTTTGTTGCATAGTGTTATCAGTTATTTCTCCGTTGGTCACCATTCGAAGAAGAACACTAATTCCTGATGCCGTATATCAGCTTTATAGAATTATAAGTAATTTCATTTTATCATATTTTCCGTAATTTTCCAACAACTTAATGTGTGATTGTTTATTCTTTTCGCTACGGATATTATTTATTTTTCATTAAGTATTTGCTGTTGGTTGACTAAAGATTGTTAAAGACAAAATTGTACCTCGAACTAAAACAAGCTTTAAGTACTAAAAAGTAGAAAACGTGAAGGAAACTACCATGAAAATTGTTTTAGGGGGGCAGTGCGAGTGTGACCGTTTTATAACCGAGAAGTTATTTCCAAGGAACGTATTTTTAGTTCTGTATCTTTGGACATGTGTTTTGTTATGTGTTTTCTATATTGTGATTAAACATTTATGCAGCTCTTTTGTTTTCAATTTTATATAGACTCGTCCAGAAAAGGAAAGAATTCGTGGTCATTACTGCGTTTAGTAAGTAATTAGGTCTTGTACTTTTAACCCGATAATGGCGCATAAAATTCATGACTGAATCCATAATTAATGGCCTTTTAAATGGCTCCTTGTTAGTGGAAGAATATTATAACATATGTCTTTGTTTAGATTTAACAATACTAAGGTTTTTATTTTTTATACATTACAATTAATACAGTAAGGAAAATTAATGTTTTAGAGCATGTACGACATTTTGATTACTAAAGTACGTCAGTGATCGAAACGTTGTACCAATTCTAATAAATAACGTTTTTTAATGTAAAAGTTTAAACTTATAATAAGATAATATTTAATCAGTAAGTAAACTCGTAAACGAAACTACTGCGGGAAATTGTTGTTTTTTTTTAAATTCGCGATTGTATCTTCTGTATATTAAAACTTTAATTATTTAAAAGAAAATACTAATTAAAAATTAAGTTGTAACTTCTTTTCACAGACGTAAAAATACAATACTCGATACTCTGCGGTAGCTGAGATCGTAAATCATCTAAGCCTTCCTGAAATATTCAGTTGTGTTTGTCCTGCCATCTATTGCTAGGTATCACAGTAAACATGGTAGTTGAAACTTGTACGGTGGAAGGGAGCTTATTGATGTGCTAATTTATTGTACACGGAGCATATTCACTTGATTTCTAACTATTAACGTTTGCGTTTAACCAGTTTGATAGATCAAATAGAGGGAAATCGGAATCTTTATGTGGTCTGGAAGAAGTTCTAAGCAGGTTACCCCCATCTGAGTTTGTGGACGAACAGCTAGCAAAATACAAGGTGAGATTTCAAGTATCTTCATTTTTTGTGGATAAAGATAATGGAGACAGAATGTGTGTTATAAGACTGTTTTCATGTGCACACAGTAAGAATACTTAATGATACAACAATAATTAAAATATTTAAAAAATAAAATGTAGAAAACGTCGATTTTGATTTTTGTTTTCTTTTTTCTTTCGATTAATTCAGTCAAAATTGTTTTACGATAAACTAGATGATAGTAGATTGCATTTTCTTGTAACAGTTAAAGGGAATTTGTTTTTATTGCTGTCATATCCACTTGGACATTTTAATATTTAAAAGGAAAATAACTGCTACAAACGCTTCAGAAGGACAAGATGAGAAAGACAATATAATTAAACGTTAGAGTATTTGTTAGAGTACCATTCTAGAAAAAAAAATACCAATCATTGGATCAGTCATGTAAAAACTGTTGTTTTATATAATGAACCTTCTTAATCATGAGTTTTTACTTTCTAATCACATGGTGAATAACTAAAGCCTTTAATTTCATTTTATTATAATGTTACTAATGAAACATTTCAAAGTGTTCTATACGTCAAGAAGGACGACATTGACTTCGTGAGATTAACCCACGAATCGCGTTTCCATTTTATTACTTACACTATTAACTACGTAACGTTATTGTTCCATATGTAAGATAAGATTATTCTTTGTTAGTTTTTGCAGCTTATTATATCACTACTTATGCTTGAAAAATAGAAACCACATTAGACGAGAAAACAAAGCCATACAAATAAAATTTCTAACACTTAAATTATTCTTGTCTTCGAAAGCAACCAAGAGATGACTCCAGTAACACCAAGAGACAAATGTTAACGTATTTAGAATTTTTCATAAACGTACTTCTACAGGAGGACTATCTGTGTATGACTTTCTAAAGTTGATTTGACTGAGAAGAGGGAAGGGAGCTAGTCAACACCATTCATTAGCTACTTTTTTCTTGCAGCATTTAATCATCACCTGCGGTTTCAAATTGCAGAGAACCTTTTTATTTATTTTCTTTAACAGGATGCGGACATGACGAGGAAACCTCAAATCTGCAGTCCAACACGCCATTGGCAAAACAAGTGATAGAATAATGGGTTCTTTCAAATATGTTAAGCAATATTACTAATGTGCAGTTACCTTACTATGTTACATTGTACTGTAAACAAAATGCCAACAAATTTAGCTGTAACAACAATACAAATTTAAATAATGAGCTACTGTTCACTCTTTACTTAATAAATAAATTCTACGTTATTTGGTCGAACAGCTGAGCCTGACAGAGGGTGTTCGTACGAAACTTAGTTAAAAATAGCATATAAACGAAAAGGTTTTAATATTGTTTGTATTTTGAATTTTGCGCAAAGCTACACGAAGACTATCTGCGTTTGTTGTCTCTAAGTTAGCAATGTAAGACTAGATGGAAAGCACCTACTTATCACTACCCACCACCAACTCTTGGGCTACTCTTTACCAACGAATATGGGATAGACATACACCTAACACAAGCTGGTATCTCAACGCAGCCCTCTTACGGATACTTTTTTATTTTAAACTCTCTAACGGACATGTACCTTACTCAAACCCACTGAAAACATTTATCTAATCCAAACCTTCTAGCAGACCTTTATCTGACTCAAGGCCTCTAACAGATACCTACCTTATTTAAACTCCCTAATGGACATATACCTAATTTAAACCTATTGAACACACGAACCTATTTTCAGCCTTCCGAAGGAAGTTTACTTAATCCAAACACGATTTAATAGACACGTACTATTTAATATAACCTCTTATGGGAAGACAAGACTTGTAGTGTGAAGCATAATCGTGTGCCTAATCATTCCAATATTAGTGTTTATGTTTTATAATAGGGAATGCAGTGGTCAGAATTTGTTTGCATGTTTGAAGAAAAGCAGCGTCAAGAACAAAGAGCTAAGTCTACGTCATCAATCGGCACACCTTCACGTACAGATTTAAAACCTAGCTTTGGTGAGTCACACAAGCTACTTCGGGCGAATTCTATTCGAAGTGAATCAGAATTTCGGTCTTCACGGCAGATGAGAAGCATTTTAAACCCTAATCAGCTACGACTTAGCGTTGGAAGCAGTGTTTCAGAGCATCAATTAATGAAAACGAGTCCAGATACCAGCCCGTATAGGTCACTTCTAGAACATCAACAGTCCTGTGACGTTACCAATAACAAACATATTAAACCTAGTTTTAGTTGTGAAGTGACTCTCAGTAATAATGGTGTTAGGCCTACTCATAGCTTTTCCTTTGATGAAGCATCCAGTAACGACATTTTTCCATTAGAAGAAATGAGAGGAACTTTAACCAAGGGAGAAATGAAGCGACGTGAAGCATTATGGGACTTATTTCAAAGCGAAGTCATGTTTCTATACGACCACTTGATGGTTCTAAAAAACGTATGTTATTTAAATAAAATGTCTAACTTAAGATGTTTGTTAATTTACTTTTAGATTTTAACATTTTCTTATTAGTCGTTCTACTCCCCTTAGTATCACAGTGGTAAGTCTGCAGGCTTTTACTAAACTACCCTTATTAATCGAATGAATAGTTAGTTGAGAGGAATATGATAAAAAACATGTTTAGACTCTACTCATTTTGTATTTGTGTGAACAGCATTTTAATACATTTCTGATAGATTGATAATTTTGAATATCAGTTCATTTTATCACTAATTTATTTTTTATGTTAAGGAACTATAAGAAAGTAACATACATAAATTAGGAGGTAGAAGATAAAATAATAAAACCAAGTATACAAAAAAGAAAGAGCAGAAACATAGAAAGTCATGAATCCGTAAACACGAAAACTAAAAAGCACTTATAAGTTGAATACACTGAATTAGTAGTTAAGTACCTACCGTCACTGTCAACGACATTTTTAGCTGTGACTCCTAAATATCTCATGATGATTCAGTGCTTTTAGGATAGTAGGTCCATTCCAAATCCATATAATACAATGCTGAATAACCTTCATAAGTGTGCAAACTAAATAATGATTTTAAATATTATTTTCAACAATACTGATAAAATTTAATCGAAAAAATATATAGATTATGCCGTTACTTACAACATACATAAAAACCTTTTATTTGTTTTTGAGACTTAAACAGTTTATCAATATAATAAACTCTGATAAAATTACAAACATTTGTTATTCATTCATTGCACATTTTACTGACTGGTTTATAATGAGATGCTGATGTTCTTGTATAAGATATTGCTATTTAGCCTATTATATTTTTAGCAATATATTATATACGTAGTCTATTATGGATTTTCAAATAATAACAGAATTTTGACAATAACATTTTTCTGAAATGTAAAGTGTAATTTGTTTCTGTCTTTAAATATTATTCCAAATATACTACTGAAAAATTAGCGAAACAAATTACACTTAACTTCTTAACAATATGTAAGTGTTGCCTTATATTGTGCTATAACAATGCTCAATGTTTTGTCATTTCTTTTTATAAATACGGTATACACGGATCATCAGGTTTTTATGGAACCTTTGAAGAAAATACAAGTGGAAGGATTTGCGATGTTTGCCCAACCTGAAGTTCTGTTTGGAAATCTAGACGAACTCTGTTGCGTGAGTGATCCTGTTTTACAAAAAGTAGTTCTCAGTTTTGGAGATGCATGTGATGATAATTACAAGCAAATTAATTGCTAGAAAATGTAGCTTTGATTAGATAGGTTAATGAAAACTTAGAACATCAACATTTGCTGTAAGTTTCAAACATTGTATCGTCACAGATTTCTCCTAGTTATTGTTTTATATGGCATTTCACAATATCATCATTTTTCTCCACACCCACCTTCTGTAGTAATTTGTAAGAAAACATTTCAACAAGACTGAAATTGTCTAAAAGTGATTATTTCCAACATTTCCACATTTTTGCACATTTTGGATCTCAAATAACTTGTTTGTAGAAATATCATTTCAGATTTAAGTTTTATGTAACATAAATCGCTACCCAGAAGGTCTTTCGCCTAGTACCAAAACTATTCAGTTGGAATTATCTACGTTAGCCTTAAAATATATGTGAAGTGATATATTGAACAAAAGGACATTTTAACAGTGATTTATGCCAGTCAAAATACATATGTTAAATGCTGTTTTTATATAACATTAAACCAAAATCCAGGAAACGTTATTTAAAATAAAAAAGGCGTAAGGTCAGAGTAGGTGCAGTCAAACGTGAGTTCATTTAACATGTATTTTGTGACATAAAACAAACTAGAATCAAAGTTAGAAATGTTAAAGTAGAACTGAAATGGTTCTTAAAGTAACCAGGTTTCTTTCACATCTTTCATGAAGTTCGCCCTCCCATGGAACAAATCTATCTTGTTATGAATGCTCCATTGCTTTGGCACAGTATAATTGTGTCATACTCATTTCTAAAGTCCACTAGAACTTGAGTTAGGAAAGGAAAGCAGCGACTAACTGTTGTTGTACATGACGAAAAAATGCAATTTTTCTTGTTGGTGAAATATAAGGACGATAATTATTCATATGCACTGTAATTAAAAGAAAATTTGAACTTGGTTTGAATTTCGCCCAAAACTATCCCAGATATTTCCCCTTGTCGTCCTTTGTATATCAGTAATAGGCTAGAGAGAGAGGGCAGCTAATCTTGGGCTACTTATAAACCAAAGAATAGTAGAATTGGTCGTCACATATAATTTCCTCACGGTTAAAGTGGTGAACATGTTCAGTAACGGGGATTCGAACTTGCAATCTACAGATTGCGAATTGAGCGTCCTAGTTACAAGGTTGTGTCTTACCTTAATTAAAACAGACAAAAAAGTGAACGCATAATTGTGAAAAATTAAAATAAAACCTACAGTTAAGTATTGAAGTATTTATTTATTGAAATGTCAAGATGATACTTTTCGCGCACAGGGGTTCATTATAATATTGTTCTATACATAGGTTTGTTATAATTACAGGTAAACAATGAACACGTTTAGAACATGTATGAGTTGTAGTAACTGTTAAGCGAAATATAGCGGTAAACTTGTTTTTTTATTCACTTAAAGGTTATTTATGCTCTTAATGCACACCAGCTTTGCACTGTCAATAAAGAATATTACAGGCTACTTTCATTGAATGTTATTTCTCCTAATGACATCAAAATTGGGTTGTTGATAGGGAATACTAGCCTAATTTCATTGAATGTAATAGATTCCTCTCCTAGGAACACCAACTTTGTGTTGTCAATAGGGCTATGTTACAGTAAGTGTTATGTCTTCTTCTCCTAATTACACCAAAGTTCGGTTGTTGATTTCCTTAATTTTTTCTAATTCCAAATGATAGTACAAGTTTGAAGTTTAACTGGTGCGTTCCAAAATATTTTACAAGGAGCTTAAATGCTTATATTATATGGAAAATACACATAAAATAGTTATCGTCTATTAATATCTGTTAATGAATGAGTAATGTCGTCCAATCCGTATTAACATAAGGAAACAAAATAATTACAGGTCACCTACGCCTTTTGTAAAGAATTTTTTTATTTAATCCTTCAACACGTGCACTATGGGGAGACTGAAACTACAGATGTGCTTGTGAGACTGTTTCAAAAGGTAAAATTTTTGGTAATAAACATTCACTTAGATCGTGATTTTTCACTAATGTGTGACGTCTTTATTTTATGTTTTGTGTTTTATGCTTGTTTATAAACCCAGAAAATATCATCTGATTTAGTGTTTGAAAAAGAAAAGCAGTAACTATGCTATATCTAACTGACACTAATACTTGTGGAAAAGATGTTTTTAGCTATATAGTAACTATGCTATATCTAACTGACACTAATACTTGTGGAAAAGATGTTTTTAGCTATATAGTAACTATGCTATATCTAACTGACACTAATACTTGTGGAAAAGATGTTTTAGCTATATAGTAACTATGCTATATCTAACTGACACTAATACTTGTGGAAAAGATGTTTTTAGCTATATAGTAACTATGCTATATCTAACTGACACTAATACTTGTGGAAAAGATGTTTTAGCTATATAGTAACTATGCTATATCTAACTGACACTAATACTTGTGGAAAAGATGTTTTAGCTATATAGTAACTATGCTATATCCAACTGACACTAATACTTGTGGAAAAGATGTTTTTAGCTATATAGTAACTATGCTATATCTAACTGACACTAATACTTGTGGAAAAGATGTTTTTAGCTATATAGTAACTATGCTATATCTAACTGACACTAATACTTGTGGAAAAGATGTTTTTAGCTATATAGTAACTATGCTATATCTAACTGACACTAATACTTGTGGAAAAGATGTTTTAGCTATATAGTAACTATGCTATATCTAACTGACACTAATACTTGTGGAAAAGATGTTTTAGCTATATAGTAACTATGCTATATCTAACTGACACTAATACTTGTGGAAAAGATGTTTTTAGCTATATAGTAACTATGCTATATCCAACTGACACTAATACTTGTGGAAAAGATGTTTTAGCTATATAGTAACTATGCTATATCTAACTGACACTAATACTTGTGGAAAAGATGTTTTAGCTATATAGTAACTATGCTATATCTAACTGACACTAATACTTGTGGAAAAGATGTTTTAGCTATATAGTAACTATGCTATATCTAACTGACACTAATACTTGTGGAAAAGATGTTTTTAGCTATATAGTAACTATGCTATATCTAACTGACACTAATACTTGTGGAAAAGATGTTTTTAGCTATATAGTAACTATGCTATATCTAACTGACACTAATACTTGTGGAAAAGATGTTTTTAGCTATATAGTAACTATGCTATATCTAACTGACACTAATACTTGTGGAAAAGATGTTTTTAGCTATATAGTAACTATGCTATATCTAACTGACACTAATACTTGTGGAAAAGATGTTTTTAGCTGAAATTGAATGTAATGGTTGTTTCAGTGAATGTTCTAACTGATATAACAGGGGTATAGTGTTCCTTAGATTAGATGGATAATCTTCGTTTAAAATCAGTGCATAAATGTTCGTGAATTGTATTGGTTCATATTACAAATTGATGCCATGAGTACGTATGACCAGCTTTTCTATAATTAACGTTTCGGCATACAGTTATCTAGAGCGTAAAATGGCAAATATTAATTAGCGTAATCATTTGAAATTTCCAATAAATATGAACGATAATCTAACATGGGTAAGAGTTCATAGCCACCATCAGCATGAAACACATGTGGTGTGCAAATCATCAGAGCCTAGTTGTAACTTAAAATTATGATAACTCATGAACCTGACCTTTGTTTCTTTATCAGTATTTTGTGATTGATTTCCATAGAGTACCAAGGCGACAGCATTGAGACAAGCTTATCACAGGTATACTCTTAACTACATCAACGCTCTCAATTATTTGGAAACATTAAGGCGGCAAGTGGAGTTCAATGAATTTGAGAAAGTAAGTCTAAGATTGTTATGGTTTTAGTGCTATTTACAAGCTGGCGAAGAATGATTGTAATTAATTATACTTGTCATAATACATTATGTTAATTCTATTATATTTGTAATACTTCATTTTTAATATAGTCTCTTAGGGATTTTGAAGAATCAGAAGAACATAAATTAATAGTATTTCCACTGCATACCACATTCGTCATATTTAAGAGATTAGATTAATAATCTATTATTAAAAGGAATAATAAGCCTAAGGGCCTAACATTATGCCTTATTAAAAGTATAATTAATTATAATTATTAATATGTGTGTGTGTTTTTTTATATAAGAAATCTACTTCGGGCTACCTGATGTGCCTACCAAGGGGTATCGACATCCTGATTTTAGCATTGTAAGTCCGTAGACTTACCGCCGTCCCAGAAGGGGACCATAAGTCCTCCATTAGTTTACTATTTACCAACGTAAGGTGTCCGATAGTGTTCAGTATATTTATAATTTTTATAAGGGTTAAATATTAGTAAAATACTAATGTTTACAGTTGCTGCTGCTCCCACAAACGTATAATAATATACGCACTACCTCAGTCATGAATATATTTTTTATCGAGATGTTTTTAACTTACATACCAAAATATGGACTGAATTGTAGAGAATGTGACATTTCTCGATTTAGCTCCCGGCTAGTATGGAAAATTAAGAAAAGTATATATTTTGTAGTAACGCTTGGTAAAATTGAATGTTTGCTCTTTATTTTAATTAAGTAAGTCATCAACACATTTGATATTTATTTATTTCTAGCTAACCACAAAACTACACAATGGGCTAACTGTGCTGTGCCAAACACGGGTGTATAAACTCGGTTTTTAGTTATAGTTTTCATACTAAACGCTGTATCACCTGGTCAAAATTAGATAATGAATAATGATTTCGCTCAGAAGATAAACAAAAAATATGTTTGTATGATTTTGATCTAATTTGAAGTTAAGCAAGCAACACAAAGGGCTATCTGTGCTCTGCCCACCACGGATATCGTAACAAGGATTCTAACACTTGGTAAGAAGGTTATGATAAATAAAAGATCAAAATCAATTTTCAAACACACGATACAATTAGTTATAAAACTGATACACCAACCACTAGCAAATTTATAATGTGTACGTAAATCCTCATATGTAAACTAAACTTCGAAGTAATATAAAATACACGTTTCAGACTGACGCTCCAACGTCTGTTCAAAACGTAAATTTTAAACATTATATGGAAGCTGTTTACTTCTTTTTACGCTCATACTACACTACTAGCTGTTTACGTTCTGTTCAAAGGAGGAAATCTAACCCCAGATTTTAGCATTATAAGTGTTTTTTTTTTATTTCGCGCAAAGCTACACGAGGGTTATCTGCGCTAGGTCTTCCTAATGTAGCAGTGGAAGACTAGAGAGAAAGCAGCTAGTCATCATCATCTACCGCCTACTGAAGAGCTGTTCTTTTACCAACGAAGAGTGGGATTGATCGTAACAAACAAGAGCGAGCATGTTTGGTGAAATGGGAATTCGAACCTCAGAGTGCGAGTCAAGCGCCCTAACCACCAGATTATGTCTGACCAATTTCATCTCTTATGATGTTACTAAACAGTGATTTTAAACATGTCGTATGTGGTTTAGAAACTTCAATTTACAAACCATTGCTTTTCATTTTGATGTCTCATGCATATACATATGTGCCCCACATTAAAAATTAAATTAACATCTGTAGAAGAGGGGGAATAGAATACTTTTCTTGTTACTTTTACCTATTTCATAAAGAATATTGATTTAACCATTTAAAAAATATGTACTGCTAATGCTGAGATATCACGGTTCCTGAAGATCATAGAAGCATTGAAGTTCCACGCTTTACGTCTTTTTTTAAAATAACAACATTTTGGAACAATATGGGACCTATTGGTCCATCTTGGCTATTCCATCCTCTAAAGTAAACTAAAACTATCACCCTGAGAGAAAAATAAAACTGTACTCATACGCTGTCAAAATTTATATTTGTGTCCCCTAGTCCCACTCTTCTCACTGGTAAGTATTAAAAAACGATGATGCATCAGCTCTATGAATTATCTTTACAATATTAAAGCCCTCAACCAGATTCCCTCTAACTCAAGAGAAAACAAATTGAGAGATGTCAACCTTTTCTCATATGAGAGCCCTTCCATCCCAGGCACCATTCTTATATCTCTTCTCTAAGACTTTCCAACAATTCAACGTTTTTCCTAAGGTAAGGAACTCAAGACTGAACACAATACTTGAAATGTTGCTTAACTAGTGACCTCTACAATGAAAGTTTAAATCATTATAGACTTATATTCAATATTTCTGTAGATACAACCTAAAATCCTATTTGCTCTACCACTAGCAACAACACACTCACTACTTGGATGGTTTGGAGATCGATCAACTGTTACACAAAGATCCCTTTCTGTCGTAACACTGTTAAGGTTATCTCTATCCAAATTACACTTATAATTAAGATTATGATAATTCACATGGCATTTACATTTATTATAATTAAAACCCATCTGTCATTTATTTGTCCAATTAAATAAATGATCTAAGATTTTTTGTAACTCAGCAGCATCCTCTTCACAGCTAGCAACACCCAAAACCTTAATATCATCTGAAAATGTAATTTATTGACTGTTCTTTCATCTATATCATTGATTCAAATAAAAAAGAGGAAAGGTCCTAAAACCGGACCCTGAGGTACCTCATTTCTGATGTTAATTAGTTTGATTGAACTTCATTTGTAACAACCCTTTGTCTTTTCCCACCTAACCACTTCTCCCGCACGTGGAGAAACTAATTTTTAATCAACCTTTCATACAGTACCCCGTTAAGTGCTTTTTGAAAATTCAGATACACCAAATTTTTAATCCTCAACTACTTTTCAAAATATTGTCTATGGTACGCATGTCGAAACCTAAAATCTCTTAATCATGGACGATGCAAATTAAGCGTAATAATATTTAACATGTAAAGGAACAATATCTAACAAATCGTTTAAACATCTCTGGAACAAAGCGAGTTTTAACAAGTACTTACAAATCTAACTTGTTATTTATTCTAATAGTGGTGCTCTCGTGACTTACGGTGCAAGAAGCTTCAGCTCACTGATCTCTTAGTTTCTCCAGTTCAACATATCATGAGATTGCCTTTATTACTAAAGGAAATAGAAATGCGAACTGATGACGCCTACGAGAAGGAAGCAATCACCAGCATCCTTGAATTAGAAGAAACCTCTATACGTATGTTCCAAATACATTTTTAATGATTTGAAACTTTTCAAGTAACATGGTATTCCTCTATCATAACTCTTCACAAAACACAGAATTTTTGCGTGATTCTTCTGTCCTCGTGAATTTGATAAAATATGCGTTACACTGATTTTTCAGTGAGGTTACGAGTGGTGTGGTAAAATTATGAAGCTATTTAGAACTCGTCTTTGGATTTCTCTAGTAATGTATCAAGATTCAAATTATTTAGTCCAACGGTTACTTGGAGTCAATATCTATAAAATATTATTTCACATGAATAATACCTAATATTACAGTACTGTTGCTATTACTGTCGGGACACACACACTGTTTTCATTAAGTTTGACCATATAGGTTGTAATCATGAACCTTTTACTTTTTTTAAATCAGAAATGTATATGTGAGTGAAATTAATGTTCTAGATCTACCAGAACTCACCAGCTACAAAGAATTTACAAGAGCCAAAGTTCGTCTAAAATGTTACATTAGTATAAAATAAAATGAACATAATGTTGTTATGCAAAATATCCAGACTAACTAAGTAGAAAATCTCATTACGTTTATATATATATATTAAAGATCTGTATTGGGTTAACTAAGACGTTACAATTAGAAGCTGTGCAATGATTGCTTGTTCAGTTTAACCAGAGTCTTTTTGTGTACTATTAAATGTTTATTTTATGTATTGGACATGTTTAACCAGAGTCTTTTTGTGTACTATTAAATGTTTTTTTTATGTATTGGACATGTTTAACCAGAGTCTTTTTGTGTACTATTAAATGTTTTTTTTATGTATTGGACATGTTTAACCAGAGTCTTTTTGTGTACTATTAAATGTTTTTTTATGTATTGGACATGTTTAACCAGAGTCTTTTGTGTACTATTAAATGTTTTTTTATGTATTGGACATGTTTAACCAGAGTCTTTTTGTGTACTATTAAATGTTTTTTTTATGTATTGGACATGTTTAACCAGAGTCTTTTTGTGTACTATTAAATGTTTTTTTTATGTATTGGACATTAAAGATGAAACTCGTCATTATTTTTTCATTGCTAAAACCAAGATGCATTTAACGAAGGCTAAAAAAAATGGATGTTTGCAAATATAATTGACATGGTACATGCAGCTTTAAAAGAAACAACCTTGCTTCGGTTATTGATAATATCAATAAGAAGGTTTAACTTCATCAGGTATTCTTAGGTTAAGGGCCGAAAACACCGCTAAGTAGTAGGTTTTCTAGAAGCCGAAAGCAGATTGGTCATAAAAGTTTTTTTTTTGTAGTTTATCTGCTACACATCGTTATGACTATTTATTACTATTGTAAACATTTAGTAGCATTTACCTAATTGTCTTAAAATATATATTGTACATGTAGTTTAATTATTTGAAAGAGTAACTCATCGCACACTGTATATACTTGACTCTTGTTAACTTACATAGTTTTAAAGCTTCGGGAAATCTCATAATAAAAACATTAATAACGTGATATGATGTACAGATGACTGTTCAGTTTAGTGTATGTAGAGATTTTACGTTAATAATAATGTATTTTAAAGTTAATGTGTTACATGTAAGATCTATGTTTAATATGCGAGGACAATTATTGAATGTCATTTACCTAACAATGCTTACACATATTTAATTGCACATATATGTTGCCCTGAAAGCTTAAAAATTGATTTAAGTGTAATTGTATTATCTAAAAGCTGTTAGTTTGGAACGGATTATGTGAGAAGGGTAAAGCATCTTGCATGGTACCGTTAGAGAAAATGGTTATGTAATTTAATGTGCTGTTAACGAAATATGCAGTGAAAGGTAATATAGGATATTAGTAAGAACTTAGTTTCTTTGCGAGAAATAATTTTGTAAGATATCTCTTCCTCTAGCTGCAATATTTAACTTGATGTGTGGGTTTGTGTTTTTCTTATAGCAAAGAAACACAGCGGCGTATCTGCTAAGCTTACCGAGCAGAATCGAACCCCTGATTTTAGCGTTGCAAATCCGTAGACATACCGCTGTACTACCGGGGATAGTTAATTTGAATATAAATGAGTCATATATTTGTAATAGTAATAATTCCATCATCTTTAGTGAAACATGATTTATTTCGTGTTGAAAATGCTACGAAACATCACCATGAAGTTATCTAAATACTTCTAACGAGTTGGTTCTTGAAATGTTTACTGTTGTTTTCATTGTTTATCAATGAGTGATATTTTTGTTTATAAAAAAATGTAAATATTTTTATATTTAAAACAGGTGAGTTGGATGATAAAATGAAATGGCTGAAAAACTTCGAGAGACTTCTAGAAATTCAACGCAACATCATTTGGCCTTCTATTACAGAACTAGATCCAAAGGCCTTCATTCCAGAGGTAAATTATTTGTTAAACAGCGCAAGATTAAAGCGTAGTAGGGTTTTAGAAATATAGTGTCTTATTGTTGTGTTGTTTATAGGAGATTTTGTTACTAAGTTTGTTCACAGAGAATCACATCGTAGATGCTCAGGTTATTTTGTTAATTAATAACATTATTAATTTCCATTAACGTAATTGTAGTTAACTACATTTTTAAACATGTAGTTTTAATTAAAACAAAACCGAACGAAAATTTTCATACTGTTCTTTTTTTTATTAAAAACACAGTTAATGTTTTTACCAGTTAGTGAAAAGCGATGACATGTTTTACTATTAATAAAAAATTCATTAAAATTATTATAGTCAACGTATTTTTGGGAAATTATAGTCTTGACTCAAAAGAGTTTTTATCTTTGTTTAAAATGTCTTACTCAAATCCAGGAATCAAATTAATTTGCAGGAACTTTTTGTTTTGGGAGAGGAATATTCAAACATTTATATAACCTCTTTACTATGTCACGTAGCTGATAGATATTTTATAGACTTATGATTTAACTTGTACTTACATCGCTATAAAACACACTGGCGATTTTAACTATATAATACAGGAAACTTAGGTATTTAAATTTATTTGACAGTTAAAATAGCTCAATCAAGTATTTGATGATTCATACTTCACAAATATTTTTACATCGAATTTTTAATGTTTAATAATATATTAACATATTTTGCATACATATACTTATATAAAATTATTCGTGCTAATAGCAACAAATTTTATATTTATATTTTACGTAAATATAACAATAAAACAAATAACTAATGTTAACAAAACAAAAATATTATTAAAGAAAATAACATCTGCGACAAAGAATAAAAGTCAACTGATACAAACAAGTAAGTAGTGAAACAGATAGATAAAAGTAATAAACAGGTATATAGAAAATCAAATGGCCAGATTGACAAAAAGAAAGCAAAATAAATTAACAGTAGGATAGATAGACAAACGACTGATGCTACCCAGATACAATTGTATATATATATTCTGTCTCTTGTAAGAAGACAAATTGATAGAGATTCAGAACGAAAAAAAAAGATTGGAAAATTATTTATTGTTTAATTTATTTACAGTTTTTAAAAGCGCCTCTATCCAAACAGCCGTGTGAACGACTGATTGTGAGCCCTAAGAGACAGATAATTCTAGAAGGTCCTTTACAACTTTTTGGTACGTAAAACCTTGTCAGTATATTACATTACCGTTTTTTATGCCAGTGACTTATATTCCATAATGTTTTGCCTATCTATGTTAGTAGCTAATTCTAATGCTACGTCTATGTCTTCCGTTTTGCTTGTAGTATTAAATAGCGAGGTTTAACTTTTTCTTGTTCACTGCATTAACTAGTCTAGACTAAATTTAGAAACTTAGTTTACCTTACAGCTACCTTTTAATCTTAACCTGTGCATTTACAAATTTTCACTAAAACTATTTGCTGGTTTAACAAATACTCTTTTAGCCCCTTCTTACTGATATTTAATAATAACTATTTGTTCGTAAACCGCCTCTACCCATATTTGAACAATCACCTGTTGGCTTACTTTTGTAACGGATGAATGAAACTACTACGTCTTCTCTTAAATTTAACCGACAGTTTTCAGTTATATTCTTCTCCTGTGTAAAAGAGTACTTTTGTATATTTCAAGCGTGATCCAACAGAGTGAAAAATTATACTTTTCATGAACATTCTTCTTTTCGCTCTAGGTGCTTTATTTGTGTGTGTGTGTTTGAACTCATTTTATAAGTAAAAGTTTTCAAATAACAATTTCATAGTAATTTGAATACTTGTTTAATTATAATTTCTCTCATTTCGCAGATGGCGGGAAACCAACCGAAATGTATGTCATTTTATTTGATGATATGTTTTTAATTACAAGACGGAAAAAAGGTCTTCATAAAAAGGTAAGAATAAGAAACTCTACGTAGCTAAGAAATTATAAAACGAGCTAATGATGTTGTTTAACATTTTTATTTATTTACCTACAATATAGCGCAACTCATGTTAAACTGTTGATAAGAAAGCTTTCCATCCAAACTCCCATAATTCGAAATTACTTAAAATTATGTATATTTATCAGAGACAATAGTGAGTAAATGAGAAAACTTCTCCTTGGAAAAACAAAATCGTCAATTTTCAACAGATTAAAATGTTAACAAATAAACCTGAATACTAATATATCGTTTGATTTATCACTGGACGTTAAGTTATACTTGTGTGAATAAGAAACATTTGAAAACGCCATAGATAAATCATGTATTGGTTAAGAAAAAACACGATCGTTCCATTTATGAAAGATAAATTAAGTCTATTTTGTGCTGTTTTTTCCATACCACATCCGTGTGAAAACTAAATAAAATTACAGTTATACTTAACAGTGCAATCTTTTATATATGTGTGTAAATATACAGCATAATTTAGAAGTCCGATGACAGACAAATAATTCAGAAGTAGAAGGATAAAGAAAATTACTTGTTAACTAACTTTATACAATAAGGAGTTGTAAACATCATTTGAGTTCACTATAGATCATTTTCAAAATGATGTCCTCTCGTGCATTTATGTTGTTAATATACATCAAGAAGATAAACTGTGAAGTGTTTACGATATTAAATGAACATTTAAAGTAAACAATAACAGCGAAAAATATTCGAGCGAATATAGTTTCTTCTCTCTACATCATTGTAGGTATGAAAAAGCAAGGGACTTAAAGTTTACAATATTTAGAATCAAGCGATAAACTTGAGAATGTTTTTTTGTAGTTTCTTTTGACGTTTTTATTGTTCATGACTATATTTTTGTGCTATAATATGTCGATTTGAAAGCTACGTGAATATTATTCTATGAAAATGTATCAGTTAAGGATAGCTAGGGTTAGTGAGGACGGTAGCTTTGGTGTTTTTCAATGACAGTTATTCAAATTACACAAAACTTTCTAATATATATATATATATATATATATTAGTAAATTTATTATCACTCAGACAACACAGACAACCACAACAACTCATTATTTACTGAAAACACAGGATCGTTGTTAGAGAGAACTAAGGTTCACAGGATATAATGGTAGAAAATGTCGCTTACATCGATGTATACATATGATACGAGTGCAAGCTAAACTACTATTTGTCAACGTTTTCACTGTTCATCTGTGTCTCATACTATTTTGTAGTTACATAACAACTGCAGTAGGTAAAGTTAAAAAAACAAATATAAATAATTGATACACATCCAACGATTTAGAACTAAATGGATATATGAAATGGATCTTGTTGTTCAATGATAACAATAATAGTCTTATTTCTTTCATTTTTATTAAAATTTACGTTTACTGTATGAATAGATAAGAAAATTACTATGCTGTTACTAAAACAAATACAAATGATTTTATTGAAAACGCCATTAACGTTGTTGAATAGATTTATTTATTTACCTAGAATATAATGTAAACTTATGTTAAACTGCGAATTAGAAAAATTTTCATCGAAACGCCCAGAATTTGAAATTATTTAAAATTATACATATGATATTACACATTTATAAACTTTTATTTAAGCAATAAAAACAAATAGAAATCCTAAGATGAAAAAAAGAATGTTATTGTTTTTATAAAAACAACATTTAAAACAATTCAGAAACTAAATTTCTAAAAATTCACAACTTGAATATTATACAAATGTTGATTCAAATCACCTAGTTTTCTAGCAGATAGGATATCATGTAGAACAAGGTCTACCAAGTTTGAGGTAATTTAATAAAGCATGACAACTTGTCCTACAAATAAAAGCTCCAGATAGATGTTTTATTTGTTAGGTTGAACCACTGCTACTCTTTTCATTATGTGGTTATTGTGACGGAAGAGAAACCCAAATCAGTACTGTACAATATACAGCTGGTCCATAGGAAATTTCTGAAACTGGTCGGAAAATTTTGGCAGTAACTTTAGATCTGGAATAACACAGACCATTCTTTTTCTTAAAATGCTCATAATAGATATCAGTATAATGTGTAACGTGAGTCATAGCTACACTAGCTACTAGAAGATGTACCGTGAAGCAAAGAAGCTGGCAGTCAGATTGGACCACCAGCAGAATTGGTTTACCTTAAAGATCAACAGTGCCATCAGTTCTCTTCAAAATTGGATCGAGCTCACCTAACTATATTCCATGTGATCATCTTTGCTGACTACATTCTATTGTTCATCAAAGTCTCTATCAAATTTGAAATCGAAAATAAAATGTTTTGTTTGTTTTGCGTTAAGCACAAATCTACACAATGGGCTATTTGTGTTTTGCCCACCACGAGTATCCAAACCAGGATTCTAGTGGTATACATCCGCAGACATACCACTGTACCACTGGGGTGGCAAATGAAACACAGCAATTTCCTCGGTCAAATGAGAGAATAGTACAATGACATGGAAGTGGTTATTAATCCTCCGGAAGCCACAGCCATGATATGAACACTCAATAACAGATGATCGGTGCAAACCATAATCGTTATTTGCTGGCACTGACATTTTTATGGAAGAAACAATGAAGTCTTTGTTTGGTTAGTTTGAAATTTCACGCTAAGCTACATGAAGACTATCTGCGCTAGCCGACTCTAATTTAGCAGTCTAAGACTAGAGGGAAGTCAGCTAGTCACTATCACCCCCGCCAACTCTTGGGATACTCTTTTAACAACGTATAGTGTTATTAATCGTCACATTATAACGCACCCACGGCTGAAAGAGCAATTAGGTTTGGTGCGACGGGGTTTCGAAACCGCAACTCTCAGATTACAAGTGCGTTAACCCCCTGGCCATACAGGACCCATGAAGTTTCTAAAAGTAATTTTCACAGACAATTCAATTTTGCCAGCTGAACTAATACTAACATATCAGAGCTACTAAAGGTATGAATACACTAAAATTTGCAACACAACTAAAAACGTCATCTGTTTATTCTTTACAAATGTAAAATCAGGGGTTTGATTCCCCTTGGTGGACACAACAGATAGCCGAATGTAGCCTTGCCTTTAACACACACACACATGCTTTTCAAAAGCCCCCCAGTGGCTCAGCGGTATATCTGTGGACTTACAACGCTAAAAACCGGGTTTGGATACCCGTGGAGGGCAGAGCACAGGTAGCTCATTGTGTAGCTTTGTGCTTAATTCAAAACAACAACAAAACAACAGCTTTTCAGAAACGTTACACTCGCTAGTTTTATTTTGCCCTGTTTGTGTCAATATGATTTGTACACAAATTATTAATACAGCAACTATAAAAAAACGTTTCATAGTGGTCAAAGGATGTATTCCAGTTACTATCACCAAGGCACTTTACAACTCACAAACACCCAACACCATTACAGAACACCAGTATCACTTACAGGGACACTTTACCACCATAGCCTTGCAGTATAAAGACCAAGTATTCCATCATGATGCTACTACTTTTTTTTACTTACGACATTTCATCTACATGATGGTCTCTTAGACTAAAAGGCATCCCTGGAGACAGTCATGGTTATACAGGTACTATACAAGCCGCACAAAGATAACTGGTCACCACGAGATCTATGTGCTCCTCTTTCGAATAAATATCTAGCATCACTGGATATCCACGAATTAATCTCAATAAAAAATGTAGATACAGAAATGTAGAACGAGCATGTTAGCACCTACTTGAAGACCATGAGATACCCATCTGTCGTCGTAGATACAGAAAAGTGTTATCCACAGATAATGAGAAGGCTGGTTAGAAATTTATCATTTCGTAGAAGGCAAAATCATTTTGCGTAAGACATTCAAATTTCTTACCAGAAGCTCAATAATGGAGCTGGTAAGCCATAAATCAAGCTCCTTTGTTGATTGCAAAAACCAGTGAAGTACAAACAGTCATTACTATCAACACAACATGTGCAAATAACTCACAAGCAGTATTACATAAAATGTTGGTTTTAAGATAGATGACAGAAGTCAAAGCAATAGCGTACTAATGTATGTGTCAGGCAATGCACACGTAAAACTGAAAGAAGAAGTTGGTATGCTTGTTAAAAATACCCCTTTATCAAATCCATCATAACTCTACTCGCAGTATATTGATTCCCTTTGCGCTAGTAAAGCAAAAGAGAAAAACTTGAAAGACGTTCATCAATATTTATAGTTAACAAGACTGCTTGAAAACAAAGTATTGTATTATGTAACAAAGATACAAATAGAAAACAGTTATAGCCAGAAAGCTATTGGTAACATCAGTGACTCTTTACTACCTCCCGTAAGGCAGTTGATTTACACATGAAGGGTTAGCAACTGTCGGTACAATTCTTGAAATTATCACATACTAGTTAGTTGAACTTATCTCATCTGTGTGTACGTGCATAATATTAAGATATCCAAAGAGCATCACCTTGAAGATGAGTTAGAAATATCTTATTATATAGGGTACGCCCACAACACCTTAATAAAAGCTTGATCAAAATTTACAATGCCTTCAGATATATTTATATATAATTTGTAGTCAGTTATTTTTAATATTTACAACTATGACAAAACTAAAGCTCAAAGGCTTACGAAAACAGGATATGTTGTGTTTCAAATACCGCCTAGTATAAAAGCTTATTCTTTTATGTTTTCTCTTATACGTAACATGCCTAAAGTCACTTCAAGTGTTGTTCAGGCCTAAAGTTAAATTATATTTCATAAGTTTGTGTGTGCTGTTTTTCCATAAGGATGTATCTTTGTTCTGTTCAAAACTAACATTTCTTGAATTCCTACTTGTATAAGTAACTTAACTGCATAATATCTCTCATACTAAAGCCTACGAAAAACAAAATATCAACGGCCTTGGTGTCAACGTTATAATTATGTTAAGTATGTTTTTGTTTTTCCGTTACAGAAATCGTCAATAACAGAGAACTGGGCCAGTTCTTCTAGTAGAGGTTCCTCGTCACAGGAGAGTGGCTTCAAGTATGTTGTATACAAGCAGCCATTATCACTTGATAGGTTCTTTATTCATGACGTCAGCCCCCAAGATGGCGCTCGTAAGTGAAGAAGCTCAAATCTATTAAATCAATTTAATAATTTTATTAATTTATTTTAATCGAATTTATATTATTGGAAAAAATATGCACTAATTGGTCACTATTAGGATCTCACCTAATAATTGATTGAGCCACTTGTCACTGTCCTAATACTCTGAAATTTGCCTGTTATAAATTATAAAGAATGTTGAATTTGTTTGTTAATTTTTGAAATTTTGCACAAAGCTATACGAGAGCTATCTGCACTAGAGCCCCCCCAGTGCTTCAGCGGTATGTCTGCGGACTTACACGCTAAAATCCGGGTTTCGATACCCGTGGTGGGCAGAGCACAGATAGCCCATTGTGTAGCTTGATGCTTAATTCAAAACAACAACAACATCAATCTGCACTAGATGTCCCTAATTTAACAGCGTAAGACTAGAGGGAAGGCAGCTAGTCATCATCACCCACATCTAACTCTTGGGCTGTTCTTTTACCAACGAATAAAGGGATTAATCGTCACATTATAATGTCCCTACGGCTGAAAAGGCGAGCATGTTCGGTTTGACGGGATTCGAATCTGTAACTTTCCGATTATGAGTGTAGCACCCCAACCATCTGGCCATGCCATGCCTAAGAATGTTTGAAAGGTTTCTTGTTAAATTGTAGTCTATTTCCGCAGTTGGTTCTAGGTGTCATTAGAGGATTACGGTGGCGAAATGACGTCTACGTGTTCATTAATGAACGAAGCTTGGTCATTGGTCTGGTCAATGAAGGTGACTGGAACTATCAATATAGCATTAGTTTTGGGTCATGTTACTTTACTTTTTCATATGATTACTTCTGTGTCTATGAAGAGATAATGTCAAACACAGCTCATTACAACACCTTTCACTTCTCACAATTTACACACAATTCCAACAGTATCTCGCTCTTGGAATGTGGGATTAGGCGATTTTCGGACTGGACATCCTTCACATGATACAGATGGAGAAAGTAAAATCCTGCAAATTTCTGAAGAATTCGCTTAATGAAAATAAAACCATGCAACGTATATTGCAAATAACAAGCCTACTGATAGTTTCATCCAATAAGTTACCACACTGTTTTTGATGGAAGACATTACATACAAATTGTAAGATATACAGAGCCTGAAGAATGGATTTGAAATACTCTGAAACACACGTACGATTTTGATAAAGTTGCTCCTACATGAAGATAAATATACCATAATGCAACTAAATATCAGATAATAAAGCCCTTTCTTTTACAATTACTTGACATTTCACATGATTAAACTGTTATGCAAATAAGTGAAACGTTCTATGAATGTATGTATTAAGGGAGTGAAAGTCCTTATATAGTGTCCAGTTAGTGTAGAAACTTCGTATGTTTTCATTCATATGTCCCCTTGTTTTTATTTATTTTTAATGAAAGCTTCGATTTTGGAAAGTGTTATTTTTAAATTATTATCTTTTATAAGTACGTGCGTCATAATGAATCAAACACATTTATGAGATATGCCTTCCTTTTCTCGGCTTATTTGTAGAGAACAATCTAAAGCATGCCTTCGTTCTTGTCCTGTTAAACCGGTTCCAACAAGTTGTGGCAGTATATACTTTCCAGAGTTCCAATGAAACCGTGAAGGTAAGACAACAAAATCTTTTTGACACACTCGCAATGTGGAGCTATGTTATCTCACGTTGTATAAGGTTTCAGAAACGTATTTCTCACATATCTATCTCTACTGTTATATATATTTACCACAATGAATAGTTTCTTACTCTTCTGAGAGTAGAAATCCCTTATGTTGTTACGTTACATCTGCTACCTTTATACAAATATTTGGTTAATTTAAAACTTACCTTTTTAGTTTCATTATATTAATGTAATCCTCACTTTTCATTGCTTTAATGCAGTTTTACTGCCCTTACCTATCTTACTTCCTTATGCATCCTATATTTAGCATTATTTTGTTCATTGGTTTCACATAACTTGATTCCTTGCACTGACCTAATGAAACTTCACTTCTTTTATGTAACATGATCCTGACTCTCTTCACAGCCCTCGTCTAGTCTGACTTATTTTACTGACATTATATCGCCTTAGTCCTTTACAGCCCTCGTATAGTATGACTAATTTTACTGACTTTATATCGCCTTATTCCTTCACAGCCCTCGTATAGTATGACTATTTTTACTGACTTCTTATCGTCTTAGTCCTTCACGGCTTGTACATAATCTTAATGTCTCACACGACCTTATTCATGATCTATTTATTCTGTAGTTTTACTCTTATAGAAAACCATTAGTGTTAAATATGTTAATTTAAAGCAATATGTGTTTCTTTTATTCATACTTTGAGCCCAGTTAGTTTCATGTATCTCTTTCTTTATCTTCTGTTCTGATGATGTATTATCTTTGTTTCCATAAGCTACACACACAAAATTGCTTTATATTTACAAGTATGAACGATGAGTTTGTGTTATGTCACTGTAGCTGTCTATGAATGTTTGGGATGGCAAAGGTTACAAGATGCTTAGGGAAATAAAACAACAACAAAAACAATGTTAAATTTATAGTAAAACGTAAATTATAAGTGGGTTAATAGTTATCAAGAGTGACATTTTATTCCATATAAACAATCAGATGTTGTATAGCGACTTCTTTATTCTACGTAAACACGCTGATAGTGAACTGTGACCTTTTTATTCTACGTACATACAGAGATAGTGAGCAGTGACTTTTTATTCCATATAAACAATCCGATGTTGCATAGTATGATTTATAATGTTTTATTAAATAAAAATGTATGACCACAAGTAAAAAGACAACAAACTATAAATTCCTTTGAGTATCCATAATTTAGAATACAGAGCAGTTGTAAACTAACCAACAAACCTTCTGTTGACATGAGTTTTGTATCTTAATAAATTATGCATTAATACAGGAAAGTTTCATAAAGATAATTGTCAGAAGAAAACACGGAAATAAAATTTTCCTCTACTGCAATTTCGAATTTAAAAAAATCAGTAAAGTTTATACATTTATAACGAATTGTTTTCTGTTGGATGCTATTGGCAGGAAGCCAGCACATCGTGAAGGATTAGTAGAAGCTTGTAGGAAAAGTGCTGAAGATGAAAATCCCAAGTGTTCAGGATCTGAACTAAAATCATAACATAATTTTCAGTTGATTTGTAATGGTATCATTGGAATGCTCTCAATAGCTAAGGATAAAAACTTTAAAACTTGCTTTTGTCAAATAGTAAATTTACTTTATATATAGAAGCATTTCAATTTTTATATCATAACCTTTGTAATGAAAGTACGTAATTTCTTTTTTGAAAATGGTCAATAAATACTATACATCGTGCAAGAGCAAAATCTTTTCGTATAATAAGACTGGTGCTCATTTCTTTGCCAATTATAAGCAAACTTCGATTGAAATTAACTAGCGATTGGTATAATAAATATTTTAAGTTCTAAATCAGTGATTCTTAGTTCAATGATAAGATTTTTGTTTCTTTGTTTTATTACAAAGCCAGATTGGTCTATTTACTGTGTCTATTCCAGGGAACCGAACCTTGGAATTTAATGTTGTAAGTTCGCAAACTCACAACTGTACCATTGGTGAAATATAAAATGTAACGGTTAAGACTATAAAAGGAAGGGTATTTTGTTTAAGAAAACTAAGGCATTTACTTGTGTAATGGAGAAGATTTAAAGTAATGTTAATATTTACAAAATATAAGATAAGAGGATTAGGGTAAAGGGGCAGGAGTGAAAGTGATGCTGGGGTATTCGAGCAAATATACGAATAAATATTAAGAAAAAATCTAATAGTATAAAATGAATTGAAATGAGTTTGGGATGGCAAAGGTTACAAGATGCTTAGGTTAGAGGGAAATAAAAACTCAAGGACAATGTGTATGTAAGTAAAGTGACTTAAAGTGACAATACACATAACAAAAACCTTTAAAAAATAACTAAGGTTACTAAACCTTCGGCGAAAGGACTTTCTGGACTTCAACGCGTATAGTAAATTACAGAAGAATATTCAAACCCCCAAAATTTGTGAAGTTCAGAGAAATCTGGGTCATAACAGATAAAAAGAAACTTGGCAAAGGCCTCAAGGCTATAATAGTACTTCATGATTTTTTATAATTTTATATTGTTTGAAGAAAGTCTGGTTTCTGTAAAGTACAAATTCAAAATTTTCTGGATTGTTTAATTACTTTTAAAACATTATTTATTTGTCTAAGTGATGCACTGTATAAGATGGCAACTTTTAAATACAGTGAAATGTAGATTTAAATTAGAAGAATAATTTTTAAATAAAAACGTTTTAATATTATTTTAAAATAATAAATTAAGCTTCTAAAAGATTACACTAGTGGCTTACAATCAAGTCAATGTTGAATAGTGATATTTTTATTCCTCGTAAACACGCTGATAATGAACACAGTAATTTTTATTCCATATAAACAAACCGTTGCTGTTTTTAAAGTGTGGATGATTTTAATTTAGCTCATTTTCAAAATATAGTGATATGTTTTTATTGTTCTTTAAGCATTTAGGATTCGTTATTTTTACCTACGATGCATAACGTAAGAAAAGTGTATATCGCTGATACATTTTATGTGTGTGGCGAAACTTTTAATAAAGAACAAAGAAATAATGTATTCATTTTTAGCAAGGTGTATACACATTTGAACAATTAAACTGTGATTTTATTATTAAACATATAATGTGTTCTGTACTTACTTTTATAATAAACGATAAAGGATTGCATGCTGTTAAACAGAAAGTCAGTATTGTAACCTAATAAAGGTAAAGTATGTTCATTTTTCAAGATTTATTTTTACGATACAGATTATAGGTTTTCAGACTGGTAAAATTTCAGAGAGGTTACAGAAAAAGGTTTTTGTTTCACGAATTATCCATAAACGAACTCCAAAGAATAAATATGTGATAAAATATGTGTCAAAAATGTTATATTTATACGATAAATATTTAGTCTTAACTCAACTCTTTAGTTGAAAAGAGTTAGTGGCTTAATTCTATGACTTTACCAAGTATACCAGACATCGCTTGTTTTATTGAGTTCAACCAGAACGTGATTATTCATAATTTGTTTTCCTCTTTCGTAGGCTACATGGTTGTCCAAGCTAAAAGACACAATAGAAAAGTGGAAGAGGACATTACAGAATACAATGTTTCAAAGTAACCAAGTAGAACCAGGTCTTCTGCCCAAATAAAAGTCTTGAATGATGTCTGAATATTCAGCACCAAAAAAAAACGTTTACCTATTAAATGTCTATGTTTTTCTACTCCCATTAAACTCTGGAAAAGCTAAATAACTAACAGAAGCAACAAAATAATGCGTTTACTCGAATGATTACTTAAAGTTAACCCACCTCTGTGGTGTTTGTGAATGGTGGTTGGGATTGCAATGAAGAATGACACGAGGAAAATAATTAACAAAGACAGATTTGTTGATTAGTTACGATATATTGTTTATAATCTGAGAGAAAAGTCAATATATTTTCTTCCAAAATGTAATTTATTACCACTGATATAGGTGTCTCTTGGTGAGTTTGTGAAATCAAAATGTGTTAGCACAGTCTTAGATGGGCGTGTTAAAAATTAATATATATATATATAAATGTATTATAGTTGTAGTTTATTTTGAGCATTTCTTTAAAAATGACAAAGAGATACCGTAGTTCTAAGCTTTTCTAACAAAAAAAAAGCAGAACCACAACAGTTAGTTTGATGGATCCCACTAATATGATATAAAGTTCCAAAGCTAATCAGACAATCATAGCTATCATAAACTCGATGTGTCATGCTGTTAATTAAAATTAGTGTGAAATGATGCTGTTATTTCTGTAGAGATTTTATCGTCTTGAAGCGATGAAATTTTTCTCTTCTTTATATTTTATTTTATTTTTTTGGTGTTTTTCTTCTGTTACTATTCTGTTTGTCTTCCATGTTTCGTCTTATTACACTTCCTATTCTTTTCTCTTTTTAGGAAGATCTTATTTTCTTTCTTTGTTTCTCTTGTCATTTTCGGATTTCTTCTTTCTTTATCATATGTCTTTATTTTGCTCTTTAAACTGCTGCATACTATATAGTTTTTTGTTACTTTGTTTATATTGTTATAGACTTTCTAACATTATTTGCCCTCTGTACCCCATGTCTCATTTTTTCTTCAAATCATTCCCCTTGTTTCTCCTTAACTTTTACTTCTTGGTTTTTTACATCTTCCTACATACCACTTTTTTTTCTTCTGAAAACTGAACAGAAAATCTCGCCTTTTAATAGAACATTACATCTTCCAAACAATCTTTATTAAATGCTTTCCATCTAAAACGCTAATTAGAAACCTATATTTTTAGAGTATTTTTCGAACAGTTTTTTTCATTTCTTAACAGTTGTTCTATGTCGGTCATTATTTGATAAATTCTCCTCAAAAAAATCTTGCTCATTTTCTTCATTTTTCTTTCAGGAGATGATAGCATTCTTTCAGGAGATGATAGCATTCTTCAGTCGTGTTCTTTGCTTAATACTTACATTTGTTTAAAGATTTGTTTTTATCTGAGTTCCATTTTCTTTTTGTTTTTTTTTCATATGCTCTTTATTCTCTTAATATATCTGATTCTAATTTCACAGTCTTAACAAAATGCGTTAGATTATTTGCTTTAGTGTATATTTGGATACATTTCTCATTTATTCTTATCAATTAATTATATCTGATTTTTTTAGATTCATATACTCACGTTTACTTTAATTAATTATTTTACTTTTCTTATGTGTTAGATTTCATTCACGCTTAACTTATTGCATCTCTCTTGAGTGTCAATAATTGCATTACGCAAACTGGAAGAACAAAACAAGCTTAAGAACGAACAAATTTTTTTACGTTGTTAAATATGTCAGACCACAATGAAAGTTGTGCTTAATGGATTTATGGTCCTTGTGATCAGAACCTGTGATGTTTGTACGTTTATCCTTTTTACTATTTCTCTTTATAACCTAATTCTCGGTGGTTATCCCAAATTAAAGGAAAGCGTGCTCTTTTGTTTTTGTGAAAAAAAATGTAGAAACAGTGCCTAATGCATAAATCATATATGTAATGAATTACCAAAAGAAGTGTATTTATTATGTTAATATAATTTAATAAGTAAATATATTACGGTTTATATAGTATAACATGTGATTATGTAATGAAGATTTTTGGATAAAAAAAGAGTACTTAAGTACTCCTTCAACTTATCCTAATAGGTGTCTCAGTTGTTGCTATTGGCAACTGGCACTAACAACTTATTGTAATGTCTTAGAATAATTTTGTTCAATATATGAATCTTTAAGTAAAAAACATAATGTAAATAAATACGCTATGAGATGAATCAAATCAAATGATAGAATAGGTATCTTGTTAATATTGTTTATAAATTCGGTAATTGAAATTCAGACTTTTTTAATGAAGAATTGAAATGGCTTTAACTGTTGAAAAATACCTTTCTGTAATCAGTAATCTGAGAGTAAAAATGAAGTGTTCTTTACAGATTGTCTATAAAATTCCTTAAAACCAACGTTTTTATCAGTAAAATTAAGCTAGCTTATTCTTGTTATAGATTACAAATAAAATGACCTTAAGGTCATTGATACTTCAATACTACTGTTAATCTTAATATCTTTGTGCTACGCTGAACCTGTATAGATTAGGTTGTGATAAAGCTTTGAATTTTTCATTCTAGCTGTTTGGATGATTTGTAATGGTGTTCGATACCATATGAGCACCTGTCATTGTACAAGATAACAACTACTAGCACTTAAGAGCTATGTACGTCGGTATTAATTAGAGATATTTAGGCTACACTCTTACTAGAGTCACAAATGTTCATTTCACAGACAAATACATCTTGGTGTCATCTTTTAGTTCAGTTAAGTTTTATATAGTACATGTTGCATGATCCTAGTTGCTACAGAGTCACGTGTGAAAGAGAAGAATTCTGTGTTTGCTTGCCGTCCGTCACTTAATAAACTTAATAATGTTCACAGAACAAGAACAGGTAATAATTATTGCTAGGAGCACATATAGTACAACTGAAACGAATAATCTAATGTTAAAACACACAGAAAACACTTGTAATTGCTCAACTCATTGTGAAAAAAAATGCTTCATGGGTTAAGAGGTCTGAAGACATAGATAATGTAAATGATAAACATAGGGTTACTATGGTGACAGCCAACTATTCTCTAAAGTTCCATTATCTGTAAAATTAAAATGGAGTTTAATCTAATGTACCCTATTAAGGCATGTCTTTCGAGAAATAAATCCGATGTTTGTTGTGAAATATAGTTTCCTCAGTTTTCGTTTCTACTACACTAAATAACTTTGTTTCTGTTACGTAAAGTCATCATAATAGTCTCAGTAGTTTCTGCTAATTACGTAATTACGTCAGCTTTGTATCTCTTTACATCACTTAGCTATGTCAGCTTTGCGTCTGTTACGCATATAACTGTCAATTTGACAATATTACATGACATAACACTCTCAGCTTGATCTCTGCAGTGTTACATCATGTTGTCCGATACATCACTTAACTGTTTTCATATTGATGTCAGTAACAACAAGTAACTGCAAGCTTGTTGATCGTATTATATAATATTTGGCACCTGTCACATTATATAATGTAGCGATATGGTAAGTGTTGCTTTATAATTCTGCCTTTTTTATATTAATTGAAATAAATATACGAGTCGTTTGGTACATATCGAAATACTTTTAGCTTGTTACATGGTACAAGTGTTATTTCGGTATACGTTATATCACAAAGGTTTTAAATTGGGTGACTTCTGCATCATGTTATTCATTTAATTTTGTTTGCCTCATTTTTTAATTATTATTATAAAGCATGTTGGAATGACGAATCTTTATAAACTTGATATAATTAGCTTTATATTTTCTTTTTCCTTTGAGCTAATTCCGTGAAAATCTTATTTAATGAATGAAAATAAACATAAAAATGTTTTGAATGATAGATCTATATATGTGAAATAACATTTTATTTCTCTGGCTTCATTTTAACCCTTAAGTGTCGTGAACATTAATGGCAAAATTCGTCTCCAGTTTACTCCAGCGCAAATAGCTTTAGGTCAGTTTAGCCCCAGATTTAAACAATTAGGCTAAATGGACATATTATATTGTATAATACAAACAAGGTATGCTTAATTTTCACTGTTGAACTTGTTTACGAAAATAAGCCACAAACAAAAAATCATTCCATTTCGTAGAAGCGTCATTAGTTATGTGTGTGCGTATATATATATATATATATGTATTTTTTCTTTTAACCCATAGGTACTTTTTGTACATATGATGTGTGTGCAACAATATAACGTATAATAAAGTGAATGCTTGTGCACATTTTCTATTTTTTCCATTTTCTTCACTTACACTGTCCTTTCAAAAGTAACTTGAAATGCATTTATACAGATGCTTTAGTAATCACTGTCTTAATAACATGTATTGTTCTTAATCTGCAAGGCATGCTCATATAGGTTCCAACAGCCATAAGCATTTGGTGCGAGTTGTCTCCATTGTTGTTTGAAATACTTGATAAATTGATAGCGAAGGTAAGATTGTGGTTTAACCCTTTGAATTAACCTCTCCAGACGATCACAAGAACGCTAATTGAGAGTTTAGATCAGGTTTCTTAGATATTGTTTTCGTTACCTGAGACCAGTCACGGATAACAGTATCAGGGAGTGTGATCACACTGGAATGATATAGTGGCTAACTGCCCAAAACCTCTATCGTGACCCAAGAAACGTCTTCGTTAAATATTTCTTGACATCCATGGGTATTTATACTTACAAAAATACTTCATACATGAGGCCCTCTCTTGAAATGCTATCTGGCAGTGTGCTAATCACACCATAAACACTTCACATTTGCACAAGACAGCCACTTTTGATTTGTTCATCAGTTTGCTTACAGACCATATTCAGCTATTACTTCAAACTTGGTGCAGCAGCTTCCATCACCAGAAAATCTGAAATCAGCCATCAAGATTTAGTTTTGTTGAGCATCGGAACAAGCAAACATTTTGAAGCATTGTTAAAATGATGATTTTGCAAGTCTTCCAGTTCTCACAATGTACCCAATAATATATATAACATGTAGCACAAATATATCACTAATAGATAAATTAGATTTAGTAAAGCATTGTGAATTTGTTGCAACAATTAATCCTAGCACATTTTCGAAACCCTTACACACTAGGTCATGCGTTACTAAGAACCTTATTAAATCATGTTTCAATTACCCTTACTTTGGTAGTGTATTACCTCGTATTTCTTTTTGAAATGTATTATCTCGTTTATTGCGCTTTTGAATCTTTTTTAAACATCTAAAAACACCAGTGCACTTATCTTATACGTCTGTGTATTTATTCTTACTGAATCCTTTTGTTGAGAATACCGAATGTGTGATGTCAGATACTTTTAGTAGAGGAAAATATATTTTTTAAATTCCTTATGCTTTTCAAAAATACTTACAATATTTTCATCAGCTTACGAAAGATTTATATTCTTGTGGTATTCTTATATTATATTCTTTTACTATGAGAAAAAAATTTTATCAAAGTTTCTGCTAGGATACGAGCAGTTTGAAAAAAAAGTTTCAAAAAACAAATTTTATTTATTTTATAGACAATTCTTCGGTTTATGTTTTTATCATCTATATGAAATCTGAACAATAAAGCAAACGTAAATATAAGAATAAGCTTTCTTGTTAACTTATAATTAGGTTCACTCCTAGACATAAAAAAAAACGTTTATTTTCAACATGAAAATAAATTATGCTGTTAATCAAATGAGTACTCAGAAAACTGTGTCCACACTAATATCTATTGAGGTTCAATACACGACAGAAGTAAGAGTACGAAATAGTTTTACTTTTATTTTACATATTTCTATTGAAGTTCAACACCCTATAAACTGTAAATAAAAAATATATTTGATTTTAATTTGATCGATAGAACACCTTGATGTATTATAAACGAATTGATAAAACGAGTAGGCAGAAAATTTTGACAAATGATTAATAACAATTACTAACTCCCTACAATACCCCTCTACTGGCACATTGGTATGTTTGTAGACCTACAACACTAGAAACGAAGTTTTGATACTCATAGAGACCAGAGCATAGATAGCCCATCGCGTAATTTTGTATGTAACTTTAAACCAAACAAACAAACACTAGAATAAAAAGAGACTGTTTAAGTTCCTATTAGATTAAGAAAATTGATATCGTATGAGCTGGTTTTTAATCTTTAAGCATTCCTAGTCCTCATTTGCCGGTTAGATCGAAATAGAAATTTCCACCTCTTACTTAAATGAGATTGTCGTTTTTCACGTGGATTATATCCTTAAGTTTTATACACACTTACTTATATATTTTTAATGTTAGCAATTTCACGTGGTAATAATTTTATGTTACCTTTACATCCAAGCATCAATTCATTCACACATACTAACATTTTGTAACTTTCACACTGTCACCTAGCATTAGAGCAATCTTCACTTTTCTCAGTACTGAACGTTTTTAATTTGAAGTCGTAAAACGAATCAAGAAAGAACATTCAACAATAACCAGCTAGAAACGGCGTTTTCTATTAGTGTCAGCTTTTATCATCTAAGTCAATGATTCTCAACTTTTTTTCCAATATCATTCATTCCTATAGGTTTTCTCAACAGCTTACTCATTCTTGTTCGATAAGAAGACAGAAAAGTGAAAGAAATTATAATATTATATTATCAATAAATTTAAAGTAAAAACTTTTGACGCCACGTTCCTGCACAACTGAAATAAAATTCATAAGTTAAGCATGTTTTTATCATCTCTATATTATGTATTTTTTGGTATTAATTAAACACACGCATAACTAACATTGAGAAAAAATCAAATGTCCATACAGTGAGAAGAAATGTATACATAGTTTCTGATAATGAGTAAACACAGGAAGGTTAATTATAAGTAAAATGAGTATACATAGAAGGAATGTGAGAAAACCAGGTGTTTTCCTATCATTAATAATTAGGCAGGTTTATTTTACTTAATATTTTTGAAACAAACTTTTTCAGAGAATGGTGTCGTGATAATAAACACAACCAGATGTCGAATATTCGTTTTAGGAATGAAGACAATACAAAATGTTTTAGTATGCATGATGCGCATGAAAAATAATATTTTGAATTTTCTTCCAACCAATAGTTTAGAAATGGCCCTGAACCAGAATATAGTTGATATAATACCCATTCATCCTGGTTCTAACATTATTAATCCCTACGTGAACCATTCATTCAGTTGACAAACATTGTACTCAATGCCAGAGGTATTTGTTTGTTGGTATGTTTTGAATCTACCTCCTCACCCTCATGAGTACACTGTGGCTGAAATAAATATGGCGACCAACTTCTTAAAACAAAAAGCAAACCATAAATTTCGTTGCAACAAATAAAGACCTAAGCAATAAAATCCTTAAGCGTCAGGGAAAGCTATTGTTTGGAATCATTTAAATATTCTAAAAAAAGTAGTAAGTAGGTTTGTTTTCGAATTTCGCGAAAGGCCTAGTAAGTAGGATAGAAATGTACTGAGAAAAAGAAAATAAATACAAGCACTTACTGATGAGAAATAATGAACGTTTGAAAATTGGAATAAACAGGAAGAATAATAATTTAAAGGTAATGAACAGTATAAACCCACGTCAGAAATCATTGCAAGGAAAGTCATGACTTTAAATAAAGCAACATTGCAGCCCCATCTATTCGTGAAGAAACAAGTCTGAAAAGTATCATGTCTTCTGTGAAACAGTTTTCTAAGCAAAGAAAGCATGTTACTTAGGATGACTGGTATAATGCGTGAAGATGTCTGGCTAGGTCTGTTAGAACAAATAGCAATAGAATTCATTTATGAATGTTACTTAGGATGACTAGTATAATGCGTGAAGATGTCTGGCTAGGTCTGTTAGAACAAATAGCAATAGAATTCATTTATGAATGTTACTTAGGATGACTGGTATAATGCGTGAAGATGTCTGGCTAGGTCTGTTAGAACAAATAGCAATAGAATTCATTTATGAATGTTACTTAGGATGACTGGTATAATGCGTGAAGATGTCTGGCTAGGTCTGTTAGAACAAATAGCAATACAATTCATTTATGAATGTTACTTAGGATGACTGGTATAATGCGTGAAGATGTCTGGCTAGGTCTGTTAGAACAAATAGCAATACAATTCATTTATGAATGTTACTTAGGATGACTGGTATAATGCGTGAAGATGTCTGGCTAGGTCTGTTAGAACAAATAGCAAAACAATTCATTTATGAATGTTACTTAGGTTGACTGGTATAATGCGTGAAGATGTCTGGCTAGGTCTGTTAGAACAAATAGCAATACAATTCATTTATGAATGTTACTTAGGATGACTGGTATAATGCGTGAAGATGTCTGGCTAGGTCTGTTAGAACAAATAGCAATACAATTCATTTATGAATGTTACTTAGGATGACTGGTATAATGCGTGAAGATGTCTGGCTAGGTCTGTTAGAACAAATAGCAATACAATTCATTTATGCTTTTACTTTGTTTGTTTGTGTTGTTGAATTTCGTACAAAGCTACTCAAGGGTTATAACTGCTAGCTGTTCCTAATTTAGAAGTGATAGACTAGAAGTAAGGAAGAGAGTAAACACCGCCCACCACCAATTCTTGGGCTTTGTTTTTTTTAACTCACGAGATATGAAATTTACTGTCACTTTAATCAGTGATGACGAGAAACCCACTTGTTGAGAAATTTATATGCAAAAAACGGCTCGTTTGGGCTGAGAAAACACTTTACATAAAAGAGCGAACAACGTTTCGACCTTTTATGTAAAGTGTTTTCTCAGCCCAAACGAGCCGTTTTTTGCATATAAATTACTGTCACTTTATAACATTTCCACTACTGAAAGGATGAACATGTTCGTTGATTGGATTCAACTAAAGATCCGCAGATTGCGAGTCAAGCGCCCAAACCTCGGGTATTATCAGACTTTAAGCTTAAATAAAGTAGATGATTTTTATAAACCACGCTTTTGAAACATAATACTAGTACAAAAGTAGGAAACTAATGAGTCATATTTCTTCTTCGGTCCTACTATCTTCCTATATATCACTGAAAAAAATACGTGAAAGTGTTGAAACTAGGTCTTTGTATTAATATTTAGTTTCACAAGTGTGATATATAAATATAAATGTATAATAAAGTTAAATAATTACAAATGAAGCCAAATAAGTAAACAAAATCATGAGGAAGGACTGCGTTAAAAACAGAAAATCACAACCTCTGATTAATTATATTATAACTATAAATTTTAAGCCATAAATAAAACACGTTAAAATTAAACAAAATACGCCGCATATTTTGAAAAAGATTCTTGGGTACAATCTACAACAAGATATTATAAAATGTATCCTGTATTTTGGAGGTGACTAGGAAGTAGGGCTCAAATTGCGGTGGGGATACACTGTCTATCAGTCTTAACCTTTAATTCGCTAGTCTCACAGAAAAAGATTAAAAATTTATAAATTAGAAGAGCGAGATGTGGATGCTCAAGCCTATAACGTCCCCCAACTGTATCACCCTTCACTGCCTACAAACAGTTGTAGGAAAGTGACTGCTCTCCCAAGTTAAAATAAGAATAAAAAAAAGATAAACATAAAAACGATGAAACAAATAATGTACTACCATTAAGTAAGATAAAACATACCTCTTGAAGTTAGCATTCCTGCCCCTAATATGGTAGAAGCATTAATTAACACGACATCAGTAAAGTGATAGTTTACTGTGACTGTGGTGCTTTTATATGCGATTCAAGGTGTACATCCCGCATAAAGTAATGCCAAGTTATTAAATGACCTTATTTTTAACTAAAAATACTTTTAATAAAATTTCTCTTATTTTACTTTCTTTGTATTTATTTAATACGTTTTTGTATTTATTGCAGAACTATTTAATAATTTTATTTAAAATTTATTTATTAAATATTGTATCCTAGGATTCTTTAAAAAAAAAATATTCAGAGGGAGTAATTCCGAGTCCGCTTGCCAAGTTCGGTCCAAAATTGTGGAAAGTGTTAAGTGATAAAAAAATAAAAATACAACGATTATCAACACATAATGAGACAGGTTTGTAAAAAATTCAAAAACTGTTTTGTGATGAAAAAACAGAACCAAAACACAGAAAAATGTTTTGTTACAGCAGATAATTCCATTACTGTAGTAGAGCTGAGTATGAACAGTTTGTTTACAAACTACCGGTGAGTGGTAAACACTACATTAAACGTACCCGTTATCCCCAAGCACAATAACTGCTATGGATGACTAAAATAGAAATGTTCTAAAACAGAATAATGTTTCTTATCACCATCTTGACAACATTATAAAGAAACATTAAAATACATTAATGCTGTAATTTTCCAAGAAGCTAAACTTCACGATATAGAGGCTACAAACGTATTTTCAAATGAATTAATCCGGAGTTAATACACAGTTTTACCATTTTTATGTAAATATTTCCTCTAAACATGATACCCTCTTCCTCCTTTCAGCTTTATGATTTATTTTTATTTACATCAGTCTGTTTCCTTTTTTTAATGGATTAAAACCTCGTGGAATTGTTTGAAATATCTATTTGTGTATTCACCATTACTATACAGTCTACGTACCTTTACATAGAGTGTACGCTAATAAATCCATTTCCCACTTCACCCTTGCGACACCTCAATTCCACCCTTCTAGTAAGTGGGCAACTACCTCACGCGAGTGGGTAGTGCGTGTGCGGGTCTGCAGTTTCCTGCTGCCATGTTTTGCGGCAAGACTTAAAAGAGAAAGAGAAAGAGCGACAGAAGGAAAATCGACATTATCTACTACAGAGTTTTGCAGTGAAGCATGCATGTCAAGCGCAGCGTGCGTGCGTACATGTTGTATAGCGTACTGTTTGAAAATTAACGTTGTACATTATTCTGCTCTAGGGATCGCGGGGAAGCGCTTTTCTGTTATTTAGTTATGGTCTTCTTCCGTATGATTTCTACGCTTATAAAGAGATTACTGAGCTTCTGAAACCGAGCAGTCGAAATTTCGTTAGTGACAGGCTTAAACGATTTTTTAATGAAAATAAAATCGATTTTTTTTAAAGTGTTGAGGCTTCATACACCATTCACTGGTGTATACATGGTATACCCCATTATACATGGGGTATAATGGTTGAATCTATTAAGCCTAACTCTATTATGGTTTACCTCAGTTTATCCTGTTTGCTACAACGCTCGGTTTTGAATGAAATATTTTATACTTACAGTGTTTCACGAGATAACTTTACAGATTTCTTATTCTTTGGTGAAGTGTGTTTGTACTTGTTATCCATTATAGGAGACACTTTAAAACTGTCGTTATGCCTCTAGTGCGAATCATAGACAAACAATATTAAGTAATAACGAAAACAGTATGCCTTACGTTGTTGTTTTGTGACATGATTCTCTGTTATGACAATATGGGTCTGTCAGTTCGTTAGAGTAGAAGTTATATACAGTGCATTGTTAAGTTTGAGTAGTTAGTAGTTCTGAAAACTGATTCTTGTTAACTACTTAATTTGTTAAATAAATAATATAGTTCACATTTGAGTCGGTAGGAAGCGTTCAGTTAAAGCCATTCTCTGAACATCATGGGCAACGAAACAAGCCAGGAGCAAGGCGGATATCCAACAGCCCAAGCTCCAAGTGGACAACCTTTTCCAGGACGATCACAAGAACAGACGCGGACTGGATTAGAATTTAGTTCAGTAGGGACGATTTCGGCTTCCCAACAATCTCAAGCCCAAGAGAGCAAATTTAGGACATTGGGAAGTGTTTCGGACCAGGGAAGGATGACGCCGACGTTGCCTGTACAGGCGCCGGCAGCACCGCAGGTTGACCTTAGCGACCTTACCGAGGAAGAGAAATCCAAAATTTTATCTGTTATGGCACAAGCTGAGCATATGGACAAAGATCTAGAAATACATAGACAGTAAGTTTTGATTGTTATTTTATAACACAAGAAAATTATAACGACACAGTATAGAAGTATTATTATATAATTAGGAGATGAAACACATAGCTTAAAATAATAAACTTTTATGTAGATTAAATTTACAGTCTGAAAGTACAGACTGACTTGAGAGAAAGATGTAAAACAATTGAGGAACAAATTATTTTATTTTTAAGGACAATGTTTCAGCCTATCTCAATATATTTTTATTCGTGGGGTTTCTATACTTATCTCAGTAAGTAAACGTACTGAAGAATGTTTTGATGTATTATGGGTGACAAATATTTGAAATCAAACATAATATGCTACACAGTAGCCTATCTGTGTTCACGATTATCGAAACACTTTTCGTAACCATGTAAATCCGTAGACATACGACTGTGCCAGGGGGTATCAAATATAAATAACAGTACAATCAGATAAACCCAATTTTTTTCTTTTATTTTAAATACCACGAAAAAAAAATTTTTTGCCTTAGTTTTAAATTGAATACCTATCTTTGGTATTAATTAAAAAGTTATCAGCTTGTTCATTAGTAAGTTTCAAAATTAATACGTAATTATTACAAATTAATATTTTCTTTGTATCCACAAATCAGATATTTTATTATGAAAAACAAAATTTGTTTTGTATTTTGCAGTGTAATGGGTAGCCAGCATATTTTTGAGTCGGGTTTGTGAAACCATTTCAATCCAGGTGCTTATTTTCCAAAACCACGCGTAGCATTCTTGGAAACAAATGATTTAAACCGAGTCTTATGCAGCCGGATGGGTATTTATAACTACTACCCGACAGACAACTGTATTTTTCTCGGTGGCATTTAAGATGTGAACCAGTATAAAGTACTTCAAAATAAGCCTTCTATATAACCAGTTTGGTCGTCAGTTCCTAGAAAATGCTTATTCACAAGGGAGGGAAAGCTAGTAAGATAAAAATTGAGATAATTCAAATTTAAAAATCTGATGTGATCAGCTTGATCTTAAGTGTAGTTTACCTATTAATCGGTTAAACATTTACTTGGTAAGAAGGAATTCAAGTAACTCTAATTCAAGTTTCCTATGAAATTATTGTTGCTAAGTGAAATTTAAACGGCATTTGTTATAATTCGTATCACAGCCTAAAAATGGAGTAATTTACAGTATAATATACTAATATGTTATGCGGGCTAATTTTCTTTTGCTCCCAGTAGCACAGCGGTACATTTGCGATCTTAGAACACTAGAATCCGGATTTCGATACCCGTAGTAGGCAAAGCACAGATGGCCCCTTGTGTAGTTTTGTGCTTAACTTCAAAACAACAATAACATACTTTTGTAAACTGTTTAAAAGCTTCAGAATTTGTAAAATAGATGAAAAGTGGCAGTTGAAGAACATTTAAAATTTGATTGTTTTAAAACTAAATCAATATTGTTGCTGTTTATTTTAATAGGAACTAATTTCTCCTTATAGCAGTAATAATAATGACAATGATTTTTAGCTATTGTAAATAACCGAGTATTATGTGACTGGTTCATGGATTTATCTTTAGAGAAAGAACATTTTAAATTGAAAAACTAGTGTAAAAATACATGAAAATGTTAATAAATGACCAATAGTAAAAGCGTAAACGACAATTCCTGAAAGTGCAGAAGTGTGTCCTAATAAAGATATTTTTAAATCAACAAAGTATATTAATAATCCTAATTACATAGAGTTAAGTGTTTTATTTGAGAGTTTCAGCTTAATTTGCTTATCAACTGCATACTAATTAACAGCTTTGTCATTTCGTTCTTAAACTTGGATTTTTTAAAATAGTATTGGTAACTTCAACACCTCCCGTTACATACCGCTATGCAATAATACTTTCAAACACCATTTTGTCTTCTCTATCTGTAAATACTAACAGGACCTTTAGAGCCCCTCCCTTAATCACTATTGGATTACAACTTCCACTGAGTGTTCGACCTAATATTTTTAGTTAGCAACAACTAAATTTTATCCTTGGCCAACTTTGAGTCCTATTTATAACAGCATCGGCTATTCATTCTCACTCATTGAGAGGAAACCATCTTTAAGAGACACAAGAACCCCAATAGACGTTACCAGGATCGTTTCCTAATAACTACATTGGAATTTTATTTAATATTTTAATATAGATAGCGTTTATTGAAACAATGTTTAATTCCGTAATGTATTTTAAGGTAATGTGGAGACTGAGTTATTTCTGGCTGTCCAGAGATATTTTATTCATATTTCAACCTATAATTTGTTGTTTCTTTAAAAACAATGTCATCTATATGAAATTATTGTTCGATACAATAACCTTTGATAAGTATTCGTTTTATTGCAAGAGTTAAACTAGTCATGCTTCACAGTTTAGTATTTTGAAAGTTGAGGGAAAATTGGACTTTCATCATAAGAATGAAAACTAGTACGGATTACTGCACTGCTACTCGAAACCAATTTCCCTTTTCCTTTCTATTATAAAACCATGTTTGAGAAACGTAATACAGAGCCACATTTATTAACACTGTGCTGATATAAGTGAATTACTTAAAGTTTTCTTTAGTTCTCATTTTTCATGTATCCTGAATTATGTTGAAGATCTAATAATCAAGCCAAATGAAAATCCCTGATGAAATAATAACACTAAGACCTCAGCTGTGCTTTTTTCATTTTGTAATAGAAGTAATGTAATTTTTAATGTAACTTGATGATAACTACAAGGAACCTGTTATTAAGTAATTTCTATCTCAATAAAATGTAGAAAAAGAATAAAACACCGAAATTATAAGAAGCACGTTCGGTAGAAAACAATTTATTCAAAAATATCATTATATTTCAAAATGGCGTCTTTCTGCACCAATCGGTCAATACATAACGTGCGTGTCAGGAAGACATAAAAGGATTTTGATACAACTGTTACATTCGAATTTTACTATATGCTAGGTTAGAATAATAGATATGTTGTCTCTAGGCGCTACTTTTCTATTGGCGTTTAGCCTTGCTGTGGGAGTATACCTTATAAACTGTACTAGGGCGAAATGAGCCGTAGTAAACAGAAACAAAGTGAATAGCTTAAGCAGTAGACAGGAGTTCACATTTGCACAAGGAAAATGTATAAAAAATATACAGATAAACTGAGAATTTTGTGGAGTTTCGCAATCAACAAAATAAACATGATGGCGCGGAATGCTGTTCTTATCTATAGTAATTTATCTACAGGTGTTAATATGCAGGTTAAGACTGTTTTATTTTAGGAACCAGATACAACTTAAGCCTTCATAACCGATCTTTGTTAATGGTTTGAACGCGCAAGTCTAGTTTTCGTTTTCGTTAGTAAGTTTTATGTTCATTAAAACGAGTGCCTAACGCGCATGCTTGTGTTTCTTAGAAACAGAATGACGATAAAATATTATAGCGTAAACTTAATAAAAAACTCGGCGCCGGAGAGACGTTTGATATACAGACTTTCAATATAAAGACAATTATAAACATAGTTTTCTACATTTATGTGGATATATATATATATCTATTCAACACATACATATTTTATCTTTAAAAAATTTCTGAGGTAAATGCACCAATTTTGTACATTTAAAAACGTCCGTTTGTAAAAGAATTTGTAAGTAGAAATTAACTTTATCATAATTTGGGAATCATATATGTTTTTCAGCTTATGTTATATTTCAGAAGAAACAGTAATCGATTAAATGTTCTTATCTCGGTTATTGTAACCAGTTCGTCACCACCACTACAATTTTGTTCAGTATTAGCAACATTACTTCTTCTATCTCTACTATACTTCGTGATGTTCATCATTTTACAATTCAACTTATAAAGTTTTTGACAAAGAAGTCTGGATTTAAACAATGAAACATTATTACTATTTTGTTATGATAGTTACTAGTATTTGAAATGTTTATAAGTTATTAGTAAATTGAGTATAGGATATTTACTACTAAAACTTTAATCTTTATGCGAAAGCGCAAAAGTAAGTAGTTGCTTTATTTTGGTTCCATCAAGTTGATGAATGACATTATCATTGAAATGGATGCTATAATTATTTTTAAAACTGAAGTCCTAGCGTGTCTAAAGGCCTTCATTTGGCGATCTGCTCACGTGTAATTTATCTGCGGCTGGTGTGAGTTTGAAAGGCACCAACTTTTAGCTCTCGAGAAAATGTCAGAAATTGTTGAACAGCGTAAATTCCTTATATATGACAACAGAGAGGACTAGGCTAGTGTTTAGGAATCTCTGTCACCTGAGAACACAGTTTAATCATAATTTTATTAATTTATGTTTTATTATGGAAATACTTTATAAGTAATCTTTTTAACATCTTAGTCCGCCTCACGTTTTATCTCTAATCGATTACTGATCACATTACCTATTATTGCTTAAATGTTCTTATGATGTACGAGTTAATGTTTTAGGGTTAATACAATTTTAGTTTAATGCATTTCCGCTTATGAATCTGAGACTGTGAGACCATGTTGCTTGGTGATTAAGAAATGTGATCTTCTGAAATCATCTAGTGTGAGTAACTTAATCAGTTTAATCAAATTCCACTAACGAATCTCATATTGGTCCGTTATTATTGCCCGACTATTAAAAAGTACAGTAGAAAAAATAATCTAATTGTAATTGAATATATTTCTATGCCTACTTTCTGAAGGGTGGAGAAAACATAAAATTTAAAAGTGAGCCTCAGGTAAAGTCAAATCCATTTCAATATTCGAATTTTAGAGGGAGATGGTGAAACAATTTGGTGAATAATTCCCATAAGTATTTAAAAATTATGTAGAGCTACGGTTAGTTTAACTCGAAATTACTTAATTTCTGTAACTGATTCTTAGATAAAACAGATGAACTTGTGTGAAGATTAAAAATCAAAATCTTCTAAAACTTCATCTTGTGACATGAGAATAATTTAATTCTAGCATAATACATTATTACTTTGCAATTTCAGATTGTACTACCCAAATTTTCTAGCTACTAATGTGTATAACTGTAAATTTCAAATAATGATAAAAAATAATAAAATATAATTTTAATGCACTCTTTACCATTTGGAAAAGTAAATCCATGTGGCAAATAAAACGTATAGTTTAATAGGAAAAAAAGGGCCTGGTATGGCCAGGTGGGTTAAGACGTGCGACTCGTAATCTGAGGGACGCGGGTTCGCAGATAGCGCGAAATTAAAAACAAACAAACTAACTAACAGTAGGAAAAAAATCAACTCAGCTAGTGGCGTAAGAATAACCTAACCCTAAGTTAGCACCTTTCCTTATGGGAACTTCACATTGGGCAGGAAAACATTTTTTAGAGGTTAAAAAGTTTAATCTTCGATAATCTAGTTTATTAGTTAATCCCACTTCAACACATTTCTGTATTCAAACTTAAGGAGAGAAAAACATATTATTTAAACTTTAACAAGTTTCATCTTCTAAAAAAAACGGATTCCGATATTTCAACGTCAGATTAGATTATTGAATCTCTCTGATCATTAAAACGCAGAATCAGTGATGTCGAGAAACCCACTTGTTGAGAAATTTATATGCAAAAACGGCTCGTTTGGCTCTTCTATGTAAAATATTTTCTCAACCCAAACGACCCGTTTTTGCATATAAAAATAAAACGCAGAATATTCAGCACATGATAACACAATCATAGTTCCATAAATTTCTGTATGAAAATTTCAAATAGATGTAATAACATTTTCAGGGGAGTAGCAAGCAATATCTTATAAAAATGTCGTAGCTAGCTGCAAAAATAAGAATTTAAAAACGCCATGAAAAAAAAACGGATAAGCCAATATAGTTCAATTCATTTTATATCTATATCAAGATTGGATCATCAAAAATTATTTGGCGACTTACAAGAACTGACTTATGAAAATGAGCATTTATAAATAAGGATGGGTTAACATCAGTTTTATAATTCCATACTTAGAATTCCTTAACTAGAAAGACGAATAAAAACTTGTATATAATGTTATAACTCAAATGGTGGTTGCAAGAACAACCTAATATAATTTGACACATTTTTATATGACTTTCAGCGGGAAAGTAAAAATGTTTTTTTTTAATTTCGCGCAAAGTCGTCTCTAATTTTTCAGTGTAAGACTAGAGGGAAGGCAGCTAGTAATCTCCACTCGCCGCCAACACTCGGGCGACTCTTACCAACGAATAGTGGGATTGACCGTAACATTATGACATCCCCATGGTTGAAATGGCGAACATGTTTGGTGGGATGGGAATTCGAAACCGCGACCCAAGGATTACGAGTCGAATGCCTCAACCACCTGGCCATGCCGAGCACAAGTGAAAGTAATTCGTCAGTATCAAATAAAGCCACCACAATGGATTCAGAAAGTGGTGGAGAAGATAAATATGTGGTGAAGAATGTATATTTGTGTACTTGTGAAAAAGGTGATGAATTATTATATATGTATAGTGTTGTTCAGAGGAATTACAGAACGTATTATCTCTTGAATAACTTTATGTGTATCATTTTTATGTATATTATTTTACCATCTCTCAAAATTTGAGCGAATATCTAAAGAATAAAAAATGGTCATAAAATTAGACAATTACATAGCCAGACTATGGGTATTATGCTAATGTTTGTGTGTGCTTGATACAGCACAAGAGATATGAAATGTACAAGAGCTTAATCAGACGGATAAATGAACAAACAAATAAGCTAACACTGGGATAATCCACGAAGTAAATATTTGGATAAAGGATAAAAAGTCAGATCCTCTGTGAAATATAAAATCACTTTTTGTTCGAAATAATAGACGGATTCTGGCTTTGAAGCTGTTGTAGGTATTTATAGCTTCTTTATTTTTGTTTATTATTTGCTATATATGACATGTTTTTGTTAATATCTGTTCAGTTTTACTCCCTAGTACCAACTCCTGTGGGCTTTCCCGGGATTATTATTGGTGTCATATGGGTTTCATTGAACAAAATATGATTATACCTCTTGCTTGGTGCAATACATTTTTAAGTAAAAATGGCAAATACACATTAACTTGAAAAACAATCAAATTGTAAGTGACAGAACTGTCGAAGTGCTAAGTGAAATCGTCATTTATGATTTGTAACTTCAAGTGTGCGTGTGTGTTTTATAGCAAAGCCACATTTGGCTATCTGCTAAGTCCACCGAGGGGAATCGATCCCCTGATTTTAGCGTTGTAACTCCCTAGACTTACCGTTATACCAGCGGGGGATTGTAACTTCGATCTCAGCTGTGAGGATTAGAAAACTAAACAAGAACCGACAATGTCCCTCACGTTTGATATATTTATCAGAAACGTTATATCAGTATGTAAAAAGAGCTTTCCTCGCATATATGAAGTTATCATATTACAAGTAACGAATGGTAGTCATACGTCATCTGTGATAGTCGTCCAATTTGCTGTTTTAAATGCAGTGTAACAAGACGATATTTTATAAGGAAGCTCTTAAGTTAACTACATTACGTATTTAAGAATCGATCTACTTAATTATCTACAACTATAAGACATATAATAAAAAATACCGTTTTTATAATGATTGTGCCTAAAGCTTTTCGACTAGCATTAGTCTATCAGTTGCACAGAGTAGTGTAGAATGAGACGGTATGAGAACAACTTATTTTCGTTTATATATCTAACACAATTACAGAGTTTACATTACACTGTTATAGAATGTAACCAACTAAACTGTAATGGCAAAAAAAACAGATCTTGTCAAAAAATAGAATTTCGCTTTATTTTACACGTGTTTCTTCCTAAGTCTTCACCGAGAAAATGCACGTGACTTGGGTGCTAGCTCGTTTTGACATATATCTTTGAACACTATATAGTAAAAAAATAAAATATTGATTTTCCATGAAAACCTAGAAGCAGGCGGTGGATTATTGATTACGGCGCATGCATGTGTGCGTGCTTCAGCTGCAACTTCCAGGAACAAGTGCTCAGTCGAACGTTGTAAAAATACTACACTGCGCACATCACGTGATTTTGAGCCTTCAGTTCATTGAAATTCCTCTTCGGGATACGTATACTGAGCGTTTGAAATATGGATGTAATCAAAACAGAATTAATTTTTGAATAAATGCTTATAAAATACTTTATTATTTGTTTGAACTGTGAACGATCAAGATTAATCTGGAAAAAGAGTGTTATAATTTTACACAATAAACATTTGATTCAAAGATTGCTTTTCTGTGTTTTTGTTATACAATCATAAAAATGCTTCTTAAGTCCCAAAGATGTTAGAACATTTTCAATGTTAATATAAGAAGTGTATCTGAAAACAAATGTTTGTCTATAGTTAATAAGATTAAAAGAAAAGAGTCAAAATACAATTTAAAATAATCTCAAGTATGCTCTTTATTCTTCATAATTAATTCTTACTCTTAAAACGTGGCTTAAATTCTATAAGTAATTGCAAAAATTTAAATACTCGAAATAATCCAATTGAACATCTTATGTTTATGAGCAAATTTAATGTGTAGTGTAACATTGCATTTTTGCTTAATTATGTTTAGTTTTCTTACAGAAAAATAGGCCCGGCATGGCCAGGTGGATTAAGGCGTTCGACTAGTAATACGAGGGTCGCGGTTTCGAATCCCCGTCGCACCAAACATGCTCGCCCTTTCAGCCGTGGGGGCGTTGTAATGTTACAGTCAATCCCAGTATTCGTTGGTAAAAGAGTAGCCCAAGAGTTGGCGGTGGGTGGTGATGACTAGCTGCCCTCCCTCTAGTCTTACACTTTTAAATTAGGGACGGCTAGTACAGATAGCCCTCGAGTAGCTTTGCGAGAAATTCAAAAAAACAAAGAAACAGAAAGGTGTAAACAATGAGAGAAGGCCAAAAAAAAAAACAAGGAAAGAACAAAATGCACACCAAGGGGTGATTTTTTTTCACTTTTATTACATCTGTAAACGCCTGTCCATGTAGTGTGTTTTAACTGTACTTGTAATTTAATAGTCATTAATCATTATTTGTTCCTTGGAACATAACACTGTGTTTGTATTTTTTTTTAAATTCAGTTAAATTTAACTTCCCTCTTCATGTTGGTGTAAGCAATTCTGCTGCGACAATGTTGTATAACAGGTGAATTACAATGTGCAGTTGCTTCGTAGATAAACATGAACAAATCTATATAAAGGAAGATAAATTCAAATAAAAATAAACTCAAATAAATGTGGACAAGTCTAGGTAAACATAAATAAAAGTATATAAAGAAATATAAACGTAGATAGTAGATAGGCATAGCCTAACACAAATAAATATAATATAGATAAATTTCATAAACATATGCAAAGACTAACCTGAATAAAAGAAAATCAGACAAAAGCAGTTGCTTCTATGTGAAATGGGGTATATCTTAACTCTATAAAGTAAATTAAAAGTAGATAAAAACTATCTCTTGTATTTGTGTTTTAATAGCAGTCTGTTTTATTTAAATAAGTGCTCATTGTTTAGTATTCACGCTCAGTCAAAGATAAGGAATGACTATCACTTTCAGGAACTGTAATCAAAGCTGTTTTTACAATTTCAGTATTCATGCAATGTTTCATGTCTAATTTTATATTATTCTTACATCCTATCTTTTATTATTTTTTATATTCGGTTTTGAGTCAACCAAAAGTTAACACATTGTTTAACTCACTCATATTATTATGGCACTTCATATATTAGCTTTTATTTTGTTCTGTGTTTTATTAAAAATCACGTTTAAAGTGAAATTCAATCAAGTATGCAAACTCCTCATATTTTGTAAGTAATTTAAAACAATTAACCAAATTTGAAAATATCACAATCAACATTCATGAGTCGGTTATTAATAGAAAAGAAAGGTGTAATAGGAATCTGTCAATTTCTGATAAATTTATTTTTCCCTTTTCTTCGGGTAATTGTGGTAACGTAAATCGAAGTAAACCTACATAGTTCTTATGTTATTCAAGTTCCAACAGCTAAAACACTAAATACTGAAATCTTGCATGCATGATGTCACAGAAACTAAGAATGTACAATTTCCCACTTTTTTCATGTGATAAATGTTCTCTGATTCTTTTGCAGTGTGGGCTTTAAACCAAGATATATAGGTATAGCTTTCGCCTCTGTAATTCTTAGAAGATCAGTAACAATGATTATGAGAAATGTGTGCTAATTTAACTAAATTTGTTCTGCGTCCAGTCTTAAAATATTATTTTAACCGCTTGACCTTTTCCTGTCCGTTTTCTTTCTAACTAGAAAGATCGTCTTAATCATAAGTCATTAAGGATTCCAGCCGTTTATAAAAAAAAAGTTACAATATTAAATTTGTTTTACAATTTAATCGTAAAGGGTATAAAGAACTTCAAAGTGTGTTTCTTCTTGAATATTAGCATAAATAAAACTCATCGATGACTTGGATGTGTTAGTAATTATTGGTTGAGTTCGTTATGTTTGTATTATGTTTCATTGCTTCCTCGCATCTCGCGTGAAATTATCCCAATATAAAATCAATAACGGTATTAAAAACAAGAGTGGAGTAACTTAAGTTTCTTTATTATACTTACACATAGTCATTGTTGGTTGTCCTACAGCTTTTATGTTCTATTATGCTCAATTATAGTAATTTTCATGGAAGTACTCTTTACAGTATGAAGATAGGCAGAATTCCACTTGAACGGTTTTAAAGGAATTGTTAGTAGAATGTGAATAAAGCTAATAGGTTGAACGTGAATTAAATATGTGGAAGAAAAACAATAAACACGTTTATTTTATGTTGATAAAATTATGCATTAAAATGCGTGTATTATGATAAAATGTTTCAAATAAAACTATTAATGCCTGTTTAGTCGTCTGGGTTAAAAACTGTAAGAGATTTTCATATACATTGTTTTACTACTTTATGATACGTGGAACATTCTAAAACTCCATTAGGACAAACGTTTGTTCCTGGAAGAAGAAAGCAAAACAAATACACGCACATTACATATACATACTGGTTTGACCCAAATGTAAGAAATTCCTTCGTATGAGTGAGACCCGTTTGTGCAAAGAAACTATTTACATGTTAGAGAATGAAAACTACGAGAGATCTATAACTATACACCTTAAATCTTATACAATCGTTATTCTTTAATGGGAAAGGAAATTTGAAAGACATATGAGGCTTTAAACGAGGAATTATTACTGAGTCTTAGTTGGCGGGTGCTTGACTTGCGAGGATAATCGGGTTGATCGATAAATAAATGCCACAGTTTTTAAACTTCATGCTTATTACATCACAAAACTCGTCAATAAGGGATATTGTAGTAAGAAAAAAAACGATTAAATGGGATAAAAATCAAATACAAAAAAATCAGTTCAGACAAACAACGATTCATTATACGTGAAATGACAGATAACTTTAATTAATAGTCCATGATCATCCATTTCTACCAGAGCAAAAAATACATCAAAGCTGCATGAAATTAGCCGTTGATAATCGCGCCCTTCACATAAACCACTTTTCTTAACCGTCAGTAAAAAGAAATGTCTCTAGAACTGCCTAAATAGGCAGGAATGAACCATTGTATAAATGTAATGCGGTCAAATGAATCGCAAGTCATTTCGGCCTTCATTAGCGGTAGATTTAGAGTATGGAAACAACCCAGTACAATAATGGATCTATCCTGTGTAATTTCCACTGCACAAAGGTTCCGTGTTATTCTGAAATTATTGTAGGATTATAAGGTGGTAGCAATCCAGTAATGTCTTGGATCCACCCTACATTGTCTTCAGTGTTTAAAATTCTAGATTTTTCTGCACTGATGATAGGTTTTGAATGTGACGATAAGTGAATAGAATCCTGGATCCCTCTTGCATAGTCTTAACTCTACAAGCTTCTAGTAGGGGTATAGTGTTTTGAGGTTTATTTACATGGGGTGAGGTAGTTCCCATGTCTATCTTAATGTATTTTCTCTGTTCTGGATGTTTGACACCCTAGCTGATCAGGTACACCAACAGTGCCGTAAGCTCACCACCATCCATATAGATAAAATCTTCCATAACTGGTAAACCGGTCAGGGTATAAACTTTGGTGAACTACCCTGAAATGATCTAAATTTTATTTAGGATCTATGGGACGTTTCAGAACAAATTGTTATTCTATCTGAGTTTCAGAAAAAATGATTAAAGAATATCAAAGATTAAATATGATATGTTCTAAACATTCGTCGAGTAAACATCACGTCGAATCGGTGATCTGATGACTTTATTAGGTTGAAGTTTCTAATAGTTTCGTCAGTGAATGTACAAACCAGATTTTGTAAAATTTCACTTCAGAATTTCTGGTTATTAACACAGTACTCTTGTTCTTTTAAGAAAACCTGTAATTATGATATTTATATACATTTAAAATAATATATTGTAACTTGAAATAAGCACACGTGTAAACAAACCAGTACTATACATACGTATGAAACATAACTATTCAAAATTTTACGTAATTGCTTAATATTTCTTATTTTAGAAGTTTGTTGGTAAAAGGTGAATGATACTGGCATGAAGAATATTGTAGAAACTTGTTTGTTTGAAGTACTGGGACTGATAGAATACAAGGGTCACCATTAAAGACGTGTAATAGAATTTTGTCTTTTAGGTTTGATTCATACTCTTAAAAAGTTAGTCCCATAAAGACAAATAACAAACTTTTAAAAATAACACGAAAGTTTTATGTTGCGCAGGAAATAGGATTGAAAACAAACAAACGTATCGATGAATAATTATAATGTTTGTTGCATGACACATCTGCTCCGATGAGCAGGTACTTTAACAGGCGTAGCGATATATGTTAATAGCCAGAACTCTATTAGTGTTTCAAAGAATTTAGTTTAGTTTGGTTGTTACTGTTTTTCAATCAATAACATTTCGCAAAAGAGAAACAAATATATTAGAATTTATTGAATATTTAAACGCCTATTCTAATGACAATTAGTTGAATATTTCTGTGAACATTTTTATGTCAAAAGATCAACAGATAACAATATATCATTACGAGTTAATCTTCTAGTTTATTATTTTTTTACTCTTCTGTTTTTGTAATTAGTTACTTAATGTAGAAATATAGCATTTTTTTATTATACCTGTCATCTTAAACCGATATAATGCTTTAATTTATTGCTCACCAATTACTGAACAAAAACCAATTAATCACTTCAGTTGTAGAGGACTGGTATATGATAATTAAAGGCAAGTGTTCAATTTTACTTTTAAGCCATATGATAAATCACTTATTATGTTGAAACTAAAGGCATGGGTGAATTTGTGTTCTTTTCTTACATATTATTTCAGTCTAAACGTATGTGTTATATCAAATATAATGAATTATACCTGTTATAAAACTGCCCATAAGTTTATTTATTTATCCAAGTTAAATGTTCTTATAATTTAGTAATCATTCACTACTTAATTTCACTTAGACTTTTTTATGCTATGTTTCCTCCTACGAATGTTCCTATAAATACAATCATTCTGTTTATTAGTTTTTTAATATCATAATGGGATAAGTTGTTTTGTAACTGTTTGGTACTTGAAGCCTTAGAAAGAAAGAAAGAACTGTACCATTTAGTGTTTTTATATACAACTGGAGAAAAAGAAAATTCCTCCGTTTGCTTATTTTTTATAAGACAAAGTAAATGTAGAAGAAATTGACTTGTTTCTTAGGGCACGACTATTTGTTACTTGAATATTCTCTGAAAGCTGCACGAGGTTGCTTGCGCTAGCCCTAACTTTTAACTGGTAGGCTAAATGGAAGACAGTAGCACAGATTACAAAATTTTAAATTAACACTAATCGAATAGTCGATTTTTACTCTTATTACTCATCCATAACTTAAAGTGCAGGGTGAGGTGATGCAGAAGGGAATGCGAACCATAACTAATTTAATTTACATCTTGGCTCGTTAATAACTAGACCATGCCCAAATTTAAATGCCCAACTAACTCAATATTTTATAATAGTGGATTGCTTTTATATGAGAATATCGCTATATTTAAATAAATACATACTACACGTAGCGTACGTAAGTAGTAAATAATGTTTTTTTTTAGTTTAAAACTATACATTCTGCCAATTTTACATTTTATTTATTGTTTTTACAGACTGGTAATGGAACAATTCTTTAATTACTAAATTAAATCTAAGTCGAATGAAAGCTAACTCAAACAAGCAGACAAAACAGAAGGCTAGTCCACAACCTTCAGGACTTTAATTTTTCCTAAATAGTTTGCTGACGTACTCAGACAAATAGCTGTAGTTAACCATTTTTGATTGTAAGTAATGGCTAAATTATGTCGTTCTTTCATCTTTCGCAGTCTTTTGTCTTCGCAAGCAGTTTCATATTTCGGTATCCAACTGACACTTACTCAACATGATTAGAGCTTACTACAGTTTTTTATAATAGATACAATTTCACTTTCTTTCCATTTGCTCTTTCAAAATAAAATATCTTAAATATATAACATAATCTCAGCCACCATTAGTTCTTAATTAACTCAATTTTCAAGTCAGTTCATCTTTTCAGTTATAACAGTTTTTTAGTTACTGAAATTTAAGCAACGTAATTTCTCAAACATTTCGTCATTTCCTTATTTTTAAAAATATTATAATGACGATAATTTCTTAATTAACTTATTGTTGCAGATGGCACAGTTTCTTTGCCACCGTAGTTAATTGGTTAATGCAGATTATTTTACACTGAATTATTTTAGTTAGCACGGTATATTAGCCATCAATATCCTCGTTGATTCAGTTCCCTTGTCAACATAATAAATATTTCACATAGCTTATTGTTTTAGTCACCATAACTTCTTGATTAACGTAGTTTCCCATTACATTACTTTATTAAAATTACTGCCCTTCGCTAGTACAGCTGTAAGTCTACGGATTTACAATGCTAAAATCAGGGGGTTCTATTTCCCTTGGTGTGCTCAGTAGATAGCCCCATATGGCTTTACTATAAGAAAAAAAAACACCCACACGCACATATTTCTTATTTAATTAATTAAATATTATTTAATTATTTAGTCTATTTAGTCACAATAACTTCAGAATTAATTCATTTTCCTAGTTAATAAATTTTAAAGTTAAAATATTTTCTTAGTCGCCGTAATTTCTTTGTGGTCAAACGCCTAATTATTGCATTATCTATTTTTTATAATATCGTATTCAGCATAATTTTAATTAACTCAGGTTTCACCCAACGCTTTATTTTATTTTTAATGGTGCAGTTTGTCAGTCACCATAATTTCTTTTTATTAACTCGTTTTTACAGAATACGCATTATAGTGGTCAACACGGTTTTTTATTCAGTATAATATAATTTTATATTTAACATAGTTACTGCATTATTTTGTTAACACAATTCTCTTCACCATGACATCTTGATTAACTTAGTCTTATCAAAGTTGCATTATTTTATTTAACCCATTATATTAGTTACCTTCTTAAATAATTAGTCCTTGCAATAAATGCATTGTCTCATATACGACAACTTCTAAGTCACAGAAACTTATTTATTAACCCAGTTTGCTAGTGACCCATTTATTTTACTTTGCAAATTTCATAATCATAATATTTTTAATAATTCAGTTTCCTTTCAGTGCACTATTATTTTTGTCACAGTGTCTTATTTTTGGTTTTCCAGTAAGCACAAAATACAGGGAGTACAGAAACCCTGAAATTTACTATTGAACAATAAGGGATGTTTTCGAGCAAACATAATTACTTGATTAACTCATTTGAGTTAGAATATTTTCTTAGATACTGTGATTTTTACTAACTCAGTATAGTTAGTATATTGTATAATTCAATTTTCTATCAATTAAATTATATCACCCAGCACAGTTTCCTGGTATTATTTCCAGTCACTATAATTTCTAGATTAACTAATTTTCCATTTAATGAATTATTTTAATTAGTACACTTTCTTAATCATCATAAGTAGTTGATTAATACAATTTCCTCTCAGTGCATTATTTTATTCACCACATTTTAAGTAGCTTAATTTCCTAAACAATTCATTATTTGAGTTTCTACAATTTTCGTTCACTGTAACTGATTGCATAAATTCAGTTTCCTATTCACTCGTAACAACTTCTTAGTCACAAGAATTTCTCTATTAACTCAGTTTTTAATCTCTTTTTTAATACCATTTTTATACTGCAATAGGCACAAACATTTATTGATTAACTCAACTTCACTAAATTCATTATTTCAGTTACCACACTTACAGAACCACAATGTTTCTATCTATTATAACTTCTTCATTCTGTCAGGTTCTGCTTAAACCATTATTTTAGTTAGCACAGTTTTAGTCATCATGGCTTCTAGATTGACTCAGTTTAGTTTTCAGTACATTATTTGAGTTAATGCACTTCTCAATCATAATTTATTGATTATCTCAAGTTTATAATATATACATTATTTGATTTAATACGGTTTCCTGGTCGCCATAGCTTCCTGATGAGCTCAATTTGCTATTTAGTGCATACAATCTATCACTTAGCTCAGTTTCCTAGTAATTACATTAAGGGAACAAAATTTCTTAGTTGTTATTATTATATTTTTATAGTCAGTTTATTGTGCTAGTTACTGCAGTTTTAGTGCAGTTTCAATTAGTACATTTCTTGGTCATCGAAATATCTTGATTACAATAGTTTTTTTCTCTGTATTACATTCAGTAATGACAGTTTCTTAATAGCTATAGTTTGTACTTTTTCAGTGCAATAGTTTAGCTGTTCATAGTTGCTTAGCTATGAAATTTTTTTCATTAATTTATTTTTTTTCTGAGTCACAGATTTTCTCAGTCAATAAAGTTTCCACTCATAACATTATTATAGTTAGTACAATTACTAGGTCACCTCAATTCTTTGATTAATTCAGTTTCTCGCTCACTTCAGCATTTCACTTTGTAAAAAAATGTCCTAATTTACTCAGTCTCACTAATTGCATTAATTAACCTAACAAATGACTTAATGACCATAATTTCCCGATTAATACAGTTTTTTGAAAATCCATAAATTTAGCTGGCGTATGTTCTTATTCACCATTATTTCCTAATTAATTCAGTTTCCTTGTCTGTGCAACATTTCACATAGCACGGTTTTATAGCTACCATAATTTGTTAGTTAATGTAGTTTCATTAAAAATACGCTTTTCTATGAACACGATTTCTCTGTTGCCATAATATTTTGCTTATCTCTGCTATTCTTTTATTCAGTTCATTATTTTATTTACCACAATTACTTAATCACTACGGTTGCCCGATTAACTTAATTTCCTAATAAATGTATTGTTTACGTTAACACAGTTTCTGAGTCACAATGATTAACTAAGTTTCATAATCACTGTATTACGTCAGTTAGTACAATTCATTGGTCATACTAATTTCTCGATTAGCTGAATTTCCAATTTACTGAATTCATCAACTCCCACAGTTTTCTAACCACAATAATTTCTCGACTATATGAGTTTACTAACTATTGTATTGCATCAGCTAGTACAGTTCCTTAGCAACTTATAATTTTTATTAACTCAATTTCTACTAATTTCATTGCATTATTACAGTTAACACAATTTTTATTCTCTATGATTTCTTGGTTAATTCACTGTTAAAACATCTTTGTTTTAAGACATTTTAGTTGTGCCCCCCGCTAGTACAATGGTAAGTCTATGGATTTACAATGCTAAAATCAGCGGTTCGATTACCCTCGCTGGGCATAGGAGATAGCCCGATGTGGCTTTGCTATAAGAAAAACACACACACGTTTTAGTTGCCAATGTTACTTAATAACTAGCAATGAAGTTACGATTTATTAATTATCCCGATTTATAATTTACTACTTTTTTGAGTTACAACAACCTATAACAGGTCACAGTGTCATTTAATTACTATAATTTCTTTGTCAGAACTTTGTTTTAGTTACTACGCAGTTAACAAAATTTAAGAGCTTTCGTGTGTTTGATTTGAATTTTGCACAAAGCTACTCGAGGGATATCTGTGCTAGCCGTCCCTAATTTAGCAGTGTAAGACTAGAGGGAAGGCAGCTAGTTATCACCACCCACCGCCACCTCTTGGGCTACCCTTTTACGCAACGAATAGTGGGATTGACCGTTACTTTATAACGCCCCCACGGCTGAAAGGGCGAGCATGTTTGGCGCGACGGGGATGCGAACCCGCGCCCCTCAGATTACGAGTCGCACGCCTTAACCCGCTTGGCCATGCCGGCCCCGTGTGTTTAATAATTTAAAAATTGTGTTTATACGTAATTCTATAAATTATCAATTTTTGTGGTTTATATACTTACTTTTCAATACATTATATACATATATATAAAAACTTTCATATTTCAGCACCTTTTGTACAAATAAAAATACATTGTTGTATCGATTTCCTTCTGAAAGTCAGTTCCTAATTAATATGGGGCCTGGTATGGCCAGGTGGGTTAAGGCGTGCGTCTCGTAATCTGAGGGTGGCGGGTTCGCATCCCCATCGCGCCAAACATCCTCGCCCTTTCAGCCGTGAGGACGTTATAATGTGACGATCAATCCCACTATTCGTTGGTAAAAGAGTAGCCCAGGAGTTGGTGGTGGGTGGTGATAACTAGCTACCTTCCCTCTAGTCTTACACTGCAAAATTAGGGACGGCTAGCGCAGATAGCTCTCGAGTAGCTTTGCGCGAATTTCAAAAACAAACAAAAACAAATCCTAATTAATAATTATTACTAATAGCTTTCCCATGAATTTTTGTCATGATTTATAAAAATCTTGTTGTTAACAAAAACAGATAGGATTGCAAAACGTATGTACGCAATTATAATTTAATCAAAATGGATGTAAGTAAAACTCTAAACATCGTTATTTGTTTTCAGTATTCCAAACTTGTAGCCCGAAAGATCAGATTTTAAAGTAAAATTAATTCTGGAATTAACTATGATAAGCGATTTTTCTTGTTAAGAACAATGATTTATCTATTCTCTGCCCATCGAGGTTCGATTTTTTTATGTGTATAATCATTTAAAAATGTTCTTGTTTCAATAATTCAACTTCCTTGAATCACGCCACATTGTTTACATGGTAGCTGAGAGTCATTACGGTAGAAATATTCGGTAGAGACAATTTAAATAATGAAACTGTAGCTGTACTTTTATAATTGGCTATCATACCCCACAATTCATCTGATTTTATTTGTCTTCAACAAATTTTAGCTTAAATCATATAAATGCTAAACTACTATTACTGTATTATCTTGCTGACAAGGGACTTAAAGTGTTTAAAACTGTTTTGTTTACGTTCAAGTAATAGTTGTTAGTTTCCTTTAATTCTTCCAGCAAGACGGTTTTGACACACAGCGAATGCATATTGATCCTATAATTGAAAAGAATTATAACAAACAAAGGAGTTTGGAAATATAAGGTATCTCTGCTTTCCTTCCAGTCACCTAGACTTTTCTGAAATCCTGATATATATGGTATCCGTATTTTCCTTCCAGTAAACTAGGCATTTCTGAAGCCCTGATATATATGGTATCCATACTTTCTTTCCAGTAACCTAGGCATGTCTGAAATCCTGAAATATATGGTATCCCTACTTTCCTTCTAGTAAACTAGGCATTTCTGAAACCCTGATATAAGTAGCATCCATACTTTCCTTCCAGTAACCTAGGTATTTCTGAAACCCTGTCGCATTATTTTATTAATAAGATATTATACCCTTCTGTAGTTTCTTCAAGTGAGATTGTGTGTTTTAAATGAACGATAATGTTACGAAACATTGAATTTTTTAATGATTTTGGTTCTAATATTTTTGTGAAATTATCAAACGTTTGATCGTTTGACTACTGGTATAACCACCGCAGACATTCGTTTTAAGATAGCAGTCATTTACTAAACAAGTAACGCCGCCTGTTGGCTTATGCTGTTTTTTCTAAAGGATTTGAATTATTATATTTTTTTAATCAAACATGTGGCAAATGACCAATAAGATCTAAGTTTCAAAGCGGAAAGAAAAAAGTATAAAGAAACGTAGCGAAATAAATAAAATGTTATTTCTTAATAAACAGTATACGTGGTTTACCTATTGGAAAACAGGAAAATAATTTGTTTAACTTCTATAAAATATATTGTTGGTAATTCCATGAACAAACTACAAAAAAAAACACGTTTAAAGGCTAGCTTAGAGTTTCTGTTTCAAACGCAAAATTTGTCTAAGCTAAAGAATACAGTAGAAAATGAAGGGAGTTGAAACCGCGAGCTATAAAATTTTGAGGTAAGTACTGAATGGCGAAGTCACGTTAAGTATAATATTTCTTATTTTTTGTTTAACTGACGTTCTTTAAAACGGGTTATACAATGCTCTTTATAACTATTTGGGCTATACAATGCTCTGTATAACTATTCTTTTATTACTCACTCTTCCAGGAAATATTTAAACATTTTTTTTACGTGTATCACTTACAACGTCAGCCACAAGTCTCCTTGCCGTACTAAAATATCATATTCAGTCATCATAGAAATTATCTATGCATGTGTTTCACACTTTATACGTCTCTACTAATAGTACGAGTGCAGTGCGAATACAAGTTATAAATCTCAGCCAATAATATCGATTGGCTACTGCATGATTAACGTCTCAGCCAATAATATCGATTGGCTACTGCATGATTAACGTCTCAGCCAATAATATCGATTGGCTACTGCATGATTAACGTCTCAGCCAATAATATCGATTGACTACTGCATGATTAACGTTTCAGCCAATAATATCGAGCTACTGAAGTAAATAAAGATTTCAACTAAATATCTCACCGCGCTTTGAATTAATTATATTTGGTAATGAAATATCTAGCTGCACTGCTAAGAAAGATATTTTAGCCAATAAACTCTGTGTATTATTGAAATAGTAAGATGTCTTACCCAATGATTTCCGTGTACTATTTAAATAGTTTCATGTCGTAGTCAATGATGATCAGTGATTACGAGAAAACCCACTTGTAGAGAAAAATATATGTATAAAAACGGCTGGTATGGGTTGAGAAAATTTTTATGTAGAGGAGCGAACAACCACGTCGACCTTTTTTGGTCATCGTCAGGTGACGATGACGCGAAGATGACCGAAGAAGGTCGAAACGTTGTTCGCTCCTCTACATAAAAATTTTCTCAACCCAAACTAGCCGTTTTTATATATATAGTATTCAATGACGCATTTTTCTAATACTGAGATAGAAATATGACTTAGCTAACAATTGTAAAACCAGACCCTAGAATTTCGAACGTTTTCGTTCAGCTAGTAATTAATAATAAGACAGCTTTTGCCAGCAATTTAATTACCATAATCTAAATAATATTTGAAAACTAGCACTAAGTATTTTTAAAAGATGAATAAAAAGTAAGAACAAATTATTTAAAACCTGAAGAAGAAGAAAAAGGCTGTAAGTTCAAAAGTTAATTTATGAACGGTTAGTAGTTCATAATATGGATCGCACAGGAATTTGCTCGAAGTTCTACTAAAACATTTGAGCAAAAATCACTTTAAAAACAAACTTATTCTTCAAACAACACTCAAAATCTTAATTTTCAATAGTTAGGGTTACCCAAAATCTTATAATAAGAAAAATATGTAATATCACGACTGTTTGCTATTAGACAAAATCAAAATTTGCCCACTTCTTTATATTAGTATTATGAATATTAATTGTTCACAAGTCTTCAAAAAAATCTACTGAATAGTTTGCACCAAAACCTAATCAAACGTGCTGTATAAAACGCTGTAAATATCCATGACATATTTAAGAGGTAATTATTTTTTATTGATTCACTTTGATGTAAACACATAATAGATGCGATGTTGTTGTCAACGGTAGCTTTTGTACTCGAGGCGTGTTCAAAACATGTTTACATGAAATCTCAGGCATAGAACCATCTGGCTCAGTAAATACCTGCTTCAGAAAACGCGTAGCTTTGTTTAAAGTGATGTTTTAGATAAGTACTGTAGACATAGAGTCAGAATAGGGATGTGTAACCTGAGAAATTAATGTAGACACTATTTCCAGTCTTGTCTGGGACCTTACTTGTAGGCTTGAAAACATTTATAGTGTTTGCACTTTTATTCAACTTGTTTTCGTACTTTGTTTGACGATACCTGTTTCTCTTTTTCAAATTAACAATTCTAACTAATCTTCTTTTATTAGATATGAGCTTGTGTTATATACCTGTATACATTGATGCTGAAGTCATAAGCTATTTCGAATTATTAGCACATTGTTTTTCGTGAAATGAAACTCATAAGCTTTGTTGGCTGAAATTGTTCAAAATACTATTGCATTACTGAAAAACAACAAAGCGTGATGTTGTATTTTACATAATTAATAAAAATTGCAGGTTACACAACACCTAAGGCTAATCATAACAATTGTGGGTTTGATGAAGGAGAGTTTTATTTACTAACTAACCTCAATCACTGAGCCAATCAATAATTCTTTTTTGTTAAGAGATCGTTATGCGACTAATTGATAATATCGACAAACAGAGTCAGCTTAAAGTTATATACAATCACTTAAGTGTATTTCAAGTTGATACTGACAGATAAGGATCTCCAAAGTAACTTTTTTTACTTCATGGTAAAAACGAACACTAAGAAAATGCTTTAGGTTGTAGCTATCAATTAATGTTCTTTATATAGCTTGGATTTTTAGAAATATTGATGAAATATTTGATTAATTCTGTCACTTAATGCTAGTGAGCTTTTGACCCTTATCAGGAATCTGAAGCAACGGAAAAATAGAGTGAGGAAAAAACTTTGGACGAGGAAGGATAAAAGAAAAAGAGATTTGTTAACATAGTTTTTTCCTCACAAAAGCTTGAAAATACAAAGCGCATGTAAGACATGTCAAAAATATTGTAACCGTTGCTTCAGTAAATCTGGCTGCAGGTATAATTATATTAATCAGGAAACACCTTCGTAGCTTAGATATTTGGAATGTTTAAAATATTCTTAAGGATGGGTAAAGTGCTATAAACTGAGACTTTTTGGAGGAGAAGTGAAAATAGAATTAAAAGCAGAAAAATAGATTTGAATCTTGCTAATTCTCAGCTTTACTTCAACAGAAAATGATTTCGCGTAAATAAGGTCGACAACAATTCATATCGAGTTTAGTTAGAAATAGCTATAATTTCTAGAGTTAAAATCATTATGTGTTAGTTTAACATTTTCATAGAAAAAACTATTCTTTCAATTTCTCAGAAAAGTTCAGCACATTAGAGAAGAGCACAATCTAGGGACTACCTCATCGCCATCTACTGGTTTACCTCAGCATCAACAGCTTTGCCCCCAATGTCACGTGACGGTTTTAACTGCTGAAACTACATCACAGTGTGCGGACTGCAAGATAGCAGCCTGTCGAAAATGTGGGACGTCACTGGCGGAAGGAGAGGGAAGGGTAGGAACTTACTTAGAAAGCTGATTTTCAATTATATTTTGTCCATCAATTAAAAATATTAAATTATATCACAGCATACAACGAGAAACGAGAATGCTTCCGGTTTTTGTTATATTACTACAGAAAATCGCTATTAAAACCGCTTGCTTTATGAATGATTCATATTGCACATAGATGCTTTTTTTTTAACAGTCTGATAACTCGTATTTCGAGTTTCTGAAACACAAAATAATTCTTGCACAATGTAAAATATTTTCTCAACCCAAACGAGCCGTTTTTGCATATATATCTTGCACATGAGGCTTTCTGCTGTGTCGACGGCGGGAAACTGAGCCCTGAATGTTAGCTTGGTAAATACGTAAAATTATCACTGTCGCAACAGGACTTTTGATAGGGTAAGTAAAAATTATTTTAGATTATTGTTTGTTTGTTGAATATCGCGCAAAGCTACACGAGGGCTATCTACGCTAGTCGTCCCTAATTTACCACTATAAAATTAGAAGAAAAGCAGCTAGTCATCACCACCTGCCGCCAGCTCTTGGGCTACTCTTTTACTAAAGAATAGTGGGATTGACTAAGGCATTATAACGCCCCTACAGCTGAAAGGGCAAGCATGTTTGGTGCTACAGGAATTCAAACCTACGACCCTCAGATTATAAGTCGAACGCTTTAACCACCTGGCCATGCCGGGTCTTATTTTAGATTATAGCTCAATTATTTCGTACCTCAATCACCAGCTGAGATTAACCCACCATATTACTTCACTTTTTAGAAGTTCTAGTGCTGTAGATACTATTATTGAGGGAACATTTTTAATTTTTAACGTCGTATTTTTCAAAATAAATTTGATCTGTGCCGAACCTGATGGTGAATTTCTGTATATCTATGTATAGAAAACTGAAAACGCAAGTTAAAAATCAAGTAGCGGATCGTCTGAACTATCGTTTCAAAATTAACTAGGAAAAAAATTCAAAACTTTCGTTTAATTTAAGCTCATATAGAGATCCATGAAAATCGTTTCTTCCCTGCTCTATTTATAGAAAATGCATGTTAAAATGTGTTATAAAGACGACAGGTAACTCTTTCTTAACCTATACATGACCTAAGAAGGTCGAAACGTTGTTCTGTACTTTATTTTAATTAAAGTTTTATTATCCATACAAGCTGTCTTTAGAGTATATTAAAACGGCTAAGGAGATGTATCTGAAATTTTTATGGACACTTTTATTATATAATTTTTATTTGTTATTTGCAAAAGTATATAGTTTGCAACACGCTGTTTAGCTGTAAGCTCAAGGTTTCTGTTACGTACTTCTCTGTAAAGAAATACCTATAACTCTACCCATACACCTACTTCATTTTTATGAAAACACATATCCTTATCTTTACTTAAATTTATGTTCTAGCTTCATCTAAACCCAAATCCATTCAAACACATCCCTAGATTCGTGTAAAACTTTTATAAAAGAGTATCACCAAATTCCATAAAAGCAGTTAACTTCATATATATCTATAAAATACTTAAAGTAAATATAAATATACATTTATAAAACAGATATATAAACATCACCATTTCAGCTGTTGTATATAAAAAAGTATATCCTATTTCAATGTAAACTTTAACCTTCAGATTCATGTGAAGTAATTCTTCTAATTCTATGCAAAACATATAATTTCAGTTGACGCCAATAAGTTATATGTGTTCTGTTTGTTTATATTTTTGCACCAGTGTGTTTTGTCAGATTCTTTGTTTGTTTGTTGAAATTCGCGCAAAGCTACGCGAGGGTTATTTGCGCCAGTCGTCCCTAATTTTGGAGTGTAAGATTGAAGGGAAGGCAGCTAGTCATCACCACCCAACGCCACCTCTTGGGCAACTCTTTTACCAATGAATAGTGGGATTGACGGTACCATTATAACGCTTTCATGGCTGAAAGGACGAACGTGTTTGGTGCGACGAGGATTCGAACCGGCGGCCCTCCCATAGTAATTTAATTTCAGATCTATTTTCATTGTACATTTTATAGCGAATTTCGAAAAGACAACAGTAATTTACAATAATGTCATTTACAAGTAAAACATTTTAAAACTGGGTTTTCTTGAATTAAATTAAGTAGAAACGTGTGCATTTTTACTGTTTAACAGATAAAGCCCTTAAGTTTACAAAAAAAACAAAAAACAAACGAGCTTGCTTTATTTGCAATTCTTGGTTATGTTTGTAGAAAATAAGGGACTGTTGCGTACGTTTTATAATTGTAATATTTTTTTTGGCGACGTTTGTAAAAAGTTTCAATATGTCTGAATCATTCAATCATGTCATTCCACAGCATATGACAATACCCACTCTTATTTTATGCAATATATTTAACACGCTTTACTTAGTAATTTCTTATAAAATGAACAGATCGACATTTTTACTGTATAAAAACACGTTCAACATGTAGAGAATAACTACACCTAATGCAATTTACTTCACGAAATGTGATCAAAAAATAGTCAAACGCTAACTGAGCCTAAACAAATAGCGCAAACTCGGTGACAGTTATAACTGCGCCAAATAAATGAATATGGATCGTGTCACGAAGAGGCTTTTAACGATATTGATGTAGAACACGAAACATTCAGTAACTGATGAGTAGGTTGATAACGTTGTTGAAATTACAAATTAATAACACACATGCCAAAAGTACAGCACTTTTCTTTCTTCTGTACGTGTGTTTTGCTCATCGAATAAAGGTTTATTGAAAGTTGTGAAAATACTTTTTAAAGTCCCAACTATTTGCTAGCTTTGTTTCTTTGTTTGTTTTTAATTTCGCGCAAAGCTACACGAAGGCTATCTGCGCTGGCAGTCCCTAATTTTCCAGTGTAAGACTAGAGGAAAAGCAGTTAGTTATCATCACCCACCGCCAACTCTTGCACTACTCTTTTACCAACGAATAGTGGAATTGATCGTCACATTATAACGCCCCCACGACTGAAAGGGCGAATCCTTTGAATCGTACAGGGACTGAATCCCTGCGACAGGGATTCGAACTCATGACCCTCAGGTTACGAATCGAACGTCTTACTCACCTGGCCATGCCAGGCCTCTTTGTCAGCTATCAGACCAAAATAGAATAATACATACATACAAAGAATAGGCATATTTTTGACTTTCATAATTATTATTTTCTTAGATGACTACTCCTTTTGATATAAAGCGAAAATTAATTGGTAGCTAATTGTAAATGTTTGATGTACAAACTTTACAATCATTGTTTATTCTTAACTAAATTTCCGAGAAGAGACTAACTACACCTAATGCAATTGACTTCAAGTTCTCCAAAGTTTGTAGTTACGCAGGTTCTAACATAATTGATATTTGAGGACATCAGAGTATAACATTAACATGCTGTTTCAACGGCTTCACAGGAAACAGTTTTAACTACAACATTAAGATTACAGAGTTGGTTTGAACAAAGGCTTTATTTTCAAATTATTATCTCACTGACTGCTTTAGTAATTCTATATCAATATAAATGTATGAACGAACGTCGATGCATCTTATAAAATTTATAATTGATGTCACAATATAGATTTAAAACGATGTACTTAGTAATAATAACAATACGTTAAAATAATATAGTTTTCATAGGTATAATGTTGTTATTGTTTTAGCGCAAAAGTTACATAATGCACAATCCAACCCCAAATTTTATTGTCGTAAGTCTGTAAGCTTAGCACTATCTTATCGGGAGACTACATATAACGTGTATAAGTATATGCATTTCTTTATTCATAGGTCATATAAGCATTTAGATAAGTATAGTTAAGTAAAATTAAGTTATTGTAATTAGACGTTAGGATATCTGGCTGTACCTGAACTAACCTCGTGTAATTATTTTGAATCTAAGTAAAATGCTTCTTCCTATGCAGTCAATGTATTTAGTTTTATGTTTTGACTAAAGTGGTGGAGAACAATTTGAAAATGTTTAGTTGTTGAAATAACAACAATTTTAACTACTGTGAAACTGCTGCGCTTGGTCCTGTGTTTAGCGTGTTTGGACTGTGAATCCGAGGGCTCAAAGTTTGAATACGTTGCTGCGAAAACGTGTTCTACATTTGAGGTTTGCGTGCACTATAAAAGTGATGGTCATATCGCACTATTTGTCAGTAAAAGGGTAGCCCAAGAGTGTGGAGTGGGTGTTGTTAGCTGACTGCGCCCTCTAGTTTATTATTTCACAAATACGCACTGTCTCACGCAAGTATCCCTTGTGTAGCTTTACGTGAAAGCTCTAAACCTAAGAATTGCATGCAAGAACTGTGGAAACTCTGTATACATCTTCACACTATTTTTATTTCCATAACAAATGTTTTAACAGTGATTATGAATCAGACTTTTATATATGAAGCCCATTATATTCTTTAGTGCAAAGTATTTTCCAATTACTTTAGCAACAGGTATAGAATATTTCATAGGTTAGGTAAAGTTAAGTATGATTAGTGCTGGATTTTCGGTCGTTATTGAATACAATACAGACAGTATCACTAGTGTGCTTAGCTTCCATTAAATAGGGTTAGCTTCTGTTAATTATGGTTAGCTTTCGTTAAGAGTGTTAGCTTCCATTAACCAGAATATCCATTAAGAATAGTTAGGTTTTAATAAATAGGGTTAAATTTCATAAAGTAGGGATCTCTTCCATTAAGTAAGGTTAGCTTTCTTTAAGATTATTTGTGTCAGTAATAAAGAGAACTTTATAAGTAAGTATGATTTCAGTTAATTCTCTTAGAGGCCTTCTTATGAAAAGTATAAAGGTTATTAACATATATGAAGTAAGCTTAAGACTTGTACAGTCTTAAAATTGGTCATTATAGATAAGTTAAGATTTCTAAATCATTAAAATATTATCTGACAAAGATTTATCTTACGCTTATTTGTCATCTAGGAATGATATTGTAATTCATTTGAAACCTGTGTAGTTCTTAATTTTCGCATTATTATCAGGCATTTATTAACAGATTATATATACTTTAATATCTAAAGCTATGTGATAGCGAAGTGATAATTAGATATGTTTTTATAAATGCTTAACATTCTTTGTAATTTTATAATTTACTAATAAGGATCTCCATTATATACATGAAAGTATAATATATCGGTCATTATCTCCTTTCATTATTACTGTCTTCGTGGCTGCTCATAGCCTAAAATTTAGGCTTTGATACCCACAATGAGAAGAGCACAGATACTCTATTGTACAGCTGAGGTCTTACTAATGAAGAAACATTTCATTAACAGCTCTTAATTACTCAGGTTAGTTTTGTTGGCTAGCACAAACTAAAGTTTTTGTTTTAAGAACACATTCTATACGCCTGGTCACAAAGCACAAACAGCCTATTTAATAACTTTGAGTATTATGTTTCATTGCGCTTAAAAACAACCAAAAGAAACCTTTAAAGAAAAACGTAATGAATTTAGATATTTCTTTTGTCAGTGATATACGAGGATACAGGAAATCTCGCATTATTACACAGCACAAAAATTAGTTATAAAGACTGAAAAAGCATTTCACATCATATGTATTCTAAAAAGGGTTAAAGATGATAACTTGAATTTAAAAATTATAAATACAATTCTATTGTACTGAAAATATATTAGTGTTAAAATTACTATGATAAGAATATTTTCGAAAAAAATCAATTCAAAAATACATAATTTTTTTCCGCAGTAAGACAGAAATCATACATGTAGATGGAACATTATGTGCAAGAAAAATTACAATGGCGTTGTCACATTTGACTTAGATAATAACAGTCGCTTAACTTAACGCAAGAGATCATGCTAACTTAATTTAGTGATATTTGTATGTCTGTTAACCTTCAATCAAAGCGTTGTGTGTGTGTTTTCATTTAGCAAAGCCACATCAGACTATCTGCTGAGTCCACCGAGGGGAATCGAACGTCTGATTTTAGCTTTGTAAATCCATATACTTACTGCTGTGCCAACGGGGGACTCAAAGCGTTGTCCTTGACGAGTCTTATTTGGATAAACGCTATTAATAAACTGCTCTAAGATTATAAGAATGATATATAACACAAGAAGTATCACACCTGCTAAGTTTCTTTAGGTCATTATCTAGATAATTAATTATTAAACGTTTACATAGATTGTTACCTATTAGAAATGTCAATCAAGTAATAATTTTTCATGAAATTTATTCATGCCGTTTGACTAGAAATAATCAATCCAATTTATCACATTTGCTAATCTTTGCTCAAGCCCTAATCTCTGAGAAATTTCACTTCCATAACTCATGTCTGAGATATTTCATCCAGATCATAATTTGTATTTAATTATGCTGTAATATTTTGAGACTTTAGCATACCTACTAACTTCAGTCGTGTCATCAAACTTTCAAAGTTGTATCGAAGTTTGATATGACTTTTAATTTGTTTGAGTTATTATGTCTACTCAATTTCAATCTCATTCGTCAAGTAACTCAACCGATCAGACTGAACGATTGAGTCAATCAGTGTGAGAGGCTCATGTCGCTTTGGATGTCATACTTGACACACCACTCAGTGATCCAAAATGAGTGGCATCAATGAAATCACCAGGTTAAAAACACTAAGGATGGTGTTTATCATTCTGCATAGTTTACTTGACGGGAACAAAAACGTGGTAATTCCAACAACAGTCTTTACTATGAAAGTAGCAAATAGTACAATAAACATAAAGGAATCCATATTTCTTAGCCAAAGCGAAACGTTATTTGGATTTAAGTGGTCAGCTTAACTAACAGTGCGTTACAAGCGTGCGATAACATTCATTAGGTGGTAGTAAAATACTTAATTTCTTTGTTTGAAACTAATACCAAATCACTTTAAAATATAGATATGTAATCATATAAATATTTTACTATTTTGCACAATCAGAAACAGACATGTTTAGATAAATCTCCAGGCGCTGCAAATAATGGTTGATCTTCACTATTTATAAACAAACAGCCATCTTGAAAAACTCCAAAATTGTCCTATGTTCAACTCAATTCAAATCCCTTGTCAACTTTTACGGAAACCATAACTAATACCAATCTTCACAGAGTATTTATTAAGCCTTTGTAATTTGAGACATAATATAAAGTCTAATAATTATTACTTCAATTTCTAACTTAATTCTTGTTTTAAAACAAAAGTAAAAGTAAACATAACTCGAAATAATTTCATGTTTACTACTTTAATCACACACTGACTGCTTAGTTGAAGAACTCTTAAACTCACAAGGTAATTTGTTTAAATTCTATTGAACAGCACGAGTTTGGAAAACACAAATACAGATGAAAATTTTGACTTGAACTTTAATAAAATATGAATTTGTAAAAAATGAGTTGCAAGAAAATCAATATTTGTGTTCAAAAGTTAATTTAAGTTCCTATTACTAATACTCATGTTCGTGTGCCATTTACAAAAAAAATAGTTGGACTGTGTCTTATTATTAATATAATAGTGGAAAAGAAATTCAAACCTAGTCAGAAGGAAATTTGTTTGTACTGTGTGCAATACTAAAATTTTTCTAAATCAGTGAATAACAAAAACTATTCGCTTTAAAACATTGCCTATTTAAATAAAGGATTGCTATAAGTGAGTCTGAGAGCATATCCGAAAAAAAAAGGTTTTAACTTTTTTCTTATAAATTTAATCAAAAAGATAGTTGTTAGTAACTAGGTACAGAACTACATAATGTGCTATCTCTACTATGCCAACCACAGGTATCGAAACAGGAATTATAGCGTTGTAAGTACGCAAACATACCAGTGTGCCACTAGGGAAATGTTTATTACGTCCTATTCAAGAACGAATTAACGTTTTCTGTATCAAAAGAACCTCATTATTATCCGCTTGTTCATTTATTGAATAATTTTGTGTTAACATTAAGTCGGTAGCAAAGGTTAACAAAACAAAGACTGGGTTCCCAAATGACACGGCTGCTTTAAAGGCACGTCTTGTGTGACTGTAATGCGCTTTACACGATGGTATCATAATCTTTATTATCAGACGGTGTCTCTAAAGTTTCATGTCGTTTACTGCTTTAAGCACATAAACAGATCCTTTTCCGTCTCTCTCTTGTTGTTGTTTTTTGGACACTTATCAAGTACGAAAAATCTTCGGTGAACGAAGACGAAAAACGGGGTAATGGATGGAAAGCTCGACTATATATGCAAAATCATCATAAACACATCTTTCAATAAATTTCTGGTGGTGACATTTCAGTAAGATAGGCCTGCGAATTCAAACGTCATAAAAACTGTTTTGGTTTCAATAACTGAATTTTCATTATTCAGCTATGCAAATTTTGAATATAATATTCTTTTTTTTCTGAAATTTTTACCCAATCACTTTAAAAAAATATATATATATAGAGTCATATAAATGTTTTACTATATTGCATAACCAGAAACAGTTTTCAAAAGTTAATGCTCGTGTGTTAATTGTGGTTAGCTTCCATAAAGCAGGATATCCATTATGAATGCCCCCAGTAGCACAATGGTATGTCTGTGGACTTACACAGCAAAACCCAGGTTTAGATACCTGTGGTGAGCAGAGCACAGATAGCCCATTGTGTAGCTTTGTGCTTAATTCTAAGCAAACAAACAAACAAACCATAGGACCCCATTGGCTTTTCAAAAACATTATTTAAGCTTTTTATGCACCAAATTTGCCGTAGGTTCATGACTGCTACCTATATGATCACTTAAGAATAACCTGGTTTCAATAAATAGGGTTAACTTCTATAAAGCAGGGATCTGACATTAAGGAGGGTTAGCTTTCATTAAGTAAGGTTAGCTTTCTCTCAGATTATTTATGTCACTAATAAAGAGAACTTAAAAGAAGTATGAAGTCAGTTAATTCTCTTAGAGGCCTTCTTATGAAAAGTATAAAGGTTATTAATATATATGAAGTAAGCTTTCAAGTAATGTTATTCCTCGACTCGTAATCCGAGGGTCACAGGTTCGAATCCCAGTCGCATCAAACGTGCTCGCTCTTTCAGCCGTAAGGGCGATATAATGTGACTGTTAATCCCACTATTCGTTGGTAAAAGAGTAGCCCAAGAGTTGGCGATGGGTGGTGATGACTAGCTGCCTTCCTTCTAGTCTTACACTGCTAAATTAGAGACGGCTAACGCAGGTAGCCCTGTAGCATTGTGCGAAATTCAAAAACAAACAAACAAACCATACGGACCCCATTGGCTTTTCAAAAACATTTTTTAAGCTTTTTAAGCACCAAATTTGCTGTAGGTTCATGACTGCTGCCTATATAATCACTAATACACTAATAATATTATGTGAGATGTACAAAAATTTAAATAACAGTACTAACAGTAGTGTAATAAAGCTGATGGATACTCTGTATGTTAATCGATTTCAGTAAGTATTGTTATAGATAAAGTTATAAAGTTACTCAGTATGTAGATCCCTCTAGTGGTAAATATTATATAAAGAAGTGGATAATTTTGAGAGTTCCAATCATTCGTAGTTATTTAAAAGTATTAGATAATATGAAATTATTAATTCTGAGCTTTAGAACTATTGCAATGTAAAATAAAGGTGTAGGTTTCGCTTAGATATTATATTAGCAAAGATCCGCAAAATATGTGCGATCAAATTAGTATTTTTATGGTAAAAGTATTTCTATTTGGGTTTAGTGGAATGAAACGTTAACACAATACCGGAAATAAAACTAATTATGTAAATTATGTAAAAGGGACCATCTGCAGTCAAATTAATATCTTTATTGTTACAGTACTTCTTTAAATACAAGATTTCTAGAATAATACAATAGAATTCTAACCACAGATACCGTAAATCTACTTGTCTTAGATCTATCTTTAGTTAAGCCTTTATTAACTGCGATGTATATTCAATGAAGAGATAACTTAACACTGTAGCTTGGCTATGTTTTCTTTACTTTATTTTAGTTAGATACAAATCTTACAGTACTTAATACTATCAATAAATAAACGTATAATGTTACTTTACGATCTAACATCATACATTTATGAAGTTTTGATACGCTTTTCTATATATATTTGTTATGCAACGATTCTACTAAAGTATATTTGCATATGCCTTGTGTTTACATCCATTGAAATGAAATACACGCATATGCGCAATTAAATAGTAATGTGTGCGCGCGTTTCAGGACAGACAAAAACTGAGTATTTATGTAATGGATTTATATTCAGTACTATAATGTTAGGTGTAAAATATATATTTTAAATCATAGTAAATTAAATAATTAACGTCTCTCTGCGAGTTCTCTAGTCTTAAATATATGGCTATATCCATCAGTTGTAAAAGCTGGTAGTTTTTTGACACCACCAGCTATTATTTCCTGTAGGTTTTGCTATACTTTCAAAGCTTTTATTTATTATTTGGCTTCTATGTAACAATATTACTTCTCAACCAGCATTACTAGTGTTTAATTGGATTGGTATTGGACGTGGAGCTAGTTTGTTCATAGCTTTTATATCTCCTTCTTTCTTTCTTCCCCTAAATATCCCTTATTCAACAGGATTGCTACCCTGCTGAAATTCTAACCCACTGTTAACTAAGCGTTGTCTAGTGTAGTACAAAACTATAATATATTTTTATATTGCACTTCACATTACTATGAAACGTGATGATAGCTCACAGTCAGCAGAAAACATTCCCATCAACATGTCCCACTGTTTTGTTAATATATTCGTGCTTTACTTTCTCATTTTCACTTCTCTGCACAAAAACACTTATTTTTAGCCTTTCCACAGTACATCCAGTCTTTTTTATCATCAGTTCATAACTCGTTGTTCTTGAGTGCTTTTCTCTGCTTGTTTAAACACTTGGTTATGTTCAAACATGAAATACCAGTTGTTTTCTACAATTTTTTATTAAGGCTATTTTTTCAACTATCTCAAACCTGTTCTACCACCGATTCTTGCTCGAAACATACATATATTTAATTCTTTTTTACTCAGTTTAAATTATAAATTATTAGAATTATTCTACCCGTCTGTCTAGAAGTTATTTTTGAATTCCCTTCCCTTATAATAGTTCCCCTCCCACCTTGGTAAATCAGTGGTAAGGTTAAAGGATATTAAAACTAAAAATCAGGTTTTTATATCCACAGTGGGTAACATTCAGATAGTCCATTGTATAGGTTTGTGTTCAACAAGAAACGAAAAATGTCTCCCATTTTCATAGTTTTGTTCCTCGCCGTAATCTTTGTTAATGCTCATAAATTCTTTAGATAACACTAAAAATAACTATGAAGCCCCATAGCCCCTGGCACTGAGTTATATATATTTTGGGCAACTCCACCTCTCATCAGTAACCTTTGACAAGGGCAAATCTTTGGATGATGTTGGGCAACTCCCTCACTTTATCAGTAACCTTTGACCAAGGGTAAATTCTTGGATAATTCTGAGCAACTCTCCCCTCATTAGAAACTTTGGACAAGCGTAAATCTGTGGATGAGGTTGACATTTTATTCGTAGTTCGATGTAATTTGTTAAATTTAGAGAAAATTACCAATAATTTAGAGATAAGACTTAAGAAAATAAGTATATACACAATTAACCTAGACCATTTATTCAATATTTAATGGTGCACACTACTTGCTGTGCACTGATTTAGGTAATTGCTTTTATTGTAAGTACAGAAACACTTTTGATATTTAGTTGATATTGGTTGTTATTCCTGCAGTATTGATTGGAATACGGGTTTTTCTTTACATTTAAGAAAACATGTAAAGAAAATATATATGATTTATGTGTATATATTGTTGGATTGGGTATGTGCACAAGGAGACCATAAGATCGAGTAGCAGTATACTGTTGAGCACTCTCTGCTTTTTCATCTATGGATAACTTTAAAATATAACTGCAATTTTACAATTTTAAAATCACTGGCTGAAGCTAAAGACTAGGAACTTTATTGTTTGATCTAAGCCTAATGCCTTATTTAATATTCTTGTGCTTAAAAAAAGTGATTTTTTTTAATTAGATTTTTAGTTAAGAACATGAAATATTAATGTAATTGCTCATACATTAGAACCTTTTTCATGGATTTCTTTTGTGTTTCTTTCACAAGACTAGCAAAAAAAAAAAGTTGAATTCCATTTCCATAAAATAGCGGTTGTATTCCATTTGTCGAGAAACAGAGTAATTAACAAACACGTAAAAATAACATCAGACAAGTTAGAGACTTTACACAGAAATTTCGAGCTAAGAGCTATCTTCTGGTTTCCATGACAACGTTGTATCTTTGTTTTGTTCGGTTGTACTTCGCTATATAATATAGACGTCCGTACAGCGTGAACATAGGTTGATCATTTATTGCTTATATCTGTCAATATAAATATCTAATCAATAGTCAGTCATTAATTAATTGACTTTTACACTAGAGGGGTTTATCACCGCTCAAAGTTTAAGCTTATCTCCCTCCGTATGTATACGGAGTCCTGTAGGAAACGTTTGTTAGTGCGAAATCATGGTAGTGTGTTACCATCTCTTGTTTCAAAACATACAGAACCAATCAATTGAGAGCAAACACTTTTACTTTTTATTTCGTTGTCATTATGCATTGTGGACTTTTAGTGGCTAGTCTTGTTTTTTAAGTATAAAATGATTTCCATACTGTGACTTTAGTTTTATTATACGCGTAGATATTTTAATCATAAATGAATATTTAAAATACATTTCTGTATGAAACTCGATGTATTCTTGTGAATTACCCAATTCGGACTTTAGTATTGATAACATAAATTCACGAGATATCTTTGCAGTGGAATAGTCCCCCGCTGGTACAGTGGTAAGTCTATGGATTTACAACGCTAAAATCAGGGCTTCGATTCTCTTCGGTGGACTCAGCAGATAGCCCAATGTGGCTTTCTATAAGAAAACACACGCACGTATTCTAATATTCCGCTTCTTTGGTATTTACATTTCCAGGGTATATCTACAACTTTATGATAGCTAAACCCTAAGCCAATAATAATTTACAGTGATTTTCCTGAAAGGACGCCCAAAGACATTTCTTTTAATCATTTCCACCATATAGAGTAGTGTGTTGTCTTTCAGTCAGTTAGTAGACACTAAAATGATGTCACATAGGAGATTCTTAGCATTGCAATGACATCAGTAAAACGTGACGAAAAGAATTATACATTCTGTAGGCTAAAACACAACATGACATGAATTTCGAAAGCAAGAAATAAGAATATTTGTAATTCTTAATTTCGGTTTTATTTACTTTTGAAACAGAATACTTTCGAGGACCTTCCAAAAGCACATCTAGTTTCACTTCTGAGTTTTAAACCTAGATAACACTTAATTTTTAAGTATGTTGAGTTTCAATTTTAAACACTACTCGTAACATAAAACCTGATATTTTAAGGTAAATACACATAAGGTTAAGTTTTTTTCTAATTTTTTATAGCGGTTTATAAGGCCTAAAACACCAATATTTTTCAGTCTTATTTTAGAATTTAACCGAAACTTATAGTAAGAAGCCTATACTAGAAGCCTAATGAATGTTAGGCCTAAACAGTATTTAAATCATTTTAAGTTGTTGTTGTTTTGAATTAAGCACAAAGCTAAATAATGGGCTATCTATGCTCTGCCCACCACGAGTAACGAAACCCGGTTTGTAGCGTTGTAAGTCCGCAGACATACCGCTGAGCCACTGGTGGACATCATTCTACGACTTAATTGTTTATACAAAGTATCTAATAGACCTTGGCTGAAGATTGCAGAAGGGTGGTCATAGTAAGAAGAGAACGAAGGTGACAGGTTAGCTCAACAAGTATAGATGTCTATTGAGATAAGCATTTAGCACTGTTAAGGTTTATTTGTTTGTTTTTGAATTTCGCACAAAACTACTCGAGGGCTATCTGTGCTAGCCGTCCCTAACTTAGTAGTGTAAGACTAGAGGGAAGGCAGCTAGTCATCACCACCCACTGCCAACTCTTTGGCTACTCTATTACCAACGAATAGTGGAATTGACCGTCACATTATAACGCCCCCACGGCTGAAAGGGCGAGCATGTTTGGCGCGACCGGGATGCGAACCCGCGACCCTCAGATTACGAGTCGCACGCCTTAACACGCTTGGCCATGCCGGGCCGACACTGCTTAGGGTTAGCTACTAATGTTTTTGTGGTCTGTAGGAAAGATATACTTTATATTATATTGTTGAAATGTTTGATATAGTTAGTTTATAGTTAGTGAAATATTATTGAGATTACTGTCTAAAGTATCTTTAAAAGCGAGAGTATCCAATGAAAGAACAATGCATTCTAATTTTTTGAAACAGAATGTAAGAAAGTATATTTAATGATCTATAGTTATTTCAACACCAGGTTGAATGCAAATTCCGCTCTAAGCAAGTAATTTGTGATTGAAAATTAATACTTATTATAAGATATGCAGTTCGGATTTTTAAAATAAAAATCTATCGTCTAAATTCAGATAGTTTAGGCCTAGATTTAAAAAAAATATATGTTGGAGAGTATTAAGCTTTGTCGACCTTTGTGACAATACAAACACTCGCCAAGCCTAGTTTCATATTACTAAAATACTGTCCCCCGCTAATACAGCGGTAAGTCTACGGATTTACAACGCTAAAATCAAGAGTTCGATTTCCCTCGGTGGACTCAGCAGATAGCCCGATGTGACTTTGCCGTAAGAAAACACGCGTATTAAAATACTATAAATCTGTACATTATGAGTCCATTAAACTAAATTACTTATTTAAATCTCAAAATAAATCAAAGTATTATAATTATTGAAAGGAAATTAATGCAAATTTTAATTCGAGCCTAAAATAACACAAAAATTTTAAGAGCTAATATTTAAATTATTGAGTTAAAAACAGTATATCTAGTTATCTATCTTGATAAGACGACTGTCATTCTCTATCAACATTTATTTACAATAAATTTATCACTGTTTGGAACAGATACAATAAAGTTCTTGTTTGAACAACCATTATTTCACACGCAGTTCCATATACGTTACAAAAGAGAGGATTAGATGGTTAATACTCAATGCTATCAAAATTCTTGCTCGAGTTCTTCTACTGTACTTTGTTTTGAAAACGGGTATCATGATGTGTCATTTCAAGCTCAAATAAATATTTTTTTTTTGTCTCACAGATGGATTTTAGGCTTATAAGTGAAGATCTGTGCTACACTTATTTCGATATGTTTGCTTTTGGATTGCGCACTTTTGTTCGTTACGAAGATTGGAATAATCCTTAAAAAAATAAACTTCGAAACAAAACTATGTTATCAAAGTTTCTGGTGCGTGTTTTGATAGTTACAGCATTTGATATTTAGTTATCTATTATACAGCCAGTTTTTTATGAAAGATTATATATATGTGTTATATACTGGTATGTTTACTTTCACCCATACTTCTCTACGTCGAGGAAGTAGCAAAATGTATATGAACATACACTGAAAATGTTCGGTACACAATTAAGATTTAGAGTTAGTGTTAAAAGCTGGGGATAAATTTTTGAAAAGCGAAATTAAGAAGGCTTAAAATTATAACATTTTAAATTGGATCAACTGATAATGTGAAATAAAAGCTTCTGTTTCAAGTCTGTAAGTGATTAAAAGTTTAATTACTGCAAACTGTAATTGACATTTTATTCTATATTTCTAAAAATAATTAATTAATTTTTCCGTTTGCCTCAAATTTATCAATTTTTAAATAGGAAACGACTATGTGCTGACTGAACTTTTATATTTGTTTTCGTAAAAATATTAATATTCTGAAATTGTTGTTTGAAGTTAATGGCAAAACTACACGATGGGCTATCTGCGCTCTGCCCACCAGGCGTATCGAAATCTAGTTACTAGCGTTTTAAGCCCGCAGACACACCATTGTGCTACTTAAGAGTATTTTGAAGGTAGTAAATAATTACGTTGTTTAAAAATAAAAGGCTAAAATCTGTAAGAAATAGCTAATTAATCTCTATTTGTTTGTCATCTATAAATCCGAAAATACTAGGCAGTCAATCGGTTCTTTTTTGAAATTCAAATGAATTCTTAATGGCGTTTATGCGCTGTTCATAAAAAATGTATTATTTTCTTTTTGTGGTTCCTTTGAGAACTTTTCTAATATGATGGTAAAACAATGACCTGCTGTTGTATCCACTGCGTATAATCAAACCTCGGATGTAAGTATTGTAAGTCAGTAAATTATCTGCTGACCAACCGGAGGACTCTTGAAATTGAAGCGGCAATCATTTCTGAAAATAACAATACCAAATGTATCAGTGCAACCAGCTTCCGGTTTCTTTTCAGATTTTAAACCAATCTAAGTCTCCTTTTGAGTTTTCACTGCGTGGATAAAATGGTGTTCATAAGATTTGAACATAGGAGAAGGATTTGAACCTATTAGCAGCATGGTGAATAGAAATCATCTCCAAGCTACACACAGTGTCCCCCGCTGGTACAGCGGTAAGTCCTTGGATTTACAATGCTAAAATCAGGGACTCGATTCTCTTCGGTGGATTCAGCAAATAGCCTGGTGTGGCTTTGCTATAAGAAAACACACACACACATACAAACAGTTATTTACTTTTGAATTTTGAACGTCTAGGCTTGTTTGAAAAGTATTTTTATAAAAGCATTACTTCAAATCAACACATTTATTTTTATTTTATTTTGCCACCAAGTGTTATTTTTATACGCAGACTATTAATTTATAGAAAACTGTGTGACTCCTGAATTGATGTTTAATAAGGGTGATATTATTCACCATTGTATATTTGAAGTACTCACCTTGTATACAAGTTAATTTTTTTATTAGTTTGAACATTGAAGTTAAATTACTAAGAATGTTACATCTGAATTTCGTTCAGCACAATACAGTTACTACTTCAATTTATCTCATGTCTCACTGATTGTTTTGTGTAGGAAAATGTTTATCTGTGATTTTTTATTTGTTTTTGTTGCTACCAGAAGACTCACATTATTGTACCCAGTTGACAACTTTTAGACCTTTCATGAACACTGAATGTCTGTAAGATCGTAGTAAAGTGTACTCAGATAGAGTGTAATTTCATCGAAATTTGGGAAATTGCATTAAATATTAATGTTTTGTTTCGAATTAAGCACAAAGCTAGACAAGGAGCGATGTGTGCTCTAAACACTCCTGGAATCGAAATCCTATTTCTAGCAGTCTGAGTTAATGACAAATAATATATAAGCATATATATGGCAAGTAGGCCATTTTGAAAATGAAAAACGTCACAGGCCATTGCATAAACGTTAAAATCTGAAGAGTTTGCAATGGATGAATAATCTTTCAGTTGTACATCTATATAATGAACTTTAAAGACTAATTTTACATTGAGGTGATATTTGGAAACTTCAATTTCTTGGTGCAATCGTTAGCCGATCGCATAAAGTTTACTACTGAATCATTTTCAAATTTGACGTAGACACTCAAGGCTATCATGATTATCTTTGAACGAAATTTTTGAGATGTAATATTTTGGATTTATTGATAAATGGCAAAAACATACAAGTAAATAACACATGTTGGCAATATTGAAATGTAACCCAATACACTATAAACATTAAACAATTGTCATGTGTTTCGTAAAATAATATTTCCTACGTTTTGAATATCAAACTTTAATATTTAAATTTTTAGTTCATATTTTTATGATAGTAATATATTGTCACAAAGAATTCTGTTCTAATCAGTGACATCTACGTTACTTGAATACACTAAAACTACTCTAATCAGTGACATCAAAACTGCTTGAATACACTAAAACAGGACTTTTAGTGATGTAACCTTGTTCTTCACTTAGTCCATGGCCTATCTATTTCCATGTCTTTTTACTAATCTCTACAATAATATCTTGCTGTTCTGTTTTATATTTCACTTCTTTGTTTGAGATCTTTCTGGGTCACAGCTCTCTAAGGATTATTAAAAACATCTTAACTTTCTATCAGTTATTTCATTGGTTTTTCAATAGTCTGATCCATAGAGCAATACGGATTTTACCTTTATACTGAGAAATTTCAGCTTGGTCTTGAGAAAAAAAAATGTTATAATTTCCACAATGGTTTTAGTTGTGCAAATTATATCTCACTTTGTTTTTCCAAGCATTTATATCAGTATGTGTTCTTCCCTACCCATCAGTATGTTTTACATATAGAAACCAAAGAATAGGCGATTAGAAAAGTACGTGATGATGTATATAATATCTGTCTTCATTAGTCCTCTGTGTTTATCGAGAAAAGTACGTGATGATGTATATAATATCTGTCTTCATTAGTCCTCTGTGTTTATCGAGAAAAGTACGTGATGATGTATATATCTGTCTTCATTAGTCCTCTGAGTTTATCGCAAGATGTAACATAATTTTTATATTGTGTGTCTGTAAGCAAATAAACTCACACATTTTTAGTTAGGGAGAGAGAAGTAACAAACTTAATATAAAGTAGTTAGTTATTCTCTTTGTTTAGTACACAAACTAATTAATTTTAAAATAAACAGACACTAAATCTCGTTTCAACAATTCTGGAATATAATGAAGTAAGAAGTGTTATGATTGGTTACTATGCATTCCTTGCGTTGTGGACATATGTGATGGTTCACAGCTACAGCTAAAGTTAGGAATGTTTTAATCGGTTACTAAACGTCCCTCGTGTTGAATAGAAGTAATATGTGACGATCCATGACCTACAGATCGTTTCACAATGAAGAGGACGAAAATTTATGATAATAATTCTCGTTCTACAAATAAAATAAAAAATATATTGTTTGTTTGTTTGGAATTAAATACAAAGTTAGGCAATGGGCTAACTGTGCTCCGTTTACCACGTATTGAAACCCGGTTTTTAGAGGTGTGAGTTCGCATACATACTGCTGTGCCGCTGGGTGCCCGAGAGTGTAGTGAACAGTTACTAATACTGAGGAATTAATCAAACTTTTTTTCTATCGTGAAATGCTTTTTATTAACAGAAATGACTAAAAATCACAAACAACTTGTCAATGGCAGGTGAAGAGAAATAATCTTAACAGATAACTGGCAACTAATAAACACGTTAGGAAAGATTATATTACTATACAGCACTACTAGTCAGGATAAATATTAAAGCAGTCAACTAATGATCAAGCTTGGGACGATGGTGCATGCTAATAAAGGCAGCCTGGCTAATGATCATGTCAGGGAAGATATTATTAAACAGAAGTCTTATATACAGATTATGTTTGAGTGGGTGGCGACGTTGCTAAATTCCATTTAGGGAAACAGCAGTGTGTATGTGTGTAAATGAGATTTGATTTGCTATTTGTGAGATGTGGTGCTTGTTTCATTTTCCCTGCCACCATATTAAACAACTCGGTTACACTAAAGCATCTTGAGTCTATTCTCTCGGTGCCATATTAGTCTTCTAAAGAAACAAGCATAACCCCTTTATATTAGAGGTAACAGAATGCTAGAGCTATTAATACTTAATGAAAAATAGGCCACGTCCTTTTGTTTACTCTGTTTTAAATGTTGCTAGTTGGATAAGTATTCGGCAAAGAGAAAAGTCAGAGTTGTGAGCTCCATGTGGGAGCTGCCTGGGAGTAGAAACACTTTACGAAGAAATGAAAATTAAAACAAAGAAATTATGTAGTTAGCTGTGTAAGTATTGCAAGCCAAAACGTGGTGTCAAGCCCTAAGTGTTCCAGTAGATAGGTCAAAAATAAATCCACCCCAAAAACGTGTGTAACTTTTGTAGACTGCTGCTCAGATTGGGGCGAGTAGCAATATAAGTCTGGTATCAATATTATCAAAGAATAAAATAAAAAAATCCCAAGCAAGGAATTAATAACTGCGTGAAGTTCATCAAATGTAGAACTACATAACTGGCACGATCGTAAGTGAATATGCGTTTGTCTTAACATCGCGTTAAGATTTGTTTAGATATAAAATCGATATGAAATTCTATTTTCAAAGACTGTATAAGACGGTCTCTCAGATTTAATTGTATTCGGGTACACTTCTGTTATTTTCCCTCAGCTGGAAATAATTTATTACATTTTCAGTTGAGTCAAAACTTAAACTTTTCTCTTTTACACCATGAGAGTTTTCGACACCAATGTAAAAACTACTGAGTGTTACTAAAAATCATGACTTGCAAGTAGTCCTTTAACAAAACTGTCATAACATACATTAAATTCCTAAGGTTCACTTAGCGTACAGAAATTAAACGCAAAAAACATTATGCAAATTCTTCTACCTTCTGTTTGTATGTTCTCGTTTCAGACTTGTTCTGATAACTGTGTTAATTAACATCGTAACTTACAGCCGCTTATACTGGATCTCTTAGTTTTCCATATCATGTCACATCACTTCAGAGAAGAAATGTTAAAATATTACCCAGAAAATGTATCTATTAAAATTGTTTTTTCTCATTCCAAACATTTAAATCGTCCTTAATAAGTCTGATGAAGACGTAGCTGACTTACTTCGGGATGTAAGCAGTGGTATAACCACAAAAGATGAACATCTCCTTCCCCGTATAAAAACCAATAGGGTCTCCTAAACTTATTTCCTTAATAAGTCTGATGAAGACGTAGCTGACTTACTTCGGGATGTAAGCAGTGGTATAACCACAAAAGATGAACACCTCCTTCCCCGTATGAAAACCAATAGGGTCTCCTAAACTTATTTCCTTAATAAGTCTGATGAAGACGTAGCTGACTTACTTCGGGATGTAAGCAGTGGTATAACCACAAAAGATGAACACCTCCTTCCCCGTATGAAAACCAATAGGGTCTCCTAAACTTATTTCCTTAATAAGTCTGATGAAGACGTAGCTGACTTACTTCGGGATGTAAGCAGTGGTATAACCACAAAAGATGAACACCTTCTCCCCCGTATGAAAACCAATAGGGTCTCCTAAACTTATTTCCTTGCAGGTACCATTCTGGTTGATTGATGTTATCAAATTAACAGAATCATGCGACCGCCGTTTAGTTCAAACAGATTAAATGTTCTCTTCCCTTATCAGCAATTTTTGAGTTTGCCAAGCCCTTCGGACCCATTTTTGTTCGCTCCATTTAGTAGGACAATACTTACACCACAGGATGTAAGACATTATCGACAAAACCAAGCTAATAAATATTAAAATTATATAATGATAGTTTTAAAATTTCTTTACTACAGACTGATTCTATTTTTTTCTATTTGTTTTAATCGTACTATAACTCAAGTCACTTAGTTATGTTTATTTAGGCTGTCTGGGTCTGTGTGGAGTGTATACGCCGTAGATCACAAATGTCTAGCAGCCAACCCCGAAAACAACCAGACCGAGAAACAGTTTATCAGAAACAATATTTAGCGCCACCTGGTAGTAGAAAGCTACAGGATGGATACAAAGAAAAAGCTCGTGGAGAAGACTGGGTAAGTTGTTTAATAGATATTATATGTGGTATAAATGTCACAGCCACAACATTTAGTTACAATTTGATTTGTTAATTGTTCAACAAACTGTATATATTAATTATATTAGTAAATAGTCATTAATATAAATTTCACAAGGAGATAATTTACATGTTAGGTAGGCATAGCCATTAGTTTGTCTGTAATTAAGCGCAAATCTACAGAGTGAACTATTTGTGCTTTGTCCACCCAGGTATCGAAACCCAGTTTCTAGTGTAGTAAGTTCGAAGACATGCTGCTGTGTCAGTGGATGGGTTAGCTATTAATTCATTCAGTTTAAGTTCATTATCATGAAAGTTCAAGAATAGGTTTCCTTGTTATAACAACATAAGTTCATTAGCGTAAAAAACGCCATCGGATAGAGATAGGAATTATTGTTGGAAAATGGTAAAATTAAATGTTTAAAATATATTTCCAAACTTCTGTTATTTCGGTGCTATGGTCGGAAGAACAAATCGTCTTATAATAGAGAAAGGAATCTGCAATACATGTATACAATTGTCTTGTTTTCATCTCCTATTTCCGTTTCTCCTATCTTCTCTGACTGATGTATAAATGACAGAAAAAAAATAAGTTAATCAGTTATGAATGTTATGCTAGAATCAAGGAGAAAAAACACAAACTCGAGACATGAAAGCAAAAACAAGTTATATATCAAATTTAATTTATTGTCTTTCGCTTTCGTTTACTTTTTGTGCACAATAATTCTTATTAATTTATATTTATACAAATAAATTATTTTCAACTTGTGTGTCATCTTAGTAATTTTTAACATTTTTAGTTTTTTTCTGTGCAATAGTTATTTTTTCTTTACAAGTTTCGTTAGTTTCCTGCTTTCACTTTTGCTATATCACTAGTTTTATTATTAAAATTTATTTATCAATTTTTCTTTTATTTTGTATGAAGCTTATAATCAGCACGCTTGAAGTATCTTAAATTTACTGTTTGTTTTGAATTTCGCGCAAAGCTACTTGAGATCTGCCTGCGGTAGCCGTCCTTAATTTAGCAGTGTAAGACTAGAGGGAAGGCAACTAGTCATCACCACCCACTGCCAACTCTTTGGCTACTCTATTACCAACGAATAGTGAGATTGACCGTCACATTATAACTCCCCCACGGCTGAAAGGGCTAATATATTTGATGTGACGGGGATTCGAACTTGCGACCCTCGGATTACGAGTCGAGCGCCCTCACCACGTGGACATGCCGGGCCAAATTTACTATTATTTTATAGTTTTCTACATAGTTTAATTTTAAGCGATCAGTGATTCTTTATTTTTTGTATTTTATTATAGACTTCTTTTTGCACTTTCTAATCTGTATTTTGTACTCTTCAATGTGTATTTTATTATACACTTTTTACACACTTAGTTTGCTTTTAACTTTCTGATTCCAACAACATTTTTTACTTAAAAATTCTGCTTTAGCTGAAACAGTAGATGATATCTCATAAACTCGACAAAATAAAGTGCTTGACATCAGTCATATTGCATCATCAAATCCATGTGCATCTAAGTTAACATTCAGTTTGGCTTCTAATTAATTTAAGAATAGTCACTGAGCTACATTGAACAAAATGTGAAGCAGTACAATTAGGAGCTAGGTTTAAGGTAAATTCAGTTTTACAGCCCATGAATAAAATGGTGCAATGTGAGTGATACTATGTTGCTTTATTTTGCCATTTGTATCATATATAACCCCACGTTTAAGCTAAAGCGACTTTTGTGGGTGCTTTCTTTTCCACACAAGCATTATCAAATGCATTTTATGTATTTGTTTTGTGTTGCATCAACCCTAGACACTTATGCTGTAATCGTTGTGGTTTAAATATAAATTTATTAGATTAGATAACTTTATTAACAATTCTTACTTCCCTAAGCATGTAGTAACTATAACCCCAGCCAAATATAAAAGAAAAACACAATTCCAGGAAAGAAACAAAATGCACAAATTCAGACACACCGATAGTAGACTTACCATATCATGGTTATGTAAACAAACCCACCATAAATATCTAGAAACAGGTGTCAGAAGAATACACTATAAACAGTAAAGTAATTTTTGTCCAAAATCGAGAACTGAAATTAAAGTTTATCTGAAAAGGGTTTATTTTGACAATTTCAATGACTGAAGCATTTGGAAGAATCAGTATGACAGATGTGGCAGCTCTTAATCGGGTAAATTGGACGGAACGTAAACATTAGGAACAAAGAACTTAACAATTCACTATCACAAGTTTTCGTATACACCTCAACGAATCAACATCCAATTAACATGAGCAACTTTACAATATTATGCAGTGAGAACCACATTTACAGAAGAAAGAAATAAAATAATTGTTAATTATTCATGAAACACAGTTGTCTCCCTATGCGTTTTCCAAATAAGAACAAAATGCCTGCGCAATATGTCAAACAATAGACGTCAGTAGTCAAAATATTGTAATAAAGGTAAACATAAGTTAAATAAATAATCCATTCAAAAGCTGTATCTCTAGACTTTTAGTTTGTTTTTTTTAAAGAAAAAAGTAGTTTTTGTTATTCTTTCAACTTTTTATTTTGGTTGCAAAACTAATGCTTTGTTAGAATTGTATATACCTTTCTGTTTCAGCAGAATCAAGAGGGAAAGCGCCAACACTCCATATCTCGTAAGAAATTCGAATCATATTTTTCTATGATTTAAACTTATATATTTTTAAACATTTATACCTTGTTCATCTGTGGTTATACGTTTTTCTTACAAAGCTGAAACTGCATTGTAATTAAAAGGCATCCAAATTTAATGTGAAATGGCTGTAAATTCAATGAAACTAAAATTTTGCACTTTATGGTTAAATGAAACAAGTAACCACTCATAAGGAAACATCATAGCTTATTATTCTTAATCTCAACTGGAGATTATTACGAGACATTTCTATTAAAGTGCACAAAATAATTACCTGTGTCTTCAGTACGTATATCTTTATTAACATAGTGTTTTGCCATTACAGCTTAATGAGGAATCCTCGATGTTCCTTTAGTTTAGTTTTGCAAAGTTACACGATGGCTATTTGCACTATCCTTCACTGATTTTGCAATAAAAGACTAAACAGAAGGCAACTAATCATCATCACTCTCTTTATTTCTTGAGCTACTCTTTTACCAAGGAATAGTAGGATTGACCGAAACGTTATAATGCACCCACGGCTGAAAGGGCGAGCTTGGTGGGACGTGGATTCGAACTCATATTCTACAAGTTCACTAATAGAATTAAATCAGTAATAGCAAAATATTGAACTATCAAAGATACACTCTGGAGATAAAGGTCGTTATTTTATTTAACTTACAACAAAAGGCAATTTTTTTATTAATAAATTTGTCTATTTTATCATTGATTACGTTTTATATATAACTAAAGTTAATACAGTATAGATATACATTCAAGTTAGTAATAATATTTTAAACCGATTTTTTTCGCGAACCAGAATTATTAGCTTTTGTTTTTTTAAATTATTAATACATATTTAGTCTTGAGAATGAAGCTGTACATTTTTTAATCGTTTTTAATGAGAATTAGATTGAAAGTTTTATTTTTCTATGTCGCTCACTTTCTGCTATCACTTTCTAAGGTTCAGTTTTTGCATGATCTGAAGTTTTAAGAACAATTATGCACTTTTTCTGACAATACATATCGTCATATGTATGACACTAATGTGTTTCATTTAAAGAATTAATTAGAAATAAAATAATTTGCCCTTAAAGTTTGATAACGAACAAATAGACATTATGTAATATTTTATCGATAGATCGATAAAAGGAAACGCTTTTAGTAGATTTAATTATTTCAATGTCTTCAGGAACTGTAAAGACACGTTAATAATTCACTAATAAGATTTAATCATATATTATATTTTTAGGAACGGGTTGGGTGGGTCAAACACAACAGGAAGATACCAAAAAGGGAGAACTTTCTGGAGAGAGTAAGATACAAAGAAACGATTTCCATAGCAGCATATCGGAAGATGAACAGAACTACCGCACAATTAAAAAACAACTTTCTCAAGATGCTATGGACCAACCTCCACTACCTTGGGCTCCTGTTTCTGTGACAACACATTCATCTGATCAGCAAAAATCATATCAGCCACTATTACCCCGGGCTTCAATTACTACTGCACCATCTCATCAAATGAGGCTTCAACAAACATTTGAGTCTTCCCAAAAAGGTAGCCCTTTGCAACATTCAAGCTTAGCGGACGTCGAGCCTATGCTTTCTTCTAGTATCCAGCATAGTCTTTCAAGCAGGAGTCATGTTACTACTAGTGACGGTACCAGTGGACAGTCTTCTTTTTTCTCCTCAGAAAAGATGATTTCTTATTCTTCTATGCTTCAGGACATTCCTCAGCAGCAGAAGAAACAGCAACAAGCGCTCTCATACCAATTACCGAAATCAAGCATCAATGAATTGCAAAATCAGAAGAAACAGAAGCAACGGTCTGATAGTCAGGAATGGTCTTCAATGATAGATCTTTCTCCTATTGTTGACGTTTCACCTTCTCTAGAAGCAGCAGAACAGGAATTAATGGAAAAATACCAGGATTACATTCCTCCTATGTCTATGCCAAGAGTAACCAGTGGCACTATTCCCGAAATGCTAGAAAATTTCCAAAAGTCCCTACAGCAAACGCCTGAAGATTCTCAACTCAAGATGCAGCATTTCTCATCCTTAGAAGCACGTCATGTACCTGCGACATCCGTAGAAGTATCCAAAGCTAGCAAAGTCATTTCTATGACGATAGCTAATCAGCCTTCTCGGATGACCGAAAGAACTCGGCCAATTTCTAAAGAACAAGTAGCTTCTTTCTCTACGGCACAGATTTCCGCGACCTCTCAGTCTCAAAGTTCAAAAGTTAGTAGCACCCGTAGAGTCCACAGAAGGTTGCCTCAGCCTACCTTAGAGCAAATGCAAGAGGCTATAGCACTGGCAGCTCAAACCCCGAAGTTCAAATTATCCCATAATCGTTGTCAAACAGGGTCTCCACAAACTTCGAAGGGACTAGTCAGTAGTGTAGAAGGGCGAAATGTATCAAAACAAAAATCAATGGATAAAGGTCCAGTTTTTCAAAAACAGCACCAGTCTTTTGCAAATTCAGAAATGGAACAAAGAGGTGAAATGATGAAAATAACAACCGCCGATTCCGAAGAAAAAGTTCTTCTTTCCCAGGCCTCTGACTTGAACGTTTCCACAGCATCATCTTTTGGTTTACAACCTTATGGTGAAACACACAGCCTAATTATGCCTTCTTCAACCACTTACCAATCTACAAGTCTACCGTCTAACGATGGCCTTCAAGCTATGTCATCGACATTGGGAATGATGTACGGCAGTAGTCAACCATTTTTGAGGGGTTCATCCCAGATATATCCCTTGGAACCGGAAAAAGATATTGTAAATACTAGAGGACTAGAAACAACAAACCTTAGCTACAGCAGATCGTCTTCTGTTCCTGACTCTGTCAGCAAGATCGGGGTGCACAGTCTAGGATTAAGAGACAAGGTAAATAAATACACATCTGAAGATTCGAGCAATTCATAAAATGAATAAATTAATTTCCAAGCAATACTTGTCTCCACTCAATATCTTTGATGTAAAATAAAACAATTACTTAAACAACACTCGTTCATATCTTTAATGTAGTTTCACACCATTTTACATAATGATTACGTAGTAGTTTGAAACAGTTAAAACAACTTTTAAATTTACTGTTTGTGTTTTTATTTTATGATTAAAAAGTTTTGTAATGTTAAAAGTACTAATAAGCATTGTGCTGTTGTACAAGGTACCTATTTTTTTTTAAATTTTGATCTTTAAATGAAATAAAATTAGGGTAACAAATAAAAGTAAACTAAAAAAAAATCAACACCAGCAATTCCAAACACTCATTCTTCTCTCACTTGCACTTTTAAATTAGAGTTGCTTTAACAATTTCATTGGCTTGGGTTTGAATTTCGCGCAAAGCTACATGAGGGCTATCTGCTCTAGCCGTCCCTAAGTTTGCAGCGAAAGGCTAGAGGGAAGGCAGTTAGTCATTGCCACCCACCGCCAACTGTTGGGCTACTCTTTTGCCAACGAATAGTGGGATTGATCGTGACATTAGAACGCTCCCACAGATGAAAGGGCGAGCATGTTTGGTGGGACGAGGATTCGAGCTTGTGACCCTCAAATTACAAGTGGAGTGCCTCATCCACCTGGCCATGCTGGGCCTATTGGATTGAGAATTAGAAAGAAGTTCTCCTTAATTATAGTATTCTCCTATTATCTTAAGACTAATAAAGCTGATTCGTTCTATTTTCATCAACATTTAATCTCTACCATGATATGTCAATCAGTTGATTTCCGCTGTGTTATCAATAACAAGTTTTTTATGAGTTGACCTGTACGATTTCATCATCTCAAACTTCTTTTCTCAGCCAACTAACGTATATACTTAGTTCCATAACTAGTGCTATGACCGTTAAATTTGCAAAACATGTATTTTGTTCATTAAATACGTTCATACCAATGTGTCCAATGTCATCTGATATTTCTCGTGGAAGTAGTTTTGTACGATACTATTAACAATATTAAAATAGAGTTCGAATAACCTTAAGCCATATAGATATTTACTGTGTTGATAATAGTATATCTTTAGGTTTGTTTGACTTTTCTTAATTAATTAGGTATATATTTAAATATTAGGTTGTGCTGAATAGTCAACAAATAGTTTAAAAATTTATGCATAGCATAAGGAGATCGTTACCTATTTATCACCCGATTATATCAACAAATATTTTTTTTAAATATCCGAAGAAGTTATATATTAATATTTAGTCGAAAGACAAGACTTTAATAATTATTTCTGTTAGGCTGCTTTTTATACTATATTGAAAATTTAAATAACATAACGGTATTGTATTTTTTTAATTAGGAAGTAGATGGGAGCAGCAAATAGTAGAGATATGGCAAGAATGGGGTATTTAACATTAGAACACTGTTTGATATTTGACACGCTGCAGATTCAAAGTGGTACTGGCTATTATGTTGTGCGCTTTTCTGTAACTTGGTAATTGTTCAAATTAAATGCAAGTGTATATAGCTAAATTTCTCTTACTTAAACTTTGTTCCAGCAACCAAGTAGAAATACATGTATAATCTGATTACGTGACCCTAACGAAAGGGATAACATCATAAGAGGAGCGTTTGAAGTTGGAGGTCAGATAGGAAGCTCCAATAGTCATACTTTGCTTATGGGAGACATTATAACAATCTGACTAGTGAGAGGTGACCCTAACGAAAGGGATAACATCATAAGAGGAGTGTTTGAAGTTGGAGGTGAGATAGGAAGCTCCAATAGTCATACTTTGCTTATGGGAGACATTATAACAATCTGACTAGTGAGGGGTGGGCCAAGAGAATAATATCAGAGCTACAGATAGTTCTAATATTCAAGTTCCTGAATATTTATAAATAAAACTCAATTCAAGACTAAGATTAGATCAAAGTTGAAAGTAAGATACGAAGTATAAATCAGCTGAACGATGGTTACATTCACTTTGAGGCTGTACAGTGTCTAAAACAACAAATGTTATAATGTTTTTCTGCCCATTCAAACATTGTTTCCTTATTTTTTTGGTCCTCCCGACCCTACTTACCAACCTTTTAATTTAAAAATTGATTACAGTTGTCTTATAATTTTATTGGTACTAAGTCTTGAGAGTGACTGACCTCTGGGCCTGTTCTTTTTGTAGGTTTTCTTAGAGCAATCTCTCGACATTTATTGGTTTTTCTATTTTCTGTAGTTTTTCTTTCATCTAGACAGCTAGGATGTTAACCTTTTCTTTGACTGTATTAGTGGCAAAGACTTGTTTCTCATATTCAGCATTACTGTCTCTAACCTGATATCTAATCTTGCAGCAATGCTCACTTCACTGGGTCAAAGATGTTTTTAAGGTTATTGACATAAAATTTTAGTTAGAACTCAGATCTAGAGCTATGTAATCCACGTTTGTATACCTAGCATTAAAGCTATAGGCTGATCACGTAGCGTATGAGCACATTCAGTCGTGCACTGTGATGTAATGTGAGAGAGGATTGTTTCTTGTCATCTCGCAGAGCGTGCTCGTAACCATATTACATGGTTATTAGTGTATTGTTAGCTTGCTTGTGGTGTTGCAGAATGGTTGTAAGTGTTACTTATTATTACCAAGGTTATAAGTAAAACCTAAAAAAAACATTTTTAGCCAAGGTAACGTAATTCAATCATGTGTATTTTGATTTGCATCAGATGAAGGCAGGAGAGAGCTATGCCTTTTCAACTACGTTAGTTAGTCATATAGTCAGGTTGATAAATTTACGGTTTTGTTAATTTACTGTGGCTACTTTACCAGTTTTCTTAAGGGCTTTATTAGCTTGTTGCTCCTAAGTTGATCTATTTATTACTCAACAATATGTCTAAAGTGCTTATAAAATTTCGTTCACATGCTGTTTGAAGTGTATTTAAGATTTTAATTTGAATTGCAGAGATTGTCATCTGATCCATTCCTACAATAAGTACTGTCTTACTTATGGCATCTTTTTCAGCACTGTTGGTGTAAAAGTTGATTAAAATAAACATATAACTTACTATTGAATTGATGACAGAAATAAATACAATACCACTTAAAATGTTTGTCATGAACTTTGTAAGTTTTGTTAATAAGTTCATTATTTACAACGGTTTATCTCATGAAAAATGTGTACAGAATTTACATTTAAGATACTTGATGTACTTTCGCAGTGATCTATTTCAAGAGTAAATAAATCCAATATTAAAAGTAGCAGATATTTTTATTTCTTACTTTTGAAGTTCATATGTCACGTTCTGCTGTAGCCTACCGAACACATAATTCTTCTCGGCATTCAAACGCAAACTAACGTGGCAGGGGTTTAGTTTAGAGAGAGAAAAATCAGAAGAATTCTCTCTCCGACTGGGGTGTTCAGGAAAGTTGTAGTTCCTCTTCGTCCCCTCACGTGAGAAATTGTTAAAATTTCCATGGGTTTTCTTTCCTTTACTTTTATTTTGATATTTTTAAGGTGGAGTGGGGTATTTGTAAGTGAGAGGAAAGACGGGAGAACTGGACGAGAGCAGTATAAGTGAAGTGAGCCAGACCTTGGCCCGAGGACGGAGTACACTGGCGGCTGGCGAATTGATTTAAAATTTACTATGGCTGGATAACCTATGACTGAATAAACGGCTCTTTTCAGAATGTGGCTGGAACCTACAGATCCGATGCCAGAGATTTTGCTGTGGGGGGAAACGGGAGTACCCCGAGAAAACCCACTTTCACGGCCTGGGCGCCGAAAAATCTACCCAGACCGTGCCCGGAAGTAGCTGGGAAGAAACATAGGAAAAAAAAGAAAAACTGATGAACTGTGACGGTGGTATACATGGAAACTGTCAGCTGCGGTCTTGTAGATCAGGTAGTAACTTCGTCATGAACTTTTTTCACACTTGAAGCCCATTGGTGCAAGTGAAAAACGTGGTCTAGGTGGTGGAACAACTGGCTGTTCTTCGGTGAGTTATCCTTCACTGGTCTGTGATGCTTTGTTTCTTCTTGTGATTTTGGTTTGAGTTTTCTGCGTGGAGGTAGTTTGTTTTTCAGTTTGAACTGTCGCGTCGATAGTTATCTTGATAGTGGTTTGAGTCTGGCTGATTGTTGAATTCTGTGGAACTGGGACTGAAGTCTGGCATGATCTGTCCTTTTTCTTTCTTGGACTGGTGAATCTTGACGTGTTGCTAACAGAGGAAGTTGAAGTCTTCTGGGTTGAGTTATTTGTATCTGTCTTCGTGTTTCTTCTGGTTAGATCTGGACTTGGCGGTATTTTTGTAGTTTCTCGTTGGAAATTGTTCGTTGGTTGTTTATGATGTCTGAGTGCTATGTTTGACGAAGTGTTGAATGGTCGTCGATGTGGGCGTTCGGCTCTAAAGTGGAATATGTGATAATAACAGCCGTCACGTAAAATACAGTCAGCACTGTACTTTGACGTTGTCACTATCTTCATGAAGTAGGTAGGAAGGTTAGTGTTCTTAGAAAAAATTTGATGAACAGCATATACATTGGCTTGGATTTGAGGTTCCATGGCTTGTTTGATTTCTTCTGGTTGTATTGATGGGTCGACGCCCCTGAGGAATACTGAATAAAGACTGACTGGACTTTTGGTAGGGGAAAAACTTACATTAAATTCGGTGTTCCATGGCTGGCACAGATAAATTTGGTCTGCGGTAGTGGCGGGTTGGATGAGAATTCTGCCCCGGCGTAAGATTCGGGTCCTGGACGGTTCAATGGTTGCCCCTGGCTTGGCTCGGGCGATCAACGTGGCGACTTGAAGAGGCGTGAGGTTCGACGGTAGACCGTCGACGATTACCGGCGGTACTAACGGCCTGACTGGCGAGGATGAACGTTTCGTCTTAAAAGCATGTTGGCAGAGATATCAGCACGTCTGACTTGCTCAGTGACTAGCTCTGGACTCCATAAAGAGTATTTAAGATTTTAATTTGAATTGCAGAGATTGTCATCTGATCCATTCCTACAATAAGTACTGTCTTACTTATGGCATATTTTTCAGCACTGTTGGTGTAAAAGCTGATTAAAATAAACATATAACTTACTATTGAATTGATGACAGAAATAAATACAATACCACTTAAAATGTTTGTCATGAACTTTGTAAGTTTTGTTAATAAGTTCATTATTTACAACGGTTTATCTCATGAAAAATGTGTACAGAATTTACATTTAAGATACTTGATGTACTTTCGCAGTGATCTATTTCAAGAGTAAATAAATCCAATATTAAAAGTAGCAGATATTTTTATTTCTTACTTTTGAAGTTCATATGTCACGTTCTACTGTAGCCTACCGAACACATAATTCTTCTCGGCATTCATAACATGTACACGTTTGATTGATGTCACGACGGTAGAAATTGTCACGTGACGTCATTTTAGGGTCTACTGACTGACTTACAAACACCACGCTAGTGTATAATGGTACAAGTGATAAAAACAGGTGCCCTCCAAGACCCCTTTCGGAGAAATGATTTACAAAGTTTGTCGAAGGTATAAACTACAACTTTAGCTTTTCACGTTGTTTTACGTTGCATGAATGCTTTATCGTTAACTTTAATATCAAACTACAAGTAACCACTTAATACTTCAAAATAATTATATGAAGAAAAGGTGTGAGACTCTTAAACGAGTCCCTTTTATTGGCTTATAAAAATATATAATAATAAAGTTACAAGGATGTGTTACAATAATTATTTTTTATTTTTAGGCATAAAATAATCTTTAAAATTATGTATAGCTGTAAAAAACCCAAGTGAGAAAATTACAAGACATAATTTCGTTTTCAAAATCTAGCAACATAATTATTTTATATTACTGCCTAGTTTTGTTTGTAACGGTTCATGTCAATATAATGGACAATGACGTAGAAAGAACATACTTATATAAAAAATTGTTCTAGTATACACTACACTTACTTCATATACTGAAATATTCATCGTCTAGCTTTACATCTGTTTTGTTTTATTTTACAAATGTGTCATATTGGCGTATCTCTTCCGGAAGGCAAACCAAATAGACCCTGCAATGTGAAACTTACTAAAATGGTCCCAGAAATATATATTGTTTTTTTTACATTTATTACTGTCTTACAAAAGTCTGTAACGTTAGCGTTATATTTACGCATAGCGATACAACTTTACATTGTTTGGAAATTTCGCACAAAGCTACTCGAGGGCTATCTGTGCTAGCCGTCCCTAATTTAGCAGTGTAAGACTAGAGGGAAGGCAGCTAGTCATCACCACCCACCGCCAACTCTTGGGCTACTCTTTACCAACGAATAGTGGGATTGACCGTCACATTATACACCCCCACGGCTGGGAGGGCGAGTATGTTTAGCGCGACGCGGGCGCGAACCCGCGACCCTCAGATTACGAGTCGCACGCCTTACGCGCTAGGCCATGCCGGGCCCTTTACATACCAACTGGTCTTCTATTTGCATATTGTTATGTGTGTTTGTGTGTTTTTCTTATAGCAAAGCCACAAAGGGCTATCTGCTCAGCCCACCGAGGGGAATCGAACCCCTGATTTTAGCGTTGTAAATCCGGAGACATACCGCTCTACTAGCGGGGGGCACATATTGTTATATTAATGTTCCGTGTTTTGCTTTTTACTACTATAACATAAAATACTTTTTCTTCCAACAGCTTTATTTTATCTGAATGCTTATGAAGACTGCTTTTATCTTATTAGAGCATAAGAGGTCGATATCCTGCCAATATTCGCCAGCTTCTTCATTTTTCTTTTATTTTTACTCTTGTATTGCCTGATATATGCATCTAGGTTATAATTTTATCATGTAATTGTTTTGCTTTTTACCATAGATCTCTAAAGATCAACAGTCTTGAATTTTATAGAGTGCTGTTTACGAGTCAATCGCAAATATATTGTTGGTCGCATTGTCTATTTGTCAAATATATTGTTGGTCGCATTGTCTATTTGCAGTTAATTGTTTTTGGCAGTTCAGAAAAAAACTTGATTTATGGCTTCTATTTCCATCCTCGCTCAGCTTGGGAGCAAACTGAAAGTTTCCACTAAACTTATGCAGAATGCTTATGCTCTACAAGACGACAAGTGCCCTGACGGCTTTCTATATATCTGTTATTAAAGAACTACCTCTGATTATAACAAGTGATTGTCCACAATGATTTTAACTAGGTGTTGAATGGCAGTTACTTTTTCACCCTATGTCCAATGTACTTTTTTGTCTATGCTGACTTTTTTTTGGCAGTCTACATTTGGCCCCTAAATTGTGGTGGTGACAGATTAACTCAGTAATGAATAATTTTGCTTTTAAGTGATGTGAGTGCTTTGTAACGCCTCTGAGACTTCTGAAGTTTAATTGAGCTTTGATGAATGTTTAAAATTTACTCTGTTACTTATCTTAAGTCGGAGTGTTGTGTCATTTTCAATCTTATCTAATTGTATAACACTCATTGTGGGAGTTATTTGTAGTGCATAATTCAGGATAAAACGAATAAGACTGGTACAGTATACGCAGTTGAAGTTCTTCAGTTTTATTTCCTGCTGCAACTTTCAGTGAATTGGTGCCTTTGATAGCTCTTTTTAACACTGTTAACGTGGTTGAAGAAGTCAAAGGTTACCCCCAAGTACTTAAGTGATTCTTTCAAATAGCTTTGTCGAAAAGGATGTCTGTTTTTGAACTTGCAGAAAACGGCTGTGTCTTTGGAAGAAGTGGGTATTATTGCTATGAAACTACACAATTTTCTCACCATGCTAAGATTGCATTTTGTTTTTACTTTAGCGTAATTAGAGTTACTGCTGTACTGCAGAATGATATTTCTCAGCAAAGGGTAGCACAAAGTAAAGGTGACTATATCCACGATGCAGATATTGAAGAGAATGACGATCCATTAGGTAGACAAGTAATGATAATGATTTTATTGCTTCTTTAGAGTTATAATATTATTAAAGACCACGCTTTCTTGGCCTCGGGTTTATCCATGAAAACGTTTGGCTTAAACTATAAACTGATTCAAAGGTTTTAATTTCTCACCTACTTAGGAATACACTAAGACCCAATAAAAACTTGGAGTTATGTATAAAACATCAGACAATTTTTTATGGATTCAGTTAAGATTATACGTTAAAAGTATTACAAACTTACTATTGCAAATATGTTGACGTTGTTTCAGAAAGACGTAGTATAATTTAAATATTTAAATCAGACAAAACAGGAGAAGTTATGAGCGTGATACCTAAAAACAAATAAATAGGGAGAAATTGTAAGTGAGATGCCGAAAACAGATAGAGAAAGTCCGACTATAAGAGAAAATGTATGTTTTTCTTATTGCAAAGGCATATCGGGCTATCTGCCGAGCCCACCGAGAGGAATCGAACCCCTGATTTTAGTGTCGTAAATCCGTAGACTTACCACTGTACTGGCGGGGTGCCTAAGAGAGAAACGGAGTAACATGAGTATAAGATAAAGAACAAGTAAAAAAAATTGAATGTAAGATATATAAAAATTGGATGTAAGATATATAAAAATTGAATGTAAGATATATAAAAACAGTTTGTTTGTTTGTTTTGAAATTCGCACAAAGCTACTCGAGGGCTATCTGTGCTAGCCGTCCCTAATTTAGTAGTGTAAGACTAGATGGAAGGCAGCTAGTCATCACCACCCACCGCCAACTCTTGGGCTACTCTTTTACCAACGAAAAGTGGGATTGACCGTAACATTATAACTCCCCCACGGCTGGGAGGGCGAGCATGTTTAGCACGACTCGGAGGCGAACCCGCGACCCTCAGATTACGAGCGCATGCCTTAAAGCGCTTGGCCATGCCAGGCCATATAAAAAACAGTAATAGAAACAGATTTTGAGTTTGATAAACAGTTGATATTGACAGCTTTGTTGGTTTTAGAATTTCATGTAAAGGAAAACAGTGGTATACAACTAATTATTGAAAAAAAAGACCTCAGAGCTACTTAACTTAGAGTTGCAGCCCAGAAATAAAGCAATCAGTTAGTAGGAGGCGCTGTCTATGCGTCCAATTTAAATATCAATAAGTACTGTTAATTTTATCAGATATCCACAGAGGAAAGTGTATAATGTTGAGCATGGATCACTACGTCTTTCCTGGGTAACTACTTTTCAGTCTAGTGCACCTAAATAACTATCATATATGAATATTAATATATGTATACGCATAAATAGACATAAATTAATATGCTCTTGTGTATATATATATATATAGTGTTATTCGGACTAAAGTCACATAAAACATTTGTTTTGGTAGATGTTACTGACTGACTATGTTATTCCTGATCATTAATTATAGATTAGAGCCGATTTTATCTACAACCTAGTGGTCGCTGTTTAGTCAGTATCACATAAGTGCTGCTTACGATAAATTTGTGACAATTAGATATAAATTGTTGTAGTTGTTAGTATTAAGTTACCTAACAATATTTTTATAACAGTAGCAATTCTTAATGTTCAGTTTACTTAGTAATTTATATTAGGCTTACATATTTACACTAAGTACTTATGCAACAGTTCCCCGGTGAGAAAACTGTAAATTTAGCGATTGACTACACTAAGATCCGGGTTTCGATTTCCCGTTGCGAACACAACAGACAGCACAATGTGGCTTTGCTATACACCGAAAGCAATCAAACTAAAGTTTTTGTACTCGTAGAAATTACTAACATACACCAGTAATTAACACCAGGTCCGCTATAGCCATGTGGTTAAGGTACTCAACTCCTTATCTGAGGGTCGCGGGTTCGAGTCTGCGTCACTCCAAACATGCTCGCCCTTTCAACCGTAGGAGCATAATAAAGAGACGGTCAATCTCGCTATTCGTTGGTAAAAGAGTAGCCCAAGAGTTGACGGTGGGTAGTGATGACTAGCTGCCTTCCCTCTAGTCTTACACTGCTAAATTAGGGACGGCGAGCACAAATAGCCCTCGAGTAGCTTTGCGCGAAATTCAACACAAACCAATCTTCACACCACAGAGAAAACAGTTGTAATTTTAGGTGTAATTGGCTTTATATTATAATATACTCTGCTTTCATATTATTTGATAATTTTTACCGTTAGTATGTAGTGAATGTGGTTTTTGCAATATTTAAGGTAGCAAAACAGCTACATATGTTATACAACAACGAAAAATCCAAAATTTGATCTTGAATCATTGCACCTATCTCCTGGCGAAGAAGTTGATTGAAAGTGTCTCCAAAAATTAATTGTTTGGAAAACTTTCGCGGTGATGATCAGAAATTAACCATGCATTGTCTACAGAATGCATATCCAATAATTGGCTGGCCACGCAAGATTGGGGATGCCCTATACTTCAGGCCATCTTTGTATGACTGACGTTGAATGAAACCATTGCCTTTCCTTGTCTGGTAAACTGGTCGTTGGTCTAAACAGCTCGGAAATTGTGACAAATTAAGCTGCAGTCACAGTCTTTTTTATATCTTCAACCAATACCTTGTAACTGCGAAAACAATTCTCACACAATAACAGAAAAATACCGCAATTTCCCGTGGCTTGCATGTAGTTTGACGAAAGTACATCGGATGACAGTTCCACCGTCAGATGCGTTCACTTTTTCTCTGACCGAAAGTTATGCAAATACGGAGTTGTTGGTAAATCATTCACAGTATAATGACAGAGGGCGTGATTGTAACATTCACTATTTTTTTTGTATACACTATCGTCTAACCACTCTACCGACGTAGTCCGTTCTGTCAAATTATTTTCTTTTGTACTTTTTCTTAAAAGACAAGCATTTTTTTTCAATAATGTCTAGTGTGTGACAAACAAAGTTTTCATTCCATTACCTTAAAAAACAACAACAAATCACTACCCACATTTTGGGGCTTTGAGTATGTTACAAGCGTCACAGCAAAATATTTCTATTCGTTCGGACAAGGGTAGACCATGAGTTCGCGGTAAACTAGTTGCATACTCTCAGTCTGTCAATTCAAGATTACCAATGGTTAGTACAGTTAATCCTTGAATACCTTCCTAAGAATATGGGATAAAAGCAAAGAACAAAACATTTCTCCACAAAGCATGAAGAAATGGCTCAGTTGCTTTTCGGTGCATCGTGCAGAAACTATTGTAAACTATTGTTATTTAACATGACTGAGACTGCATTGGACAACAATATTACAGGTGACTTGGCGATTGTTGCTGGCTTTTTAATTATCTTCCCATGACCAAATTACATGGTCTTATTAAAATATCTTTAATTATTGGGATAATTTCATTCTTGGTATGGGTGTTTGTGTTGTGTTAGTCTTTAACGAATTACACCTGTATTGATACGTTAGGGTTACATGAACATTAAGTTATGGAGATGGTTGATTTACATAATGGGTAATGTCTGGTTACGCATTGGTAGACTGTGTAAAATACTGTTGTGATTCTTCCATTTGTAGTAATATGGCGAGGCATATTTCTAATTTTTCTAGGGGGCACCTTCAAATTAGATATTTCATTTGGCAAAAAGGTTTTAAAAGAGTTTACAAGATTGAAGTTTTAATAAACTTCAAATATTAGCTCGTGAAGAATCGAACCCCCTATTTTAGCTTTGACTTACCTCCGCGTCCACAGGTAGAGAAAATGTCAGCATGAAATCCTTCTTTTTTACCTGCTAGCAAATGTATTAATAGAAGCTGATTATAGTAGCTTTCTCTTGTTAAAACGTCATTTTTGGTTGACATAAGTAATTTAAACTATTTTAACTACTGATTACTTTTTTTTAGACAGGAGATTCGTCTGACGCACAGAGTGAAGCGGGAAGTACGATGTCGGACAAACTTCGACTTCCATACATATCTTCACGCCGGGAAGTGCCTTCCACAGCAGTCGTCCCTCACCGGAAAGACCGAAGACGAAACTTATCTGTTGGAAGTAACCCACTTCTTATTGAAGAAAGGCCCCAGTACAGGCCTTTTCCTCAACGGACGTCTTCTTTAGAAGAACGTGGTCCCATTTCAATGGGTTCTAATATTGTAGGTGCCAATTCCCTTTCTTTTGTTCCAATCTATTCTTCTTCAGAAACGCATTTAGGTCGTCAGACCAGCTCCTTATCCGGTTATTACATGCCTAAAACAGACTATTATGCACGATCAACGACAGAAGAACCGAATCGCACAATTGTAAGTGATTTTTTGCCTCGAACAATGAGGCAATCTTCAGAGCTCGTTGTGGCCTCAGAAGCCCTCCCTTCCTACACGCATACTTTGAAGCAACGGCTTTGGGACGAAATTAAAACGGTGACAGAAGAAAGAAGACGGCTCGCCGATTTACATCATAAAAGTGAAACTGATATTATCTCTCTCTTGCCTCCTACCGATTACTTTAATGAAACGAATAGAAAGGCTCTGTACAGTGAAGGAAAACGAATAAGAATTCGTTCCGGACCTGTTAGAACCATTTCAACATCAGCGCAGACGTCTCCTCAAGATATAGAAAAAGAGTTTTTTCATATTCAGCCTTCTGCATATACCACAGAAAAAAGAAATATCCTCTTTGCCAAAGGCAACAGGGACTCCTCTGATGACTTGACTCGCTATATGTTGGTTCCAACACAAACATTCGAGTCTTCCTATGACAAGAAATTTTCGGATGACTTACTCAGACCATCATGGTATCCAGAAACCTTCAGAGGTTTACCTCGTCAAACAGGTTTCCATACACAAGATAATCCTCGAGACATGCTTGCGCTTCGACTTAGGGAAACCGCTATATCTGATAACATCAGAGATCAGACAGCTTTATTAAACCGTTACAAACATGGGCGAACAAGGTAGGAGTTGATTTGTAAAAATTATTCTAAATTTACCTAAAATTACGAAATCTGTGTTTTCAAAATGCTGAACAAAAAAGTCAAAATAAATTTTCCATTCTATGCATATACAATATGTTATATTTCTGTATATTCGTGTTATTCTTAAATTAGTTCTTAAAATAACTTGCCACTTAATTTGCTTTGGTTGAGAGTAAAGTGATAACTCGAAGCATTTACTAAGATTACATAAATTTTACTAAAAATCTTCTAATATTTAGTCAATTTTATGCCAATTTTTCAAAGTAACAAATTGTTTTAACTAAAATGAAACTTTTTTTTTCAAAATATTTTTATTGTGTTTGTTTCTTTTTTTCGCATAAAGCTACTCGAGGACTACCTGCGCTAGCCGTCCCTAATTTAGCAGTGTAAGACTAGAAAGAAGGCAGATAGTCATCACCACCCCGCCAACTCTTGGGCTACTCTTTTACCAACGAATAGTGGGATTAACCGTCACATTATAAAGCCCCAAGAGCGGACATGTTTGGTGTGACGGTTTTATTGTGTATTAGCATACAATGCAATTCGTCCCTAGGTAAACTCTTGTTCCAAGACATGAAATGAAACAACTTCAGATTTCGGATTTATAAGATTTTGCATTCTAAATATTCCTCATTTCTTCTATGTCTTTTTATTCAGGTTCTACCAAAACATCATCAATTAAGCTATATCTCTGTATGTCTCGAACGTATTTATTAAATTATACAGAATTTGTTATTCATGTAATAAAAATTTACATTTGGAAATTCATTCTTAAACCATTTACATGTTATTCTTCTGTGACGTTTACATTTATACGGATAAAAATATTAACTGAAAAGTTATTTTAATGATGAAAAAGGAGATCCAAAATAGGGTATATCCTGTTGTAGGTTGAAGAAACTCTAAATTTTGTAAACATCTGGATTCGAAATTTAGTGCTCGTTTGTCCAGTGTTTGTGAACCAGCTAACTAGATTCTTGCTTGCTATACCTGAGAATTTCCAAAGTGTTGATCTAATATAATAGAAAAGCAATAAGTTTTAAACAAAGAAAATTCGACTTTTAAAGCACAGAATCTGTTTGATGCTCTCCAGTTTAAAATGTAATCCGTTTGATGCCATCTAGTATGAAATACGATCTGGTTAATGGCCTTGGTTTGAAGTGCTGGTATGAAGTGTTTAACTGAGTAAGAAATGTGGTTAAATTGTAAATTTTATTTCTATGATTAATAGAATTTTTTGTTGAAAAAAAAAGTGGAAAATGACAGTTGCTATATTTGAGACCTGAAAAATTATGTAGTCAAAACACCTTACAAGTTTGGTTTTCGTTGCTGCTAAGCAGAAAGCTGCACATAAGCTATCTGTGCTCTTACAACCACGGGTATTAAAACCTTATTTTTGCGTCATAAGACTGCAGACGTATCAGTAAATCACTCTGGGACAGTTATAAATAACGTTGGCTCATATCTCTCTCCTTCTGTATGTATGGCTTCATTTGTCTAGGACATTTATAAAACACAATTTTGAAGCGTGTTTATGATTATCTGTATTCTGGGCTAAGGAATGTATTGTTATATATTCATTTTGACAGTTATACTTCAGAGAAGGAAAAACTACAATACTTCAATGTACAGTACATTGCTCAGGTTTTAAGACCTTAATTTTAGATGCGAAATATATCTGGCAAATGGGCTTGGCTTCTTATGACGATGGTATTGTTAAAGCATGGACTTGATTACTTATCAAAGTTTAGCTTATTGGTAAATATTCTACTTATAAAAGTAGCTGGATCATTAATATTACACAGTAACAGCTGTTATAGTCAAACAAAGGTTTTCATGGACAACGTGGAAGAACAATGTTACCGTAAACAAAACTACAGCTTTATTTGTTGATGCGTCTATTTATTCCCTTACAATCTTTGAAAATCTTTGATATGGGGAGAAATTTAATTTGAAAATAAATTACTCAGTAAAATATGTAATAATATAATCCATCCAGAAAGACTTTAGGATATTATATAGAAAATGTAAATTGAACTTCAAACAATCAAGGAAAAACTTTATTTTCATCATTTCTACGTTTCAAGTGGAAACGAAAAAAAAACGTAAATTAGTGTTATCGTATGTATAGATATGTATGTGAGTATCATATGTATAGATATATATGTCAGTATCATATGTATAGATATATGTATCAGAAAGCACTGTTGTAATATATTTTTCTAAAACAAATTAAACAAATAATAGTTTATACATGTAGCAGTGCTTTCTGTCATGGTAAATTATCGTATACGACAACCTGTGTCAAATTATTAACCTTTTTCAATCGTTAGAAACTAATTGCTTACTAATTTCCCAGCAGGGCCAGGTGGTTAGGGTATTTGACATATAATCAGAGGGTCGCGTGTTCGAATTCGCGTCACTCCAAACAGCATCACCCTTTCAGTTGTGTGTGAAGGCTATAATGTGATGGTGAATGCTACTATTCGTTGGTAAAAGTGTAGCCCAAGAGTTGGCGGTGGGTAGTGATGATTAGCAGTCTTTCCTCTAGTCTGTTAAACTAGGGACAGCTAGCGCACATAGGCCTCGTGTAGCTTTTCGCGAAATTCAAAACAATGGTACTTACTAATTTTTACTCTATGTTTCGGCTCTTAATGCAACCATAAGAAGATCTATTTTTTGTGTTGGTAGTATACGAAATACGATCCTGGGTCTTCTAGACGGAAATATGGTACGTTGTTCACTCGACTGGGGTCTCACCCTTCAGACTGGTATTGAAATTTTACTTCCTTCACTACTAAGTTGACTGAGTGTGTTATCAGTTAGGTGGACGTGAAATGATTATTTTATATATTTTCATTAAGTTTACTGCAGTAACTATGACACAGACTGATATCTGATCGCCAAAGTTTTACAGTAATTTACAGTAATATTTCTTGTTTTATTGCTGTTCATCCTATATCAGAAATTACAATATTATTTTCTTACGTGTAAACTGAACTCTGCATTACAAAATGTTTAATAATTTACAAATCCAGTCCTCAGAACTGTTACTGTACTTGCTAGACATCTTAATTCAATCTATTTTAATTTTAATGTGCTTGTGCCTTAGGTATACATTTGTGAAACAGTTATTAATGTAAATAATATAAACTTTAACTGATCAAGGTAAAGTTTCATCACGACACACAAGTATATAATGGAACTATTCTGTCGTCTTGTCAATTTTATCAAAAAACAAATTATAATAATTCCTTTTTTGACGAAATTCGTCGTGAAACCCGTGTTTTTTTGGGTGGATTGTATAGACAGCGTGAAGCTTTGTTTTATATTTTGTTTCTATTGAGTTAAGGATATATTCAGGGATGATTGTAGGGCAAATGAATCTTAGTAATATCTGAAAAAGATTGTTGGAGCTTGAAGTGGTGCCGTATATAACTGGTGAAACAGAATTATATCGAATGCACAGATAGCTAAAGTGGGTTATGATAGAGGGCTACAGGAAGATGCCGTTTCTGCGTAACATCCTAGTTTATATTCGTGAATGAAAGCTATCATTTGGCGTGAGGAGAAATCGGTAGGTAAGCCGTCGAGGATTGTCTGCGAGACCGGTGAGAAAGTCGTGTGAGACTTAGCTGACTTAACGAACGTAGCTAACTTTAACAACTTACTCGAAATCATCAATATGAGGTGTATCCTTCGTAGGTGAACTAATTATAAATATATTTAACATAAAATCACTGCTTTATACTCAGGATTTGAATTCTTCTGAATTCGACGAGCAAATTAGAAATACCATTTGATATTACTCCGCGACGTTAAAGTGTGTTTCCTTACAACAAAGCAACATCGAGCTATCTGCTGAGTCTACCGAGGAGAATCGAATCCCTGATTTTAGCGTTGTAATTCCGTAGACTTACCGCTGTATTAACGAGGGACCTCCGAGGTTAAATAACTAATTTCAAGGGGGGATTCACCATGTAAAGCACATAGTACAGGTTACCACTGGGATTAGATGCGATGCCGTCCAAAAACGTAATATCGCTTCTGTAAGAATAGAAATATTTCTCACCCTCCCTCCAAATTAGATAAGACGAGTCATCCATACAAGTAACTGCTTTATGTACCGTGTTTATACCTTCCCCGTGTTAAACAAGACGAGTCCAACAATGTAAGTAGCTGATGTATGTCTTCTCATCCTCCATATCTAAACAAGACAAGTCTAACAATGTAAGTAGCTGATGTATGTCTTCTCATCCTCCATTCCTAAACAAGACGAGTCTAACAATGTGATTAGCTGATGTATGTCTTCTCATCCTCTCTATCTAAACAAGACGAGCCTAACAATGTAATTAGCTGATGTATGTCTTCTCATCCTCCACACCTAAACAAGACGAGTCTAACAATGTAATTAGCTGATGTATGTCTTCTCATCCTCCACACTTAAACAAGACGAGTCTAACAATGTAATTAGCTGATTATTTCTTTTCATCCTCCATACCTAAACAAGACGAGTCTAACAATGTAAGTAGCTGATGCATGTCTTTTCATCCTCCATACCTAAACAAGACGAGTCTAACAATGTAAGTAGCTGATGCATGTCTTTTCACTCTCCATACCTAAACAAGACGAGTCTAACAATGTAATTAGCTGATGTATGTCTTCTCATTCTTCACACCTAAACAAGACGAGTCTAACAATGTAAGTAGCTGATGCATGTCTTTTCACTCTCCATACCTAAACAAGACGAGTCTAACAATGTAATTAGCTGATGTATGTCTTCTCATCCTCCACACCTAAACAAGACGAGTCTAACAATGTAAGTAGCTGATGTATGTCTTCTCATCCTCCATACCTAAACAAGACGAGTCTAACAATGTAAGTAGCTGATGTATGTCTTCTCATCCTCTACACCTAAACAAGACGAGTCTAACAATGTAAGTAGCTGATGTATGTCTTCTCATCCTCCACACCTAAACAAGACGAGTCTAACAATGTAAGTAGCTGATGTATGTCTTCTCATCCTCCACACCTAAACAAGACGAGTCTAACAATGTAATTAGCTGATGTATATCTTCTCATCCTCCACACCTAAACAAGACGAGTCTAACAATGTAATTAGCTGATGTATGTCTTCTCATCCTCCATACCTAAACAAGACGAGTCTAACAATGTAAGTAGCTGATGCATGTCTTCTCATCCTTCATACCTAAACAAGACGAGTCTAACAATGTAAGTAGCTGATGTATGTGTTCTCATCCTCCATACCTAAACAAGACGAGTCTAACAATGTAAGTAGCTGATGTACGTTTTCTCATCCTCCACACCTAAACAAGACGAGTCTAACAATGTAAGTAGCTGATGTATGTCTCGTGCTTATCCCTCCCGTCGAGTTGTTCAGAAAAATCCATGTTTAAAATGACATCTTAAAAACGAATTATCTTAGAGAAACTAACGAGAGTTAGGGATATATTGAGAAAGCTCTATTCTTAATCTCATTTTCAACAATATGAAGTTGTTAATTTGCTTTAACTGAGTAGAATATTGTCGTAACTTCAGATAGATACAAGATAAGAAGTGTGAAGGGGAGTATATTTTAGAACAGTTTTTAAAACAGTCGCAGTATGCCTTAATGTTATTGGTTAAAACGTAAAATTCACAATGTGTCTCTGGTGCAACATTATTTCTCTTGGAATATGTAATGTTAATATAAAGTCATTTTAATTATAAAGTTTTCTTAATATTCATACTGTAGCTGAAAGCTAAAAATTGAATTCTAAGTAAATGAAGGTTTTTAAATTATAGTCATTTCTCCGCGAAATTTGATGTTATAAAATAACTTTATTTTTTGAAAAGTATTATTTTGCTTCATTGAGAAGTTGATTGATCTGTGTCGGTTTTCGAACTATTTTTCTATGTGGTAGACATCCAAGATACAGCGGGGACTCCTTTTCTGATATAGGAACAGGGTGGAATTCTCCCGAAATGAGTAGAGGTTATTCCTTCTTTTATGAAAGCAGGAAGAAGCGACAAGACCCCTTGATTCGTAAACCAAGATCGTGGCATCCATCTCCTTATGGCTCAGATGACGAAGAAGATATACTAACAAGGGACGAAATTAGTAGAATCAAACGAGAGCCGGTTAGAAGACTTCATTATGCAGGAGAGACAGACAGACTTCGAAAGGAGCTTAAGAAGCTGGCAAGAAAACGAGAAACTTACGAAAGAACGAGTGAGTTCTTCTGAAAAGATCATAACATTTTAGAGAGGTTTGTTAACATACTGACAACTTACATTCAGCCAATATTCAGTTCAATAATGTGTAATTATATTTAAATATTCATGCAATGGGGGAGTTAGACATTGTTTTTTCGTGGCGCTTTTATGTGATTATGTGCAATCTTTCAGAAAAGGAAAACGCAACAGTTTGTTATTTTGAACTACATGTTCAAACTGTTTATTATATAATACTTGTTAAAAACTGTAAAATGCAAGTTATATAGTTTCTCAAACTAGCTGGTTTATGATAAGTAACAATCTAAGATAAAAACAGTGCTTTAATATTCCATTTGTTAAAATATAATTTGTAATATTTAATTTAGGAAATTATATATTGCTAAACACATTCAGAGGTTTATTCAGCCCGGCGTGGCCAGAGGGTTAAGGTGCTCGACTCATAATCTTAGGGTCGCAGATTCGAATCCCTGTTGTACCAAACATGCTCGCCCTTTTAGCCGCGAGGGCGTTATAATGTGACGGGCAATCCACTATTCGTTGGTAAAAGTGTAGCCCAAGAGTTGGCGGTGGGTGGTGATGACTAGCTGCCTTCCCTCTAGTCTTACACTGCTAAATTAGGAACGGCTAGCACAGATAGCCCAAGTGTAGCTTTGTGCGAAATTAAAAAAAGAAACAAACAATCAGAAGTTTACTAAATTATCACACGAAGTAAGTGGGTGTAAAAAAACTTAAAACGAGTCAATAACAAACCTGTTTTTGGTCACTACAATGACTTCAATTTTTTCTTATGTGACATCAATTCAATGTTATCTGATGGGTCCTAAGAGGATTCTATTTGCCAGTCGTTTGAAGATTCAACTTATCTAATCAAGACTCTTGCTGGTAAAGAGATTATTTAATGGTTTATATTTGTTCGTTTATTCTTGTCTCAGATAATACCTGTAAATATGAGAAAATAATATGTTTTTCCTTCTCACAAATATTATGAATTCTGATGAAAATCAAGCATTCATTGATTCGTTACATGCCAATCAGTTTCGGGAAATTACATCCTTCGTTATTAATTTTGAATACAAGGAAAACGAAGAAAAAGACGAGACTATTTTAATGGCGAATTACACACTACGTGTACAGTGTTTAATTGAACTTCATTCGCAGCAACATAATTAATCATTAAATAAATGTCAAATAATTAAATGGTTGTAATAAAAACAAAACATACACTAGTCGCTTCTATTCATCTATTTTTATTAAATTAAACTAAAGTTATATTCTTACACCCGAGTGGTATTTTAGAAATGTTAACACTTAGGGTGTGAGATGAAAATTCACCATTTATCCTATAACGGACGTGTTCGAATTATGTACACGGAAAGGCCTGAAACTTCAACCACACCACTAATTAATTAATTCATCGATTTGTGCTTTTAGCCAATGATTTACTACTCTGTTAATCCTGTTTTTATGTAAAATACTCAAACAACACTAGCTTTCCTAGCGCTTTCAGTACTGTTTACAATATTTTAAATTTTGTTGTTCACTGTAATTAATATAATTGTCTTTTTCTTCCTAAAAATTTATATGCAATTACAGTCGACCAGAACATACTTAAGTAATTTTAAAAGTTTCTGGTATTTAATTTGCCAAAGTACTTTTCATGTATTTTTATTTTGCTAATAATTTTAATAAATACTCTTCTAGTACATTATTAATGAACTTACGTACCTTGTTGTTTTTGAATTAAGCACAAAGCTATACAATGGGCTATCTGTGCTCTGCCCACTACGGGTATCGAAACCCGGATTTTAGCGTTGTAAGTCCGCAGACATAGCGCTGAGCCACTGGGGGGGCACTTACGTAACTTCTTTTCAAGTTATTTTTTTTGCTATTTTTAATTGTTAATTTATTTAATTATGCTTTATTTAAATTACTCGTTGGTTATTTTGAGATTATTAGCTAATTTTATCTCTCTTTTATGTAATACGTCATCTCAGTGAGGTTGAAAATTTCTTACTAGTACTATATGATTTTCCAGAAAAAAAGTATCATAAGATAATCCCAACTGCAGACTTTCACGCCGCTGCCCACGTGGCTCTTCGTCAAACACTAAAACTCATCAGATTAGCTGGGCATGCAGCATATATTATCCACCGAAAGAAATGTGTATACAAGTTTAGTTTGTTTTGAATTTCGCGCAAAATTATACAAGATATCTGCTCTAGCCGTCTCTAATTTAGTAGTTCTAGTGGGAATTACATTGCCATAGTAATATAGCAGTAATATTCTAGTGGGAATTACATTCCCATAGTAATATAGCAGTAATATTCTAGTGAGAATTACATTCCCATAGTAATATAGCAGTAATATTCTAGCGAGAATTACATTCCCATAGTAATATAGCAGTAATATTCTAGTGGGAATTATATTCCCATAGTAATATTCTAGTCAACACCACCTTTCTCTAATTTTTGAGTTAACTTTAACTGATGAATAGTGGTATAGACCATAACTTTATGACACCCAAAAGACTAAAAAGTTGAGCGTTAACAATGACTGGAATTCGAATCCATAACCTATGATTACGAGTTGAGTAACCTGACTACACTTTTACAAGTAATTTAAAATATATTAAGCTTATATTATTTATTATTTTCATTGTGTTATCCTATTATTGTATGAATTTTCTTTACTAGTTAATTTATTTATATTAGTTTGCTTTTGTTCCAAGTGCCTCAAAATTTTGTTAGAAAAATTTGGAATTGACTCCGATTTAATTCTACAACTGTTCAGACAAAAGAATAGCCCAAACCATACTCTACAAGGAAAGCGTACAAACACATTCTATGCTGTGACAATTCGCAGTTATATTTTAGTGTCAACCCCATAAATATAGATCAATAAAAGAGATACTTACTCTTAGCGTTTCTGTTTATTTATACATGAGATAGAGTCATCGGCCTCTCATAGCCTAAGTTGATAACTAATATACTTCGCCACGACAGATAAGGTCTGTGTAGTTGTGACTGTTTGACTCTAAAATAAATTCCAAATCAAGATAAATCTTTTCACTATTTAACTAAGTCAGTGCATGTCTTTTAATGTAAATTACTTTTACTTGTTTTTTTATCCTTAAAAACACTGAATAACCACATAATCATTAAATTTGTAACAACCATTGATGATCGTGACGTGGCAAAGCTTGAGTGCTCTTATTTGTAAACTTCCTTAAAATAGTTTTATTTAGTTGTTTTAAACATAGATTCTAATTGGCTCAATTACCCTTGTGACCAGCCTCAAAATTCTTGTTAAATCCTGTTAAAGGGCTTGTTTTCTCTTGGCTGCTTTCATCGAAAATTTAGATAAACTGTACAGGCAAATAAAAAAAGATGGTCTGTTCTGTGCTTCACGTCACGAGATATCACGTCGATAAATGGCCTATTCTGTGCTTCACGTCACGAGATATCACGTCGATAAATGGCCTGTTCTGTTCTTCACGTCACGAGATGTCAAATCAATGAATGGCCTGTTCTGTGCTTCACATCGCGAAATGTCACTTAGATGAATGCCATACAGCAAGACCAGAATATATTTAGCACTATGCTACAGTAACATCCAGGGTTTATTAACACCCTTGCTGTTTGTAACAAACATACTCAATAAGGGAGTGAAATAACACGAACTGTAGAATTATTAAGCACTTCCACCAGGTGTTAATTTACGAATTTAAGTTAAATAACTAGCCTTTCAATTTCAACTCGTGTGCGGATCATCAAGTGTTAAGTTTCATAAAAGTAAACTGAGGAATTAATTGATATGTATTTTTAAGACTGAATTTGCCTTTTCAAAGCAACAATATTTTACAATACTTCAATGTTGTTTGTAGTGCAGTTACACTTAATCTATGACTGTTTTTTTATAGTCGTTGTCACTTAACTCTCTGTAAATAGTTTCGTCTTCAATAAATTACAAACATAGTGTAAATGTTTAATAGTAAAGTCAGTGATTTCTTTTTTCTCTTCGGTTTAGGTTACAATGCTTCTTATCCTGGCGAAAGAATGATGCAATCTCGACGACGGATACGAGATGGACAGAATAATTTAGAACACTTGTATCTCCAAAACCCTGCCATGTATCATACAGGACCAACGTGGACTAAACATGATACGGGAGGTAGCAAGATAACAAAGTCTAGCGACTACTTTAATGCCACTGTCCCCGTTAGCTACTCAAACCCATCCCTATCCAGGTACAAGATAATTCTGTGGAGTGTTATTATAAACGTAATAATCATTCTTCACACGAAAACAGTGTGTTGTTAAATCGTGATTGTTATCATGATACTACAAGTCCAGCTAACTACTTCAAACACGTTACTTACATACTGTTGAGTATTTTCAACTTTAGCTGTTACACTACAGTCTAGATTAAAAGGTACAAAAAAGTAATGTTATTTTGTACCAGAGTCGTCACTCATCAGGTTGTGTCTTTAATTAAAGTTTCGATAAACCACAGACATATTTAGCTGCATAACAGTTTACATACAGCGAACTCTATTTCTAGATATAAGCTTAAAGCGTTGAACTTAATAATCATAGTAAAAATTAGCGAAGTTAATTACTGATTTTGATACTTATATTCTGATAACACTAATAATTAGAACTGGCCGAAAAGTCACTGCTGGCACATCGATTAATAGTTAGCTTCATTACTTTGTTAAATAAAG